>NC_133532.1:92872155-93472155 GCF_048544455.1 Silene latifolia | reverse complement strand
GTAGCTCCGGAGGGATTCGTCCTCCCCCTGTCGGATAGTCAGGAGATCTGATGTCTCCACGGCCCTTCGCTTGTTGCAAGAGTACTGGGCTATGAAGTTATCTCTCAGGTCGGCATAGCAGCATACCGAGCCGTTGGGTAGCCCCTTGTACCAACTCTGAGCCATGCCATGGAGGGTCGTTGGGAAGACTCGGCACCACACCTCATCGGGTTGCTCCCACACCGACATGTACGACTCGAAAGCCTCGGCATGGTCGGTCGGGTCGCTATCTCCTTTGTATGATATGGCTGGTAGCTTTAGCTTAGTTGGCACCGGGACTTCGAGGACAAAGGCATTGAGGGGCTGTCTGACCACGTGCCGAATGACACGCGACGATCGGCTCCTCGCAACCCTAGTCCGGCTTCTCTCCCCGTGGCGGGAAGGGCTTCTTGTTGTCCGACTTTGGAAAGTCGGACTTATTTCTTCACTTCTTCCGGGGTGGCCTCGTTGGTGCCGCGGCGACGCTATCCTCCCACGAGGTGGGGAAAGACTTTGGTCTGCCACTGACACCACGGGCACCGCTGGCGTTTTGGTACGCCCAACCTCTTGCATTGCTCCGGACAGGTTGTTCGGAGTCACCTTAGGGACCCTGGTCACCTTTGGGTCTTATTTCTTTAGAACCGTCGTTGCGACGGGGTTAGCGGCGTACTACCCACCAGGTCCAGGAATAGCTTGATTTGGCCGCATCGACCACATGTCCCATGACGGTGACTTGGCGGCGTGACGCAGCAGGTGTTTCTCAGTAGTATCGGCATCCCGTACGCCGGTTGAATTACTCGGCCGGTGGGGGACTGCCCGATCTCAGAATTAGGGATTGTGTCATCCTGGTAGAATGCGGTTTCGTCACTCACAATTACTTCTGGCTGTTTTGACATCTTCTTAGCTTTTTGGGTGGGTTTTTTTTTTGTTAAGGGATTTGACTAGCTTTTAGTATGATGTCCCCACAGACGGTGCCAATTGTTCCGGGTGTAATTCCAGAGCAGATTTGTTACCACGTAAGCTTGGTGAATGATGTCTTTGCTTGACTCTTCCTTTCGGCCTCTCCTGAAACAATGAACAAACTGAGGGCTCGGCTTGGTACCGAGCGTACTCACTCCGACGCTCAAGTCAGTGAACTTAAAGAGATTAAGTTCTGTGATACTTGGCAAAGTATATTGTAGAGAGATAAGGGAGTTAATACCAGATTATGAGGTGTTTTGGTTGTATTTCTTGGATCCTTTTCTCAATGAGAGAAGTGGAGTATTTATAGACTTTCACCTTTTGTCACGTAGTGGCCAAGTGGCCAAGTGGCTAGCAGGTGGAAAGACTGTTCTACCCTCAGCCGAGGGACCCATGGCAGGCCGGCCGAGGGGTCTTGGATATGAGTACGCGGATAATGTCTCCTTTTGGTGATTGACACCGAGACCCAATGACAGCCGACAGCCGCATCGATTAGTTTGTCTAATATGTTGACTTGCTGTGGATGTCTTTGACCTTGCTCAATATGTTGACTCGGTCAGCGGGTGCAGAATATGTCCCATCAACAAGAAATATTTATTTTTTATAA
This sequence comes from Silene latifolia, assembly GCF_048544455.1. NCBI lineage: Eukaryota > Viridiplantae > Streptophyta > Magnoliopsida > Caryophyllales > Caryophyllaceae > Silene > Silene latifolia. The sequence continues at coordinate 93,470,570 of NC_133532.1, read as the reverse complement.
ACGGTTCGGATTAAATCTTATGACGATCTAATGATAGTAATTGTTTTATAAAAGCAATGTTTTAATGAATAGAGAAAAAAATATATTAAAATATAGTTGTATTGTAGAAGAAATGGACATAAATAGAGAGAATTCAAATTGCATTTTAACACTATCTCTCCTACTACTCCCTACTTTCTACGGGGTGAGCAAGCTTAGGTCCGGACCAGACCATTTTATCTGAACCGAACCCGCACTAAATACTTTTTAGGTCTAGTCCTTTGTCCTTACTTTTTGAAGTTTCGGTCTTCCGTCTGGTCCGGTCCAAGATCAGTTATTTTAGGTCCATAACGAATGACCGAAGTATATGGTTTTCTCGTCTATTTATTGAATCAATGTAAGTGAATCAAATATTTTACGTTAAAATTTCACTATAAACTCAATACAAATTATTTAAACTAAATAATAGTTCAAATAAACATTTTATGTGCTTTGATGAACTTAAAATCCAAATATTCATATACTAATAGCGATAAATCGTACTTTTTGTCCATTTCGGTCAAAACCCGGATCAGACCGAAAAATTCGGGTTTGGTCCGGTCCAGGACCGAGACTTTTAAGTCTGGTCATCAGTCCACTAAATTTATTTTTTCGGCCTTTGCTCCGGTCTGGTCCGGGTCAGATTTTGGACCGATGTTCAGCCTTACTACTTTGTTTCTTCCTTAGTGTTTGTGTGGAAACAAGCACAATACCTTAAGGTACCCTGGAAGTCGTAACCATCGTCGTACACTTTGTAATCTGCCCTAAATAGAAAGGACTCGAGTCACAGTTGTAGATGTTTGATTTAATAGTAAGAGCTCGCCAAGGGTGTGACTGATATGACTCTACAATGTAAACACGAGAATCTTCAAAAATACATGAAAATACCAATTACACAACGTCGACAGAGTCTTCACAAAAGTACTTGTGAATGCTAAAATACAAACTACAGGATAGATAGCTAATTAATTCTATTAAAGAAGGCTTTACCGTGAATAAAATAAAGAGAGAAGGATAATGGGAAAATCCTCTCAAATCACCAAAATCCCTAGAAATTAGGATTTCATTTTGATACCATTTTTTGACCAACATCCTCCCTAGCTTTTTTTGCACCTCTCCTCGGCCTTTCTTTAGAATCATTTTCTTTCCTCTTCTATATTTTTTTGTTGAATCCTAGTGGTTCATCAGAAATTCATCCGAGAAGTTTTTAGTCTATTTTCTTGGTTTTCTACCTTATTAAAGACTTGACTTTAATCTGTCCTCCATTTTAGCCTAGGAGAGCATTTTCCAATCGCTTGTCTTTATTAAAGAAGGCTTAAATCAAGAATTTAAAGAGAGGCTATACGTAGAAATTACCTATGAGATGAAAGTTCAGATATCACAGAGTGCCTCTTATTGCTTGGGAAAAGGTTACTGTTGTGATCATTATTTACACACTTTTAATCCCTTAATCAACCGTATGTTGCATGCTATTATGGTCTTTTATAGTCATTTTCTTAGTCAATTGCTTCCTATTTGCTTTCCTAGTACATTCTATATGTCTTGTAGAAGATGAGCTAAAAGAAGCGGGATTCCAGTCTTTTGTACACACTGGGGAGATAGTTGATGACACTAGAAGAATAGCATGAAGAGGAGGCGAGAATGACGACCATTTTGATGAGTGAGTCGTTGTTCACTCCCAAACACATTTATATTCAACTTAGTATAGAAAGTAAGTCGGAGTCGAACCCAAAGGACGGGGGTATCCAAATTGCTCAATCTAATTGTAGTTATGCTAAGATTGTCACGGTTGAATTGGGTTTTATAGTCCAAACTAATGAAAAGCAAGTAAATATCAGGAATTAAATCTACAAGAAGGAAAACTAGGAAGAGTGGATTCAAAAGGATGACTAAGGTAACTATAGAAGGTTGGGTCTCATGTTGATTGTAGTCTTACTTAGGCAAATGGTTTGATGCTCTCGATCTTACAACCCCACCATAGACCAACACGAGCTAGCTCTGGCATACATAAGGTCGGTCTACTAGCAATATACAAGTTCTAATGCATTCCAAGGCCCTCGATCTTATGGGTGCATATAAACAAACAGAGAATCATGCAAGGTGGACACAAAGTATTTCATCAAACATAAACAACGCATATGCTAGAAGCAATATAAATAATCAACAATTGAACCCAACACATGAAGATTAACCCATAATCATACCCATAATTCCCCACTAATCCTAGCAAGGTTACTACTCACTAATCATCATGAGAAACATGTAAACAACAACAACAAATAAGGAATCTAAACTAAGCATGATGATTGAGACAAGTAATTACCCGACTACATAAAGGATTAGCAAAGAAATAAAGAAATATTAGAAACAATACCAACCAACAAAGCAATAAAGGAGAATCCTTGAATAAAAGGTGAAGACTTGTCACTAATCTTCAAGCATAAACACAAGAGATTCAAGACTAGACTAATTAACAAGTAGTGAAAGATTGATTATTGAAATATTGATGTAAATTGAGGAAAGATTAAAACTAATCTAAAATGAGATATAACCTAAGGAGGTTTAATCTAATTTAGGAGAGCTTTGCCTCCTCTAAGAGGACTTAGAAAGCTTAACCCTAGAATTATTACAAAGAGGTATTTATAGTAAGTATAAGATTAGGTTTAGGAAGGGTAGATTAGGGAGAAAGCGGAATAGGCGAAGTAAACAAATGCCATGCTCGAGCTGTAAAAGAACTTGTGCGAGTTGAGCACTTTTGGCCATACTGAGCTTTATCTCAAGAGGTCTGCAATCGTCTTGAGCGAGTTGCTTCAATAGGTCCTATCTCGAGCTGGATAGATATGCCTCGGGCGGGATAGGCACCAGTTTCCTCCTCTTTGCTTCTAATGGCTTCAAAACTCCTTGAGGGTGACTTGTAGCCAAATGGCTTCCACATACTCCTTCTAAACCTCGTACCTAACGTCCTCGGGTCGTCATTCTCGCCTCCTTTTCATGCTATTCTTATAGTGTTGTCAACTAGCTGCTAAGTATGTGCAAAAGATGAGAATTTCGCCTCTTTTAACTCCTTTCCTACAAGACATATAGAATGCACGAGTAAAGCAAATAGGAAACAATTGACTAAGAAAATGACTATAAAAGACCATAATTGTTAGAATTATTAATCTCATTAATATACATATTCATATATGAAAAGATTTATTTAGTCATAAAATAAAAGCTAGATCTTATGCATGCAAACTTGAACAAGAGTAGAGAAGAAATTATCAATCTTACATTGAGGTTTCGGATATTAGGGCACAAATGAGTTCTCCTTCTCACTTGTTCTTGAGCTTTCCTAATAATGGATGAATAAAAGGATCCAAAATAGAATCCCTCCCAAAAGTTTATACCCAAGGAAAGACCCCTAATAACTAATATTATTTTGTACTAGAAATAATACAAGTCATACTTAAAATTTTTGACACAAAATAAATTTGTTCTCTCTTGTATATTTTGGCCAAGAGAGGAAGGATTTGGGAGATTTTATTTCTCTAAGTTTTACAATGTGTAGAGAGAAGAATAATTTCTAACACTAGAAATTATAGTGAAGTAGTGAATAATTAGAGGAAAAACCATTGGCATTTTCTCCTCTAAAAAACCGGTTGGCAAGGGAGAGTGGAGCCAATGCATGAGCTTGTTTTTCTTCTCAAGAAAAACTAGGTTTGCAAGGCTACTAGCTAGTTTTAATCATTGTGTTTTCCACTTAAGATAAAAACACAATATAAATCTTATACTCCCTCCATAATTTCGGCACATTTAAAATAAAATGGGTAGTCCATTTTATTTTGTCATCTATCAATTTTGTCACATGTTACATGTTACATGACATGTCACAATGTAATGTATTTTTAACATATTAAAAATCAACATACTCATAAAATATGTCATTTACAAAATCGACTAGTAATTCGTAATTACTTGTACCAAAACGGTTTATCAAATTATAAATTACAACGTCTTGTATTTATAATAAATTATTCATTCAATTTCAATTTCAATTGTTTCGTAAACAATAATTTTATCTAAGTAATAAAACAGTTCGATTACTTAGACCGTATCTAATTTAATCGAATTATAATAAGACACGTACTTAATCTCACTCACAAATCATCCGTCAATTTTAAGCAATTTAATTAACTCGTATCGGCATACGATTAATTAAATAATCAATTAAGGGTATTTCCCTATAGGTATGACCTAAGGGGATCAACTGATCACCACCGTCGCACGACAGTAATGTCAAACTCTAGTCAGCCAATCATTATCGATATGTGTGGACCAGTTGACTGTAAAATATTACATCCCACATGTATTCTTAAAATGAGATTTAAACATGTGATCATCATGATCAACAGTTGTGATCGCATTATTGTCGGAGGACACATATTCTAACAATCTCCCACTTGTCCTCGACAAGTGTGCGTCACCAATTCTCTTGTCCTATTACTATCTCCCACTCAATGCAAGGTGTCTTTCGGGTCGTACTTGCAAGTGATCATATCAAGAGTGGTTTCCTCGATCTGGAGAATAACTGATTGACCGGAATTATCTACCATAGATACCTTCCGAGCGTAGCCACGTATTTCCAGTTCATTACTCCTCGAGTGGCCCTGAGATATTGTTATAACCCTGACAAGGAGTGGACAATTCCTATCGCACTTATTCCCTTCGACTAGCCACAGCCATCATAACCCAAAATATGCCCATTTGACCCCATTTACGAAGGTCGTAGTAACATAAATCAAAGTTAATCTAAAACTGTGCCACCTTAGGCGAACAGTCTTTAGTCAAAAGAATCGACTCATTAGAATACTATAGTAGCTCTCGCCACGAACAGGCTATATAAATTTGCCAGAACTCTATAAGCGGTCATTAGCCCGACAAAGTGTTCCTAACAGTCTGCCTATGTGATCGACTAGTCATCTCACATGACTCCATGGCACTTGAACTTGCCATCAATCGCATCACACTCTAGTCACTTCGAGACGTCACCTCATACAAGTGACTATGGGCAAATGCTTAGCCTAGCGCTTCTCATAAGTCCTATCAATTTTGTAGGATCTTGCAACAATTGTCAAGATGATTAGCCTAGCGCTTCTCATAAGTCCTATCAATTTTGAAAATACTAGTTTTGAGTAACTTCTTACTATAACCAAGTATCTTCTCAAACTTCTTATTTCTCCTTTTAGCTTAAACAACTTAGGATTTTTATAAATCCTTACGCGTTTTCGAACTTCAATATGTGCAACTTCTTGTCATATAACAAAGTGTTCTGTCAAACACTAGAATAGCTCATTAGTTCTTCTCGATAATTCATGACAATTCTTCTATGGCTTACCAATGACTCATCATGCTCTTAAGCATATGATTCATTATTGGACATGTGCATGATTATTCTAATGGCGGAAACATTAGTAATTTTTAATCATGTAATCAACTATTCTTAGGTTCAATGAATGACCATGACTGCTTATGGTAATTCCATTTTCATCGACATGAATAACCTACGTTTCTTGTTGATTTGATGTGCACGTCTCAATGCCTATCCAACATCCCATGATGTGATTGGATTCATCTTAGTCCATTTTCATCCAGAATTGAAAACTCAAATACTTCTTTGTGAAAGATAGTACTAGCTCGTCATTCTCAATGAGTAATGAGTTATAAATTTTACAAGATGATTGCTCCCACTAAATTTCATGTCTTCACATGATAATTTCAAACTCCCACTCAATTCCACATGTTTCATATTTGACTACTCAATCGAAACATTTCAAGAATTGAAATACATTTTGCTTTGCCAAGTTATTAAGATAAAACCATATATGTTCCCAACATATCTTTTCAAAATACCTATTTTGAAAAGGTTTCAATCTTAAACTTATGGAAAGAGATTTTAATCTCTAACTCATTCATTTTTATAATGATGCGTAGCGATGTCATTATTTAAAGGTGAAAACCCATTTAATACACGTCCTTCTCTAAATACCCTTTTCGGAAGAAGGTTTAACCATTTCATTTTCATAATGAGGTTAAGTAATGACACTAGCGTGGTTAACAATTAACTTAGCTCTTGTAGACATCGGCATATCTTTCTTTGCAACTTTTAATCATAAATCTCATTTATTTTCAAGGATGCAACTTTGTTTCATTTAGGCTCTTAAGTAAATATCAATACTGAAATTCTTATTTATATGTAGGTCATAGTCCAAGTTAAAATGTCTTGTTGAGACTTTTCTTTACTCATTTTCTATCTTCTTTAGTCATTTTCTATCAAAACTTTCTTTTGGTCTACTCGTGTAGTTATTTTAAGAACATATTCTTTTGATTACTTCACTTGGTCTCTTTTGTCATGTAGATCTCATCTATTCGAGACCATAGATCTCATCTATTCTTGTATACTATCTATTTAGGTATACAAATCATTCTTTCTTTCGTAGATCTCATTTACTCAAGCATACAAATTATTCTTTGTATTCTTTGTGTCGTCATTTTTCTCCCACTCTATCTTTAGAATAAATACACTAGATATTCAAAGATAGCTTATGAGACACAAGTGATGATTTTAAAGTAGAAGGAGGACTATGTCATAGATTGACTAATAGATTTTAGATTTGATGAGTGTACTTGGTAATTTACATTCCTTTAGGAGAGTTCATCAACTCAACATCACTTTATGATTGATCATACACAAGCCTTAAGCTTGTGGACATATAATGAATCCTATCATTATAATTGTCTATTGGATCACTTTAAGTAGATGATCATATGTTTCTATGTGCAAGCATATAAAGAGGAATTTTAGAACAAACAAATACGATAAAAGGGGTGACTTGGGTTGCAAGCCAAGCCACCATAATCCAAAATACAACCATTATTTAGAAGGATCAACCATTTCCATGTCGAACATGGAAATTAAAATAGTTCTAAAATTCATAACATTAAAATAAAGACAATAATAAAAGCCAAGCTTCATTGGTAGCTTCTCCTAGCTCCTTCATGATATCTCAAGCTTGCTTCTCTTTTCCCTTGTCTTTGCTTGGAGGAGGCCCTATTTACAATAAAAAGGGGATACATTATCACAACTTTGTATCAAAATACCATAGTTGAATTAGAAACATAAAAGAAAGGATAGTCATTTACCTACTGGAGTGATCTTTCCAGCTTTGATGTCACCAAGATACTTGGAACAATTCCTCTTCCAATGTCCAACACCATTACAATAAGGGCATTTATCAAGAGGACCCTTCTTGGTTTTGGAAGTGCTAGCTTCAAAAGTCTTAGCCTTGGTGGACATGGGAGCTTGCCTCTTACCCTTTTTCCCATTCTTCTTGAACTTCGCCTTGCTCTTAGTGCTTATATTAAGCACATTCTTAGGTGGGTTAACATTTAACCCCATGTCTCTTTCGGCTTGCACAAGTAACTTGTGCAACTCTTCAAGAGACACGTCCTTGTCTTGCATATTGAAATTCACCCGGAATTGTACATATGCTTTGACTTTGGATAAGGAGTGTAGAATCCTATCTACAATGAGCTCCTTGGGGATTTCAACCTTTTGATGTTTCAATGTCTCGACTAGCTCCAACAATTTGAGCACGTGAGGGCTAACCTTTTGGCCCTCCTTAAAATCGAGATCAAAGAATGCCGAGGCCGCCTCATATTGGACGATCCTCGGTGCTTGAGAAAACATTGTCACAACTTTGGAGTAGATTTCATAAGCGGTGCCCATTTTAAAGGCTCTCCTTTGGAGATCCGCCTCCATAGCAAAAATCAACACATTTTTCATAGTGGCGGACTCTTTGTGGTAAGCCTCATATGCTTCCCTAGTGGCGGCACTCGACCTAGCATTAGGTTCGGGTGGAGAGGCCTCAGTGAGGTAACGAAGCTTGTCGTCACCTTGGGCGGCTAATTTGAGTTGGGCATCCCAATCGGAGAAATTTGACCCATTCTTTTCAAGTTTACAACGATCCATGAAGGATCGGAGCCATGAAACATTAGTGAGAGGTGCGGCGTTGGTGTTTGGTGTGGCCATTTGTTATGAGAAATAAAAGTGGTCTACAAAACAAAAATAGAAGGAATAAAACACTTGTCGTTTTTTCAAAATAATAATAATACTCGTAAATTTTAATTTAAACAAGTTTTATTGCATTTATCAAGTGACCTCTACCCAACTTGATAAATGATTCCAAGATCCAAATTCATATTAACTTGAGGTACGGTGTGCCGAAATACCCTTTATTAACATAACTCGGTGGATTAACTCTTTAATCGATTCTACTTTTAGAACTCTTGGTCGATAAAATTACATTAATATTTATCTCTAGCCCGAAACACATCCGGAAATCGTCGTGAATACTTTCGTTGAGTTCAATCCAAATTTCGAATAAATGTTTCCATGATCCAAATTCATATTAACTTAGGGCACGGTGTGCCGAAATACCCTTTATTAACATAAATTCGGTGGATAGACATTTATCACCCACTTCCCCTACGTAGCAAGGTTTGTACCCCGGTAAGGCCGAGTGCACTCCCTCACGAAATAGGTTTTCATGGTTTCTAATTTTTGGTAAGGCTAAGTCTCAATTGTTTATTTAAGCGAGAGGTCATGTCAATTTATTATCTATCACGTTTTAAGTGAACTAAAGCGGTGAACTACGATAATTGTAATTGACACGGTCGATTAACTTGATTTAAAATGCATGTTTAGTTATGGCGATTTAGCGATGCATGCAACATAAAAATAAAATGCAAAGCATAAATAAAATCCTAGTATGGCCTTCCTAAAATAGTAAATCTAATAAACTATTACAAATTCGGAAACCAACTCCTTTGGTCCCTTGAACTTCGGTCTTGGCACACACTTCAAGGCAACACTTTCTTTGATGGACCGCCTTCTCGAGTGGCACCATCTTCAAGGTACTCCGGAATAAATAAATTACAAAATGAATTACATAATTTCCTATTATACATTTGTAATTAAAATAAAATAAATATATTAAATTACAAAACGGTGATACGAGATCACAATAATTACAACAGAATCGATATTCCCATACATTTCGGGTAATATCAATTAAAACTAAGGCCATACTAAGTAAAATTACATAATTCAAAATTACATAAAATTAAAATATGACAATCATAAATAAAATGCAGCATTATAATATGTATGAACATGCTCGATTTTATGCTAAATCGCCTTTAAAGAGCCAATATCGTATATTAATCGGTTTTTACGGATTTGCGTGATTCAACTTATTAAAATCACACTAATTGCATAAATTCATATTTATGTACAAGTTAATTACCCTAACCATCTTAGGACTCAAAATTAGTCTCCACTAACATTTGACAATAATTAAACTTGATTTCTTAATATTGTTCATAAATGGACCCAAAAATACAAAATTTATGCTATAAACTTCAAATTAAATTATAAAAATTTCAAATAAATTCAAAATTTGAAATTTAAACACACGAACATTCTGGAAAAATTACCATGACACTCATAATGTTCAAAACTTAGGTTAAAAATTTCGAAAATTTATCGAGAAAAAACAATGTTGCGGTTTATCGGTTTTAACAATTTTGACCCTAAAAATATGAGAAAAATTATATTCACCAACTTTTCACTTTTAGATCTAAAATATACGATAAAATGCAATATGTGACATTTTTGCTTTAGTCATGAAGTATGTTTTAGCATTATTACTAATTTTAGTCACTATTTATGTGATTTTTCATCAAAAATTCATAAATCATGCATAAAGACTTCATTATAGCCAAATATTTTACACACATCTTGTAAAATTGCATGTGACAACATACTAAATTTCCATGACCAGATTCGAATTATAACTCATATTAACCTATTTACCCATTTAAATACGATTTTAACTTGAAAAATCCATATTTCGAGCAAAACAACTCTTTTTATCATGAAAATTTACAGAACATCAGTAGATAATATATATGAAAACATATCCAAAAACCACTGAAAAAATCGATGTTTAGCTATTTTTCGTCCAAAAATGACATTTTTATCATAAAAATCACATTTTAATGCCAATATTAGATAAAATGAACAATAAAATCCATAAATAAACCAAAATGTCCTAAAAATCACTTAGGACCAGAAACTTTTGACATGCAAATTTATTTTAAGGTTTATCTTCATAAATCCAAATTAATTAGTTTTGTATGTTAATCATATAACTCGGAAAAACTATAAACCGATTTGCATGCAAACAACCTAAGGCTCATGATACCGCTTGTTAGAATTATTAATCTCATTAATATACATATTCATATATGAAAAGATTTATTTAGTCATAAAATAAAAGCTAGATCTTATGCATGCAAACTTGAACAAGAGTAGAGAAGAAATTATCAATCTTACATTGAGGTTTCGGATATTAGGGCACAAATGAGTTCTCCTTCTCACTTTTTCTTGAGCTTTCCTAATAATGGATGAACAAAAGGATCCAAAATAGAATCCCTCCCAAAAGTTTATACCCAAGGAAAGACCCCTAATAACTAATATTATTTTGTACTAGAAATAATACAAGTCTTACTTAAAAATTTTGACACAAAATAAATTTGTTCTCTCTTTTATATTTCGGCCAAGAGAGGAAGGATTTGGGAGATTTTATTTCTCTAAGTTTTACAATGTGTAGAGAGAAGAATAATTTCTAACACTAGAAATTATAGTGAAGTAGTGAATAATTAGAGGAAAAACCATTGACATTTTCTCCTCTAAAAAACCGGTTGGCAAGGGAGAGTGGAGCCAATGCATGAGCTTATTTTTCTTTTCAAGAAAAACTAGGTTTGCATGGCTATTAGCTAGTTTTAATCATTGTGTTTTCCACTTAAGATAAAAACACAATATAAATCTTATACTCCCTCCATAATTTCGGCACACTTAAAATAAAATGGGTAGTCCATTTTATTTTGTCATTTGTCAATTTTGTCACATGTTACATGTTACATGACATGTCACAATGTAATGTATTTTTAACATATTAAAAATCAACATACTCATAAAATATGTCATTTACAAAATCGACTAGTAATTCGTAATTACTTGTACCAAAACGGTTTATCAAATTATAAATTACAACGTCTTGTATTTATAATAAATTATTCATTCAATTTCAATTTCAATTGTTTCGTAAACAATAATTTTATCTAAGTAATAAAACAATTCGATTACTTAGACCGTATCTAATTTAATCGAATTATAATAAGACACGTTAATCTCACTCACAAATCATCCATCAATTTTAAGCAATTTAATTAACTCGTATCGGCATACGATTAATTAAATAATCAATTAAGTGTATTTCCCTATAGGTATGACCTAAGGGGATCAACTGATCACCACCGTCGCACGACAGTAATGTCAAACTCTAGTCAGCCAATCATTACCGATATGTGTGGACCAGTTGACTGTAAAATATTACATCCCACATGTATTCTTAAAATGAGATTTAAACATGTGATCATCATGATCAACAGTTGTGATCGCATTATTGTCGGAGGACACATATTCCAACAATAATAACATGCAAAATAAGGTTGGTTAAGGGGTTAAAAGTGTGTAAATAATGACCACATCAAATATCCCTAAATCGAACCTTTACTCGTCCCGAGTAAAGAGGTGGCAAAAACTAAGACCTTCATTTAAACTAGTCCTAAATAGCATATCTGACACGAGACAATTAGCGGGTCTCTCTGCGCCCCTTTAACTCACAACAAGACATCTATGAGGTAATATGCCTTCTTGAAAGGCAAGTGGGGTCTTGCCAAAATGGTGATGCATCCAACATTAAGCACACAAACAAGTAATAAGATGCATCTACAAAAGAATAATCACTCTCCTCGTCTAAGTGGCGGAATCAACTAAAAGAGAAACAATTTAACGGCACATACTCCATCATAGATACTAGTTCTACAAACTACTAGGTCCAAAAGGATAGAAATAAATCACCTCCAAGTAGTGTTAAACTAGGCTACATTCGTCCATAATTACTAAATGCTTTTATCAAGAGCGAAGTCCTTATGGTGTTAGAAGACATTGTAGGATCGCGGAATTCCCCCTCTTGCCTATACAAAAGGAAGGGTCATCCCCTCTCCATCATGCAATAAAGGATAATACCATCAACGGATAAAATGATCAAGATAATTGAGTTTCGCATTTGTAGTTTGCTTTTGGGTTAATTTTCCCGCCATTTGTTATGGATGGTCCTTTGTTACTAATTTGAGTTGTCACTCTGGTGGGAGAATTTTGGTTCTCTGGAAAGCTAATAAAGTGCATATTGATGTGCTTGAGATGGATGCTCAATTTATCCACCTTAAAGTGACTGAATTGATTTCTGATAAGGTTTTTTTATGTTACCTATGTTTATGGTTTCAATAAATTAGAACATAGAGTTCCTCTCTGGAATGCCCTAATCAGACTGAATATGACTGCTCCTTGGATAGTTTTGGGAGATTTTAACTGTGTGATGTTTTCCAATGAGAGGATTGGTAGGATTTTTAGAGATGCTGAAATGTTACCTTTTCAACATACTGCTCAGCTGTGTGACCTGCAGGATATTAAGGCTTTTGGGGCATTTTTTATTTAGACGAATAAACAGCCTAGTAGTTCCAGACTTTTTAGCAGAATTGAGAGTGCTCCTAAATGATGCTTGGCTTACTCTGAGACCTGATTACTATGCCCATTACCTGCCTAAGGGTGATTTTGACCATTGCCCTTGTATCATTGAATGTGGGAATATCAGAACTATAAAGAAGAGACCATTTAAATTCTTTAATATGTGGAGTCATGTTAAGGATTTTAAGGAGATTGTGCAGCAGAGATGGGGGGTTATCATTGATGGAACTCCTATGTTTCAACTTGTGAAGAAGTTAAAAGATATTAAGCCTGATTTGAAGAACCTAAATAAGTGTCTTTTTGCTGATGTTGAGAAAAATGCTGATTTAGCTTATCATTTGCTTTTGGACTGTCAAGTGAAGCTTCAGAAGGATCCTACTAATTGTGTTCTTATGGATATTGAGGCTCAAACTAGGGAAAGCTATCTGATGCTGAAAAAAGCTAAGGAGGAGTTTTTGAGGCAGAAAGCTAAATGTGCCTGGGTGAAGGATGGTGATGCTAATACTGCCATGTTTCATCAAGCTATTAAGCAAAGACAATACCAAAATAAGGTTTTTAAAATTGAAAATATAAAAGGAGAGGTGTGTAAAGATCCTGAGGCTATCCTTAATGCTTTTGTGGATTATTACATTTCCTTGCCGGGGACAAGTGCGTCTACTCATGGTTTTTATAAGAATATTGTGACTAAAGGGAAGCAAGTTCCTGAGAGTGACTGGGATAGCATGTGCACTATTCCTTCTGAAGCTGAAATTAAACAGGCCTTATTTGCAATTCCTGATGAAAAAAGCCCTGGTCCTGATGGCTATACCAGTTGCTTTTTCAAACAAAGTTGGGAGACTGTTAAAGACAATTTGGTTCTAGCTATTTAAGACTTCTTCCAGAATGGTCAGTTGTTGAGACAAATCAATGACACTAATTTGTTATTGATTCCTAAGATAGATAATCTAGTGAATGTCACCCAGTTTAGGCCAATTGCTTGATGCAATTTGGTCTATAAGATCATATCCAAGCTCTTATGTTCTAAAATTTCTGGTGGACTCACAAAAATTATTAACCCTGCGCAATCTGCCTTTATTCAGGGTAGGAGCATCTTAGGAAATATTCTTATTAGTCAAGATTTGGAGAGATTGTATACAAGGAAGAGTGTCTCTCCTCGATGTATGATGAAGATTGATCTCAAGAAGACTTATGGTTCTATTGAGTGGGTTTTTGTTGAACGTATGTTGCAGCATCTCAATTTCCCTCCCAAACTTATTGGTTTGATCATGCAATGTATCACCACCCCTACCTACTCCATTGTGCTTAATGGTCAGCCTCTTGGATACTTCAAAGGTAGAAGAGGTCTAAGGCAAGGGGACCCTATCTCCCCCTTGCCTTTTATTTTATGTATGGAGTATCTGAGTAGATTACTTGATGAGGTTTGCAGTTACCCTGGGTTCCATTTTCATCCTCTTTTCAAAAAACTTAAATTGGTGCATCTAGTTTTTGCTGATGATCTCTTAATCTTCTGCAAAGGGGATCTGAGATCTATTGTTTCTATTATGGAAGTATTCAAATGTTTCTCTGCTGCTTCTAGTCTTCAGATTAGTTCTGAGAAATCTGATATCATTTTTAATGGTCTTGATTCCTCTCTTGCTACTAGCATCCTGGACTATACTGGTTTCACAAAGGGCTATATTCCCTTTAAATAATTGGGAGTTAAAATCTCTCACAAGAGACTGTTTAAGTTGGACTGCAATATTATAGTTGATAAGATGGTAGCAAGGATTAGGGGGTGGAATTCCAGAAAAATTTCTTACACTGGAAGGCTTGTTTTGGTAAGGTCTGTCCTTTCTACTATCCACAATTATTGGTCTCAATTATTTATATTGCCTATTGGGGTTATGGATAGAATTCGAGCCTTGTAAGGAATTTTTTATGGGAGGGAATTGATGCTTACTCAAAAGCTCCTCTGGTGGCCAGGAATTTTTTGTGTAAAAGCAGGAAAGATGGTGGACTTGGCTTGATTGATAGCCATCTTTGGAATATAGCTGCTATAAGGAAACTAGTTTGGTGAATAGTCTCCAAAAAAGACCTGCTTTGGATTAAATGGGTAGATAATATCTGTCTAAAAGGGGCTTCTATCCTGGATTATACTCCTACTAGCTATAGTTCCTGGTCTTGGAGGAAAATCTGTGAAGTAAAGGATAAGATGCTGAGTGGTTACTTCAATGATAAATGGTTGGGGGGAGAAGCTGCTTATACTATTGACAGTGGTTATAAATGGTTGTCTCCTTCAGCTCCTGGCAGGGTTCCTTGGTACACTGAGGTTTGGAATAAATTCAATATACCTAAGCATAATTTCATCCTTTGGTTGATTAAGCAAGGCAGCCTGTTAACTCTTGACAGGTTGGTTAAAATGGGTATTGCTACTAATCAATTGTGTTATATCTGTGGTGTTGCTGATGAAACTCACTCTCATCTGTTCTCTGAGTGTGGTTATACAAAAAGATGTTATAGGATGCTGGCTGATTGGCTAAGTATGCAGGTCACTGATGTTTTGGAAGGCAGTGTTGTTTTGAGAATGAGGCAGTTATCAGGTTTTAGAAGGCTACTGATCTGTGAAATGAGTGATGCTATTCAGTATAGGGTGTGGAATAGTAGGAATATTTGCAGGGTTGATGGTTATGTAATCCATCCAAGGAAGATGTTGCAGGATATAAGAGCAGACTGTAAGCTACGGTTGCAAGTTTTATCTTTAGGTTGTATTAATCCTTCTGATAAGTTATGGTGTACCACGCTAGGAATTATGTAAGTCTGATGTCCATATGGTGTATTTTCTTGAGAAAGTCTAGGAAGCAAAATGTTCAGTCTGTTAGTGCCTTAGTTTAGAGTGCTAACACAAAATGGTTGTTTGTATGAGGGGACATCTCTATTCATGAGACGCTGATTTTAATGAAACTCATAGTTCCACCAAAAAAAAAAGACATTGAGAGTAACCTTATATGTAATAAGGGTACTCTATAAAAGCATAGAAGTCTCATTTGCACTCCTAAGCCTAGGACAATGATTACTTTGACAAAATTGCAAACGTTTTTACTTTGATTTGGCATTTGAACTCAATTTGACGATTATAAGTACCCATTCCCTTTGGTTAACAAAATAATGATGGTAGAAGTGGAAGAACGGTTGCATGGTTTCAAATATCACCTTGGAATAAATGGTAACCAAGGAATTATCATACCACAAGGTACTCTTGACTAGGCCTTAGTGCATAAGTCTATGCACACTTGTCAAGGTTCCCAGTTAGGCATTTTCCAAGATTTTATTACTAAAGCAACTACATGCCATGATGCAACCTACATATAAATAATCCATATGCTTCTACCAACTACTATATATGACATATAATCTAAATGCAAGCTCCTAACAGCACATAGGCGCACAACCGCAACAACCAAAATACACAACATCCTCCTTGACATATAAGTCCATCCTCCTTATATGAACAATGGAAAGAAATGGAAGGGGATAAGGGATTTTTTTAACAATCATACCAAGCGGTCTTCATATTTCCCTTGCTAATGTCTCAAATGGAGTGTTGTACCTATGTGAGAAGAGAACAAAAGCACATGAGTATATACAATTCTACACTATTAAATGAACGAACATGTTTTTGGGTTTTTTTTTTTTGAGTTTTTCAAATTTTTAAGGATTTTTGATTTTTTTATGAAATTAAATGCAATAAAATAAAGAAAATATTTTTGGAATTTTTCAAATTTGTATGGATTTTGGAATATAAATTCTCATTTCCCACTTTATTTTGGACATTATCCTCAATGTACAATGTAGGAAATGACAATGAAAGACATATTTTTGTATTTTTTGGAATAAGTTTTATTTGAAAATAAAGAACATATTTTTGTATTTTAAAATTATTGAAAATTAAAAACTTGTTTTTAGATTTTTTTTAATATTTGAAAAGTAAAAACGTATTTTTGGGTTTTTGAATTTTGGAAAAAGAAAATACAAATACAAATACAAATGCAAATGCAATGCATGAAATGAAATAAATGCATGCTCTATATAAATGCAACTATCTAGATGACATATATTATAAATGATGCAATTAATCTAAACTAATCTAAAGTGATGCATGTTTTCTATTAATTGTAAAGCTAATTTGAATTAGCTTGAGTTACTTATGATCAAAACTCCCCAAACCGAATTAAGCATTATTGTAAGTAAGGGAAGAAAAAGGTTTGGTCATGAGTGGTCATGCATGTAACACTCCCACATACCAAGGTGCCTTACCAAGGACCACCCTAGCATAAGAGACTTGTTCCGGGTGTGATTTCCAGAGCAGGATTTGTTACCACGTAAGCTTGTAGAATGACGTCTTTGCTTGACTCTTCCTTTCGGCCTCTCCTAAAACAATGAACAAACTGAGGGCTCGGCTTGGTACCGAGCGTACTCACTCCGACGCTCAAGTCAGTAAACTTAAAGAGATTAAGTTGTGTGTTACTTGGCAAAGTATATTGTAGAGAGATAAGGGAGTTTTTACCAGATTAATAGTGAGTTTTAGGTTATCTTTCGGATCCTTTTCTCAATGAGAGAAGTGGAGTATTTATAGACTTTCACCTTTTGTCACGTAGTGGCCAAGTGGCTAGCAGGTGGAAAGACTGTTCTACCCTCGGCCGAGGGACCCATGGCAGGCCGGCCGAGGGGTCTTGGATATGAGTACGCGGATATGTCTTCCGGCTGGCTGATTGACCAGCCGAGACCCAAGTGACAGGCCGACAGGCTGAGTCGGTTAGGCTGTCTAATACGTTGACTTGCTGTGGATATCTTTGACCTTGCTCAATATGTTGACTCGGTCAGCGGGTGCAGAATATGCCCCATCAATTTGCCCCCAGCGTAGTCTATGCCGTGGTATGGACCTTCGATGAGTGTTGAGCGTATTCTGTGCAAGTTGAATTTCTTCCCCGGCTTCCTCTTCCTCGGCTTGGTTCTGCTCAGGCCGTATCATATCCCCCCTCCACATGGATGTGTAATGGACATCAAATGTGGAAAAGAAAATGGCGCTGGTTGAGGCCGAGGTTGAGTGTGCCGTGTGCTTTTGATTGCCCCCCGCCGGTGCTGCCAAGCTTGGTTGAACAGCGGGTCGTTTGGCAAGTAGATACCAAGGAGCGTGTTGAAGAAGATACGTCGATTAGCATTCTGTCAAGGAGCGTGTCCAAGAAGATTTGTAACTGTATGTCGATTGACATTCCGTGGCTGCATGTCTAACACGTGGCTCGGCATTGATTGGTTGACGCTTCATGGGCTTTGCCCTGATTGGTCCGTTTCATGGGCTTTGCTCTATAAATAGAGCAGTTAGCCCCTGATTTTGGCCACCAAAAATTCATCTTCTCAAAAAATTTTCTTCTCTCTAGCTTTCTTCGAAGAAACTTCTCTCTAGTCTTCAAAGCGTTACTCGGCGTAACAATTTTCCAAGGTAATCAAACAAATTTTCCAACTTTTAATTGTTAAGTTTTTGTTGTCACTATGTCTTCCTCGGATGCTCAACCCAGTACTTCTGCGCCGGGGGGCGAACCGTCGCGTCCTGATGAAGAGGAGGCGCTGGCCGTCACCCCGATAGGGTTTGGGGGCCCCAGGTCTCCTTCTTCTGGAGTTGATCCAAAATTTTTAGAGGTTTTTGAGGATGATGATGATGAAAGGACCCATTATGAGGGTACTGATGATGAGGCGACCCCTTCTGCCGTAGAGAGGCCGCTTGTTTCGCATCACGGTGATGCCTGCTCGATCAGTCCTGATCGTGCCTGGACAAATAAGTTCGCTAGATGCTCCGGTTCTGAGCTTTTTGAACACCATTACTCCTTTGGCAGGGAGTATAAAATTGTTATTCCTGAGGAAGGTCAGGCGGTCTGTTGCCCTCCCAAGGGCTGTATCGGCGTATACATTAGACACCTAGAGTATGGGCTGGTACGGATCTAACCTGTGGCTCAGACTTAGCTGGTTCATTAGGCATTCCTGATGACAGACTTTCTGACATGTCAATGAATGTTGACATGGATGCTTTGTCAGGGTTTTTTGTAGATCAACCGCTGCCGGCTGTCCCTCTCACTGAACGGCAATTGAGGAAGCGGCCTATTCAGACGGGCGATAAAAATGCCACCGCTGACTCCTCATCCCTGAAGCCTTCCTCCGCTCAGCTTACGGCGGAGGGCAAAAGATTGTCTAAGATGCTGGCGAAGTGGACTGAACTAGCCGGCGCTCATATTATGGAGCAAGAGAAGACCATGGCCGAAGCTGCCCCTGCGCTTGAACGGCTTAGGCTCGATCTTGATGCCTCTAAACAAGAGGCCGCGAAGGCGAAGAAGGACCTCCAGGCCGCCGAAAATGATTTCCTCGCTGAGCGAAAGCTCAGGGAGGATGCTGAGAAGGCGGTCCTAGCCGAGAGGGCCAGGGTTGAGGCTGTACTGGCTGATGCCGCTAAGCTGCGGGAGGAGCGGGACAAGCTTCAGGGCGGTCACGACGCTGCGGTTGCTAAGAGGGAAGAATGGAAGTCTTTGTTTCGGCACAGGCGAAGGCACACAGGAACACAAGGGCTATCCTCGCCCAGAGGGAAAAGGACATTGAGACGCTCCAAACTGAGGTCATCCCTAACATGTGCGCCCAATACCGTGACCAGGCCGAAGAAGCCACTAGAGAAGTAATCGGAGAGCTCTTTCCTAAAGGCTCCTTTCCGTGGCAAAAATTTGACCAGCTGCTTGATGATAAGGCGGCTGCTGCGGAGACAAAGGTTGCGGAGGAGGCAGAGGCGAAGAAGGCCGCTGAGGAGGCTGCGGAGAAGGCGGCCCATGCTGAAAAGGTGAAGGCGGCCAGGGAGGAAGCTGAGAGGGCAAAGGCGGTGAAGGCGCCAAGTCGGCTCGGGTCGCCCATCGATGGTGATCTTTGCTACCGCTGCGATGGCGAGCGAGCGAGGCATAGGGAGACGGGCGGTCGTCACCGATTCACCCGGCCCTTGACGTTTTTCACTGTTCGGGGGGGGCCAACTATTGAGCCTTTCCTCCCTGCCATCTTTTTTGGCGCTTTCAATTCTTATGTCTGTAACCTTTTGCTGTACCTTTCTTTTTTGTTGAACTTTGGTAGGTAGTGCTTAGGCTATCCCTATGGGGACGGCCGTCGACTTCTTTCTTTGTATTACCTGTAAATATTTCAATAAGAGTTGGTTTATTTTGCCTCCGGCTTGGCTGAGGTCTTTATCTCATTTTCATCTGAGTTGTCTTCTTACGTTATTAATTGAGCGCTTCTTTTTCTGTTTCTACCATCGGCTTGGCCGTGGCAGTTAGAACGCGTAACTCAACTGTACTTAACGTTTTTTTGAACATGTTGGCATGTTGGTCGCTTCCTCCACCACCTCCGGTCTTAGCCGAGGCGGTCAGATTTGCTATCCCAACCACCGTTGTGAACATGTTAGCGTATCGGTCGTTGTGTCCCTGTCACTCCCGGCTTTGGCCGAGGCAATCGAGGTTAACGGCTCGACAGCGTTCGTATCTGTAGACGTGTTGATCGCTTTCTCTTTCACTCTCGGTCTGGCCGAGGCGTCCGATTTGCGTTTCTCAACCGTACTTATACGTTCCTAAGCATGTTGATCGTTGTGGCGAGTATCAACTGCTGTTGGCAATCGCGTTTCCCTCGTCACTCCCGGCTTTGGCCGGGGCAATCGAGTTTACGTTTTGATTGCTTTCCGTATCTAGACATATTGATCGCTTCCTCTGCCACTCCCGGATTGGCCGGGGCGATCAGATTTGCGTTTCTCAACAGTGCTCATACGCTCTTCTTCTTGGGTAGTGACTGCCCGGCTTTGACCGCGGCGTCTACTTTGGTAGGACTATGGAGGGGGACTCTTCATTTTGATGGAAAACTTGGAACACTTTTCATTAGATATAATCATGCGTTGGGGTGCCCACAACGGTCTCGGACACCTCCGCCGCTATATGAAGTATTTTCTAAGGTTGTCGGTGTTCCAGTGGCTCATTAGGGGCACACCCTCCATGTCTGTCAGCCGGTATGCATCGGATCACCCTCCTGCTGGAAGGATGGGCTCTTCCCTTTTTCTGATCTCTTTGCCACTTTGAGGGATTGCATGTTGCACCCCCTGGCAGATACTTGGATGTTGACGATTTCGTCTCTTTCGTCCTTTGAGACGAGCTTTTGTGCTTCCCCCCGGTCCGAGACATACATCAATGTCAGGGCCCGGATGGACATCACAGCGTCGGCCTCGCTCAAAGTGACCCGACCTATAAGAACATTGTAGGCAGACGAACCGTCGATCACCACGAACTCTGATAGAACATTTTTAGCCGCATCGGCTTGGCCGAACATCACCGGCAGTCTGATTGACCCCAGGGGTACCAGACCGGCCCCGGAGAAGCTGTATAGCGGGTTGGTGCAGGGGCTCAGGTCTTTAATCTTCAGCCCGAGATTGAGAAAGCATTCCCTGAACATGTTGTTTGTGTAGGCGCCTGTATCAATTAGGCATCTCTTGACCAAGTGATTGGCTATGTCTAGGTGGACTACCAATGGGTCGCTGTGCGGGGCAATGACTCCTTCGTAGTCCTTCTTTCCGATGGTTATATCGGGGATGGTGGAAGCGGGGATCGCTGTGTTGGGCACAAAGTTGATGGCTTGGTATAGCTCATTCAGATGCCGTTTGTGCCCATTAGCTGACCCACCGTTCTCGTTTCCTCCGATAACCACCTGGATCACTCCCATCCTCTGGAATACTGATTTCCTATTCGCCCCGTCGGAGCTCATTTCCGGGGCCCCAACTACGTACTTGCTGAGAGCCCCCTTCCGGATCAGCTCCTCGATGGCATTCCGTAGCTGCCGACAGTTGTCGGTCTTATGGCCGGTTTGGCCGTGGTAGTCACAAAACTGGCTTGCGTCGCCTTCCGCCCTCGTCTTGGGGGGTCTTGCCCACTTCTGCCCTTCATTCTTTCTCAGGGCAAAGACCTCGGCCGGAGATTTGACCAGGGGGGTGAGACCGCTATACCGCTTCTGGGTGTATGGTCCCGAACTCCCCCCGGCGCCCGCCGAGTTCTGCTTCCTATTAAATCTCTCAGGCCGTGACCGATTCATGTCACGGCGACCTTCATCAGCATTGTCCCGGCGGCTCCTCCTCTCTGGGTGCCCAGATTCGTTGTGGCCTACCCAGGTCTTGTGGTAATCCTCCACCTTCACGGCTCGATCGACCATCTTTCTGGCGGTGTCGAGGTTGAGGTCCTCGCACTTGATGAGCTCATTTTTGAACTCTCCTTTCGGCAGGCCCTTCATCAGTGCGAAGGCCGCCAATTCGGAGTTCAGCTCTCGGATCTGCTGAACTTTTGCGTCGAACCTCTTCACGTAGCTCCGTAGAGACTCGTCCTCCCCCTGTCGGATAGTGAGGAGATCCGATGTCTCCACGACCCTTCTCTTGTTGCAGGCGTACTGGGCTACGAAGTTATCCCTTAGGTCGGCGTAGCAGTATACCGAACCATTAGGTAGCCCCTTGTACCAACTCTGGGCCATCCCATGCAGGGTTGTTGGGAAGACGAGGCACCACACCTTATCAGGCTGCTCCCATACCGACATGTAAGACTCGAAAGCCTCGGCGTGGTCGGTTGGGTCACTGTCCCCTTTGTATGATAGGGACGGCAGCTTCAGTTTGGTCGGCACGGAGACGTCGAGGACATAGGCACTGAGGGGCTGTCTGACCACGTGTCTAATGACACGTGGTGATCGGCTCCTCGCAATCCTAGTCCGGCTTCTCTCCCCGTGGCGGGAAGGGCTTCTTGTTGTCCGACTTTGGAGAGTCGGGCTTCTTTCTTCACTTCTCCGGGGGTGGCCTCGTTGATGCTGCGGCGACGCTGTCCTCCCGCGAGGTGGGGAAAGACTTTGGTCTGCTACTGACACCACGGGCACCGCCGGCGTCTTGTCATGTCCAGCTCCTTGTATTGCTCCGGTCAAGTTGATCGGAGTCACTTTATGGGCCCTGGTTACCTGCGGGTGTGCTGCCGTCACCGTCGTTGCGGCGGGGGTGATCGGCGTATTACCCATCAAGTCCAGGAATAGCTTCAGTTTGGCTGCATCGACCACATGTCCCATGACAGTGACTTGGCCGGTGGGCAGCGGTGTTTCTGGTAGTATGGGCATCCCGTACGCCGGTTGAATGACTCGGCCGGTGGGGGACTGCCCGATCTCAGAATTAGGAATCGTTTCATCCTGATAGAATGCAGTTTCGTCACTCACAATTACTTCTTGTTGTTTTGACATCTTCTTAGCTTGCTGGGTGGGTTTTGTTTTGTGTTTTTTTTGTTTAAGGGATTTAACTAGCTTTTAGTATCTAGTCCCCACAGACGGCGCCAATTGTTCCGGGTGTTATTTCCAGAGCAGGATTTGTTACCACGTAAGCTTGTAGAATGACGTCTTTGCTTGACTCTTCCTTTCGGTCTCTCCTGAAACAATGAACAAACTGAGGGCTCGGCTTGGTACCGAGCGTACTCACTCCGACGCTCAAGTCAGTAAACTTAAAGGGATTAAGTTGTGTGTTACTTGGCAAAGTATATTGTAGAGAGATAAGGGAGTTTTTACCAGATTAATAGTGAGTTTTAGGTTATCTTTCGGATCCTTTTCTCAATGAGAGAAGTGGAGTATTTATAGACTTTCACCTTTTGTCACGTAGTGGCCAAGTGGCCAAGTGGCCAAGTGGCTAGCAGGTGGAAAGACTGTTCTACCCTCAGCCGAGGGACCCATGGCAGGCCGGCCGAGGGGTCTTGGATATGAGTACGTGGATATGTCTCCCGGCTGGCTGATTGACCAGCCGAGACCCAAGTGACAGGCCGATAGGCTGAGTCGGTTAGGCTGTCTAATACGTTGACTTGCTGTGGATATCTTTGACCTTGCTCAATATGTTGACTCGGTCAGCGGGTGCAGAATATGCCCCATCAAGACTGTTATCATCTCGGTTGCCCGAGGCTATTATATCAAAAGAAACCATTCCAAAACATTTATTAAATTTATTTAAAGATAACTATTACAATGTCTCGAAATCCGACTCAAAAGAAAAGTATAAAGTCTCAATACAACTGAATCAAAAGGCTAAACTCGTAACAGCGGAAGCTAGACTCGAAGTGATGACATCCCATCTCGTCCCTGTAGTTAAAGACAACCATCACCTGTCACAAACTGCTCACCATCCCCGAATGTATCGCCACGTTTTTTAAAACAATTAAACGGGGTCAGTTCACTGCATAATCAAATTAAGACAAAGTACGATAAAGATAATCAACTGTTCAGAATCCACCACCAACTCCCAATTGCATCTCGTAACTGACTACACACTAAAGTGTGTAACGCTGCCAGATTACCCATCGCAACAGATAATCCTCACCACTAGTGGGGGACCGCAGCCTTGCCCACCTAAGCCCCGCTCATCAACGAGCTATAACACTGTTCATTAATGTGCACATCCCCTCCTGTGGCGGGTTTCACAGAGGGCGAAACTAGGGCGTGAAGCCACTCCCATAAGTGACTCCACTCAGCCGAGGACGTAACTCGCGAACATCAACATCAACCATCACAACTCCAACACCCGACTCCAAATCACAATTAGCAGATAATCACAATATCAAATCGTACAACAATTATCACATAATCTTAAATCAATTAAACAGTAAACCGAGTAGGGAAACCCTACCTTTTCGCAATCCAAGCACACACAAGCAATCAATTATAATCCTTCACATATTCATCACAAACAGGGAAATCAATTAGGTTGAAATCGGTGAGAAATCTTCAATCAAATGAAAGGCTCGACAATTCCTCTTCATCTCCCTCTCTCTAGGTTTAGAAATGGTTTTAGAGATGTTAAAATGAACTAGAAATGACTTAAGCCTTATAAACAAAATCCATGGGCAAAACATAAAAGAAACCGTCAAACTTGCTGAACCGGTTTACTCGGCCAAGTGCACTCGGCTGAGTAACACACACTCGACCGAGTACCAACCAAGTACTCGACCGAGTACTCCAACTAAAATATGGAGTATTACAATATTCCCTCCTTAAAAAGAACTTTGTCCCCAAAGGTCGCACCAACTACAACCAACGACACCCAACATCACATATAATTAGCACAATATAACTCATACCCATAATATAACTCATGTGCATAACTAGAAAAATCTATGCTAACTCATATAAACTTGAGTAAACTCGGGTTGTCATATTTCATCCCCCCTAAAAAGAAGGTTACGTCCCCGTAACCTAACTCATATAAAACCACGCAAGCCACGCGATATCACGGTCCTTCCTCACAAATACAATTCATAATAAAACATATAAACAACATATGCAACTATACAATTCTAAATAAAACATATAAACATCATATGAAACTATAGTTCGACCACACATGGAAGCTATCATTCAATATAATAAACATGTTACCTCATTGTTTAAAGTAGTAATTACTAGTGGAAATCCAAATAACCACATAGAGAAACATAGTATCACAATACATCTCCCTAAAACAAACTTCGTCCCGAAGTTTCTTATTCATCCCATATACCTACAGACCCCAGGGTTTTGTGATGCCCTGCCAACATCTTTAACGATATTACAAACCACAATCCACCACATAAGGTCAATATTTGTGCTCATCTGTCATATTTAACTCGTTCCTAGAAGATTGTAAATCACCAAATCATGTCACATTTCAGTAACAACTCGTAAAGCCCTAGTGCAGACCAAAGCTCACTTAGCCAACTAATATAAAAAAGACGAGACCGACCACTATAAACAACTTCCACTCATAACTGGATACTAGACAACCAGTACAACGTGACGTATTATAAACTAATAACCTCATCTCCAAAATCTCATGCCATACACAGTGTCAAGCCCTTGGAGACCGCCATAATTCGCCAATTGTTGTCGACCACATTTACGAGTGCTATACATATACTAACAACTTACTAAGTATGTTATCGACAATATAAAATAAAATCACTGTTTATGCACATATACTCGAACAGTAAACATATGCAATAACACAACCTTTAATTACATATCAATGTTATTACTAGTTCAAATAACCGAAAATGCTTGACTTATTATGTTACTAATCATGCTTCCCGACATAGTTACCAATTTCATCGCAATTATAAAAAATGCACAAGGGATGTAAACAACAAAAGCCATCTTATCGTTACTCATGCTCATTACTATCATTAAGCTGTACATACATAGTATAAGTTGCTAATTCTCGCTATTACGCACAAATTTGTATCCACATTAGTACTACTTGGCAAATAAATTAAAATATGCACATGAATCAATTATACATGTATAACCCGTAATTCCACATCATGCTCAAACTCGGTACCCACACATGTTCGAATCATTACTACGCACTTGTTTACAAGCACAGTACATACTAGGACAATCATCATTTGTATCGTGATTAATGACATGTTACATGTCAACTCATGTGGATCATAAATTTTTTTTAAAAAAAATGTGCACACTTCAACACCAATATATTACCATAAATTAACTATCATTCATCTGCTCATGTCATCACACAAGCCATCTATTTGCACCGTCAACCATATATTGTGATATCACTAGGCATGCTAGACTAATTTCATTCAAATAAATCACTTAATACTTCCGTTTCAACATATTAGCTTCTTATTTGTATATCTACCTCAGTTTACATGATAACTAATAACATCATTAACTCATCGTACATTATTCATGGACTATTATACAAATTACCTCATCCTACAACGATTCATTCAACACATATTATGTTCTATCCCATATTTATGCCGATTATAGACTCAACCACCATGTAACATATTTGACTCAATCAGACTCGTTAGCTTAGGTAACCACAATTTACTTGCACGTAATCACAGTTGTTACTATTTATAATATGTGCAACAATAAATCCACTTAATCAACCTAGCTATCATTCATGTTCATGCTATTTGTAGACATCGTCATGTAATAAGTGGCATATAAGACACGACACTCCTAATCTTTCAATGTCATCACTTATTCCACATAGGCTTATAGGTTAAGCTACTTCTCATGTAAGCTAAACATGTTGCCAAAATATAGAAACTAAGACTTCAAAATTCATAATGTAACCTTTATTAGAAACTTGTCATCAAACACACATTCACAAGCACTATAAAGCATGCTATAACTTCCAGAATCACCAATAAATAACAATTTAACGAATACACGAGTTTTTATACTTTTTATAAAATACAGGGAGTCACGGAAGAGGGAGAGTTGAAATTAGGTCCAAAGCACAAACAATCAATTTATAAGGATTTTCCTAAACCGACAGGTCAAAACAGATTGTTATCAGCAATTTGTCGTGTTTCAAGGTCAACTTGCAAAAATCATAATTCATTAATGACACATCCATATCAAGTGATGTTTATCAATTTGGAAACTTATACGAGTCTACTAATTAGGGGAGTTGGAATCACTCAAAAATCATGTATACATGTAAAATGACAAATTTTACAAATTGGTTGGTCGAAATTAGCCCTGTGCAGTAACATTCTGACCACTACTGCTCACTAAAATATTTTTTTTCTTAATCCGTAATTCGTATAGGCATGAAACCAACGGCAAATGAAAGATAACTCACGAGACTAACAAATATAAACATTTAGTTAACATATCTTAACCACGTATAAAATAGCAGCCAAAACAATTAAGAGGCAGAATCTGAGAAATAAATCATCTTTAAGTCTTTATTCTTTGCAATCCTTTATGCTACTGTACTTGTCTTCCCCAGGTACTTAACCAAGAATTTATCAAACACAAAGTAACAAACTTAACATTACGTATTACAATTGGTCATAAGATTCGGTCACATAAAACAAACTCGGTCGAGTATGAACGTCACTCAGTCGAGTATGCCTCACTCGATCGAGTATGCCTATTACTCGGCCGAGTGATCACAACCAGTAGCTACTGCTACGTATACACCAACCAACACTCGGTCGAGTTCTTGGTTACTCGGCCGAGTATCCCCTACTCAGTCGAGTACCCGTCCTGCTCGGCTGAGTCATGCCAAAACGAGCTATATATCTACGATAACATACTTTAACATGCAATTCTATATACAATACTTTACTACCCTTCCAAAACCCAAGTAATAAATCAAATATCATGCTCAAAGTCTATCATGTTCAATTACGCAATTCACTTTCTCATATACCACCATGTTCAAATTACGTAATTCACTTTTCATTTCATCCAACAACTTCACGAGATTCACAGCTACAAGTACAACACACACAACTTTAAACACACAGCGGTCCCTAAGACACCCCCATGTGACCGGCTCGAGATCGTAAGGGCCTCAATGCGACTTCGGGACGTTTCCCAAGTCTTTGCGGTAGCTCCAAACAACTCTCCCCGGGTTCATTTTATTTTGACTCCCTATGTTCATTAGGTTCATTGGTTTTAGGTTCCGGAATCGTTGCTCTGATACCACTTTGTAACACCCCCACATACCAAGGTGCCTTACCAAGGACCACCCTAGCATGAGAGACTGTTACCATCTCGGTTGCTCGAGGCTATTATATCAAAAGAAACCATTCCAAAACATTTATTAAATTTATTTAAAGATAACTATTACATTGTCTTTTAATCCGACTCAAAAGAAAAGTATAAAGTCTCAATACAACTGAATCAAAAGGCTAAACTCGTAACAGCGGAAGCTAGACTCGAAGTGATGACATCCCATCTCGTCCCCGTAGTTAAAGACAACCATCACCTTTCACAAACTGCTCACCATCCCCGAATGGATCACCACATTTTTTAAAACAATTAAACGGGGTCAGTTCACTGCATAATCAAAATAAGACAAAGTACGATAAAGATAAACAGCTGTTCAGAATCCACCTCCAACTCCCAATTGCATCTCGTAACTGACTACACACTAAAGTGTGTAACCCTGCCAGATTACCCATCACAACAGATAATCCTCACCGCCAGTGGGGGACCGTAGCCTTGCCCACCTAAGCCCCGCTCATCAACGAGCGATAACCCTATTTATTAATGTGCACATCCCCTCCTGTGGCGGGTTCCACAGAGGGCGAAACTAGGGCGTGAAGCCACTCCCGCAAGTGACTCCACTCAGCCGAGGACGCACCTCGCGAACATCACCATCAGCCATCACAACTCCAACACCCGACTCCAAATCACAATCAGCAGATAATCACAATATCAAATCGTACAACAATTACCACATAATCTTAAATCAATTAAACAGTAAACCGAGTAGGGAAACCCTACCTTTTCGCAATCCAAGCACACACAAGCAATCAATTATAATCCTTCACATATTCATCACAAACAGGGAAATCAATTAGGTTGAAATCGGTGAGAAATCTTCAATCAAATGAAAGGCTCGATAATTCCTCTTACTCTCCCTCTCTCTAGGTTTAGAAATGGTTTTAAAGATGTTAAAATGAACTAGAAATGACTTAAGCCTTATAAACAAAACCCTTGGTTAAAACATAAAAGAAACCGTCAAACTTGCTGAACCTGTTTAGTCGGCCAGGTGCACTCGGCCGAGTAACACACACTCGACCGAGTACTAACCAAGTACTCGATCGAGTGCTCCAACTAAATACGGAGTATTACAATGTATGAATACAAGATGTATTAACTAAATACAACTAACTATATGAGCTATATGACATATATTATAATGCAAGTTATGCTACATGCTAGATGAACTATTTAATGCAAATGTAAATGCTAGTGAAATGCATACTAATCTAAAATATAATGCAATGCAAACTATACATGAGAGATAGAGAAATAAAATGAGTCTTATAATCGGGATCTCAATCAAATCCCCCTTCATCGAAGTTATCATCATCTCCACTCTCTTCTTCTTCCTCCTCCCCGCCTTGATTCGGGAATACAATGTGCGGTTGTACCCAAGAAGGCGTAGGTGTTGGGGCTGGTGTCCTCTACAGTTAGTGCAAGCACTTATAAATCTCTAAAAGGATCAAAGGGTATACTTTTGTATTATAATCAGTTGGTCCACGTTTATCAATAACGGTTGGCTTGCTAGATAAGTTTGACGTTATTGTCATACAGATGGCGGTGATCAACTGGTCCCTAAAAGTCACACCTATAGGATACGTTTGAGAGATGTGACGGTATGAAAATACAGTCATGTTGATGCCAAAGTTGACTAAGCAGTTAGTCCGAGTTATTGACTAATAATTAGTCAAAACGCGATGTTGAGATATTTTATTTAATACGGATTAAATAAAATGGGCTAAGGCGAATTAAGCAGTTAATTCGTAAATTAAATATAAACGATTATATTTAATTAATGTATATTGAATTAATTATACAATATTATCTTTGTCGGACATGTATTAATATATCGGCTAATCCTTGTTACTAGACGATATTTTAATAACCGATAACCGATGACGATTTATAATAAAACCGCGTCATATACATTTAGCAATTTCGAGTCGGACCTCGAGTTAAAATTAAGAGGAAATGAAAGCCCATTTTCCCTCTAGGCTCACGGTTTGGCCGAGTAGAGCAAACAAAAGGAGAGCCTCTCCTCATTTGTAACCTAATCATTTTTCATTTGCAAAAATATTAGGGTTTTGGAGGCATTTTTCCTCTGAAATTTCTAGATCTCACATCGTAAAATTCACAACAATTCTCTCAATATTGCAAGGCAATTAGAGAATACATTTCTAGCACAAGGGCATAGTCTCAGACGGTCTTGGGTGTATCGATTAGGAGGAAATCTACTTTGATTTCTGTTCTTAGCTAGGCCGCATCTCAAAGGACCCGAGGTTATTTCTTATGCTTTATCGTTTCTTTGTTGTTTTTCGTTTATGACAATAAATCGCGTATTAAATTTACGTTATAGTCCTATAATTTAAGGGTTTTATACGGATATTACCCCTCAAGTGGTATCAGAGCGAGGCCACGTAAAATTTTCTATGTGATTTTCATCAAACGAATTTGAATCGATATTTTTTTCTCTTAAAAACCGTGCGGCAGCCTCTCGGCAGAATTTTTTTTTTGCACTCGGCTGTTTGCGTTTTTTTGTCTTGGGAACCGTGTCCAGTTTACACGGTTGCTGTTGTTGTTGTTTTGTTTCTTGAAAACCGTGACAAACTTTTACCGTCTGATCAGACGATGTTTTGTTTTCTTTTTGTTCTTTGCATATTGTAATTTTAATCGATAATTATTGCAATATGTTAAAGTTGTATCAATTGTAGTTTCAATTCTATACGGATTAGATTAAATTGCAATTGGTTTTATCAAATCGATCTTGTTTTTTTGTTTGTTGAGGCTCTCGTTTTTTGTGTACCGCTGGAATTTTTTTTGTTTTTTGCCTTTAGAGCTCTCGGCAATCAGCTCCAATATAAAAAAAAAAAAAAAAATTTTTTTGGGTACTGTTCACGGCCAGACGTGAAGAAAGAAAAAAAAAAATTTGAGTTTTTTTTTTTTTTGGCCTTAACATGTGCATAATACGGATTTTATGCATTCGCTTGATAGTGAAACGGTTCACTCACGTACCATTTAGTTATTTTAAAGCGATTTAAAGTAACGGATTGTAATGAATTAAAATTAAGTTGATTAAAGCGGTTTTGTCACATAATTTTAATTATTAAAGGTGGTTTGGATAAATTTAACATAATTACGGAATTATGTCACGAATAAATTTTATTTTAGTTGATGCATTTTATTTATCGTTATTTTGAATGTTTTGAATGCTTACATTACGTATTTATTTATTTTTACAAACGGTTGTAACTTAGTGTGGCCTTAGTAGAACGTGTTACCGTAATGATGGAACACGGTCTTGGTTGTATTTTGAGATCTCGTATCTCCATTTTGATTTTTTCCTTGTAATTACAGTTTTTATTTAGAATGTAAATAGGTTTATTTTTGTAAATTTTAATTGTAATTTTGAGAAGACCAAAGATGGAGATCGGATGCTCACTCCCGCTGCATGGACAAAGTTGGAACATCAAGACAAGCTTCTCGGGTCCAACGGTGGATTCCAAAGTTGTATTATGTTCTTTTACTAGGATAGGCCACACTAGGAATTTTTATTTACGTTTTTGCATTCTTTTATTTATTTTATCGTAACGATAGATTGCATCATTTTCCGCCTAAAAACCAAACCACCTAATAATTGCATGAAAACTGACTCATATAGAGGTCACGCGTTAGTTTTCTTTGACATTCTTATGTCACACGATCAATTTTAAGCCATCACCTAAATTAATTCATTCACGTAATGCTAGTTTTTCGTTCACTTAAAATGAATTAAAACTAAGTTGATGGGATCTTCCTCGTATAACCAAAAATTGAGAATAGTCTTTATAGGTCAAACTCCAATGAATCCCTTCTTCGTCGGTAGGCATAATATGACCCCTTCTACGTCGGGTAAGTTGGAACTGATTGACTTATTTTATCTCAACACTATGGTCACTCGTACGATCCTGTGATTATGGTGGACTATATATAGGATTTACGGAAATCTATCGACCAAGAGTTCTTACGGAAGAACTAGCTAAACAGTTGGCTTATCAATTTACGGAAATTGAGTCTTGGGATCACTTGTATTATTCTTGAGGGAGATCAATTATGCAAGTGCAATAAGTCTACACGATTAAAATAATTTTTAAATAGACTTAAATCACCTCGATGAGTTGCTTATTTCGTTTTTGTTTTTCTTTCTTTTCAGTGTAGATCACGATCACTAAAACTGCTAATAACAAAATGGCTGGCCGTGCTGACGACCCAATGCCAAGTGCCACATTGGACCGTGAGTCCTGGCTTCGGATCTTCATGAATCAGATGAATCAGTCAACTCGACTGAAGAATGATGGATCAAACTTCGCGGACTGGGAGGCGGCATTACGGAATGCTGCCGCACGGGAGCTCAAATTCTGGCGAGCCCATCCCGTCAAACCAGGTCCCACGGCTGGAGCTAACGAGATCGCCAAGTATAACGATTTCGTCATGGAAGCGGGTGCGATTAAAAACGTACTCATTTTTGCAATGGAATCCAATTTGCAGAAACGCTTCATAGCCCAAGGTGCAAACAAGATTTTCACCACGCTCACTAAAGAATTCTCGAAAGCACCGAGAATCGTGACCTATGAGCATACCACTCGCTTCTTTGATGCGAGACTCCAGAAGGGCCAACCGGTTAGCCCACACATTCTCAGCATGATTGAGAATGTCGAGAGACTGGAGACGCTTGATTGTAAAATCAGCGAGAACATCGTGATTGACCGCATGCTTCATTCACTCCACGATGGTTTTGCGCTCTTTAGAGCGAATTACTATATGAATGATTTGAAGAAAAGTCCTCATGAACTACACTCCCTCCTCGTATGCAGGCCGAGAAGGACATGAAGTTCGGTGGGAGCTTGAAACGGGATGTTCTCGTTGTGTCAAACAAGGGCAAGGGTAAGGGCAAAGCTCGGACAAACCTAGCGAGGTAAACCGAAGTTCAAGAAGTCGTGGTCGGGTAAGAGTGGGCCTGGTGAGTCGAGCAACTCATCAGGCGTGACAAAGAGCAAGACCGAAAACATGGAATGCCATCATTGCCACAAGACTGGGCATTGGAGGCGTACATGTCCTGTCTACCATGAGGACATAAAAGCAGGTCGTGTTAAACCTGTTGGTATGTTTTCTTCCTCTTCTACTTTTATTCATATGATTGAGATTAACCACGCAAGTTACGGAACTTGGGTACTAGATACTGGTTGTGGTTCTCATCTGTGTAATCATGTGCGGGGGCTCCGAAACATCGAACCCCTCGTAAAGGGTGAGGTGGACTGCGTGTCGGGAATGGAGCACGAGTGGTCGCCGTCTCAAGGGGAACATATGTGATCCGACTTCCTAGCGGATTTGAGTTATTTTTATATAATCGCTATTATGTACCAGTCTTTCTAATAACATTATTTCGAAGCCGCACTTGACAAACTTGGTTTTTCATTTGTAATAGAGAATAATTCTTGCATTTTCTCATTATACGATATGATTTATGGCAAGGCAGTCTCCATGAACGGAATTTATGTTTTAGATCAGACCACCGAAATATTACACGTAATGATAAGAAGTTAACGGTCGGTGACAAAGATCAAACATAACTATGGCACTGCCGTATGGGACACATTAATGAGAAACGCGTAAAACAGCTCATAAAGAATAGAGCTATATCGGCCTTTGATTTTCAATCATTTGGCACGTGTGAATCATGTCTCATCGGTAAGATGACTCGAATTTCCTTCAAAGGTGTTGAAATGCGTCTTTGCGACCTATTAGGACTCATACATACGGATGTGTGTGGACCTATGTCAATCACCGCACGAGAAGGCTATAGGTATTTCATCACTTTCACGGACGATTTAAGTAGATATGGCTATGTCTACTTAATGAAGCACAAAAGTGAATCCTTTGAGAAATTCAAGGAATACCAGAATCGGGTACTGAGTAACCTACTGGGTAGAAAGATTAAAACACGCGCTCGGATCGTGGTGGCGAGTATCTTTCTCACGAGTTTGATCAACACCTCAAAGACTGTGGGATTGCCTTACAGTTAACTCCACCTGGAACACCTCAGTTGAATGGTGTGTCCGAACGGAGAAATCGAACACTACTTGATATGGTTCGATCCATGATGAGTCACACCGTGTTGCCTGACTCATTGTGGGGTTATGCTCTTCGTCACCGTTGCTCTAATACTTAATCGAAGTCCGTCTAAAGCTGTTGACAAGACTCTATATGAATTATGGAAGGGAACGGTCCCTAACTTGTCCTTTATACGGGTTTGGGGCTGCGAGGCTTATGTCAAGTGGAGACACGAGGATAAGCTCGGCCCGCGATCGGTCAAGACATACTTTATAGGTTATCCTAAAGGAACACTTGGTCATTACTTTTATTCGCCAACCGAACAACGTGTATTTGTTGCGGCTAGTGCGACATTCTTAGAGAAGGAATTTCTCGAGAATGCAAAGAGTGATAGAACCTTCGAGCTGTCGGAGGTTCCAAAACCAAATACCGAGCAACCATTGGAGGAACCAATTCCCACAATCCCGGCTGCGGTGGATATTCCCGAGGAACCTAGAAGGTCGGGAAGAGTCTCTATTCCTTCGGACAGATACATTGGTATGGTCGAGGAACATGACATAGATGACATTCTACTCTTAACGAGTAGTGAACCCGCAACCTATAAAGGTGCCATGACTAGTTCTGACTCAAACCTATGGCTTGAGGCCATGCAATCCGAGATGGACTCCATGTATGAGAACAACGTATGGGATCTTATTGACTTACCTGCTAAGGTTCGTCCCCTTCAATGCAAATGGCTTTACAAGATAAAGCATTCTGTGGAAGGTCAACAAGATATCTATAAAGCACGACTAGTTGCTAAAGGTTTCACCCAAGTGCCAGGCTTGCACTACGATGAAATTTTTGCACCCGTAGTCATGCTGCGTTCCATTCGGATTATCTTAGCGATTGCCGCTTTTCATGACTATGAAATTTGGCAAATGGATGTGAAAACCGCCTTCTTAAACGGTTATTTGGAGGAAGAGTTGTACATGGTACAACCCGAAGGTTTCATCGATCCTGAACATCCTAAGAAAGTGTGCAAGCTTAAGCGTTCCATTTATGGACTTAAGCAAGCTTCAAGGAGTTGGAATCATCGTTTCGACCAAGTGATAAAAGAAAATGGATTTACTCGATCGGTCGAGGAACCATGTCTATATATCAAGTCGAGTGGGAGCAAGATTGTCTTCCTAATATTGTATGTCGATGACATACTCCCGATTGGGAATGACATACCTCTCTTAACTTCGGTGAAAGTATGGTTGAAAAACCATTTCCGGATGAAAGATCTGGGTGAGGCACAAAGAATTTTGGGCATCCGTATCTATCGAGATAGATCACGTCGGATGTTATCTCTCGGTCGGGGAGTCTTACATAGACAAGATCCTAGAGAGATTCAAAGATGACTAACTCCAAAGGGGTTTCTTCCTATGGCTCCGGGGTGCATTTGAGCAAGTCTCGGGCACCAGAGACACCGGAAGAGAAAGAGCGCATGACACGGATTCCTTATCCCTTGGCTATAGGATCAATCATGTATGCCATGATATGCACACGTCCGGACGTGGCATATGCATTGAGTATGACAAGTCGATTCCAACAAAGATCCAGGTGAATCACATTGGATGGTGTCAAGAACATTCTTAAGTACCTACGGAGGACTAAAGATTGGGCATTGACTTATGGAGGCGATCAAAAACTATGCGCAACCGGTTACGCAGATGCTAGCTTCCAAACGGATCGAGATGACTCGAAATCTCGTCGGATTCGTTTTTACTCTTAATGGCGCTGCGATCAGTGGAAGAGTTCCAAACAAAGTGTTACATCGATTCTACGACCGAGTCCGAGTACTATGCCGCGTCCGAAGGCGCAAAGGAAGCGATATCGATACGTCAATTCTTACAAGGACTATCTGTAGTGCCTAGTTCGAATGACCCGATCACCATCTATTGCGACAATAGAGGTGCCATCTTCCAAGCTAAGGAGCCAAAGTCTAGCAACAAGTCTAGACATGTACAACGGAAAGCTCATCTAATCCGAGATTACGTGGAGCAAAAGGAAGTAGTGATAGAAAAGATTGCTACAGATGATAACATAGCAGATCCTCTCACTAAACCATTACGACAAGATAAGCATGAAGGGCATGTTAATTCCATGGGAATTAAACGTGTTCCTAAGTTGTAGTACTCTTTTATGGATTAGATTCATGCTCTTATGTACTCTATACGACATCATCGTTTTGATATTTATATATTTTGTTTTTTCATGTGGATTTGTACGACAACTTTGAACACCACAAAGTGAACTGAACAAACATTATATTTTGGTCCTTAATTGCCCACGTGAGCTGATAACTCAAGGTAATTATTTTGTGACGTTGGTTGATGGTGGGTTCAACGAGCCATAAGTCAAAAGGTTGACTGACCAATCACAGAGGCGATTTATACGGATATCTCGTAGGACACAATTGTGACATCGACGTGGAGTCCTAAATGTTTTATAACATTCGGTGCCCGGTCGTGGATAGGACCTCCATGGTGATCCTAAGAGTCGATTCTTTTGACTATCGACTGTCTCTTGAGACTAAGGCAGATTTTGGGTGACTTTGGTTTCTTTCTCACGGTCATCCGTAACAGGGGGCCAAGTAGATTTTTTGGGTCATTTCATCTTTGTGCTTAGATCGGAAGGAGTCGAGTTGAAGGAAATATTCAGCCTTTATCGGGTACTCGATATTTCTCAGGGCCACTCGAGGAGTCAGAATCGAAATGCATGGCCATGCTCGAATACGAATTCGTTTTATCAGTTAAGTTACTCTCTAGTCGGGGAAACCACTCTTGATAAAGATCGATTGTAAAATACGACCTTTGCGGATCCGGATCTGCAAATTGTTTTACATTGAGTGGGAGAAATTTTAAATGAATATGAGAATCGGTTATCGCACATACACTTGTACGGACAAGTGGGAGTTTGTTGGAGCTTGTGTCCTCCGGTTAGTGCGGATAACGTCATTGCACATACACTTGTACGGACAAGTGGGAGCTTGTTGGGCCTGGTGTCCTCTGATTAGTGCAAGCACTTATAAATCTCTAAAAGGATCAAAGGGTATACTTTTGTATTATAATCGGTTGGTCCACGTTTATCAATAACGGTTGGCTTGCTAGATAAGTTTGACGTTATTGTCATATGATGATGGCGGTGATCAATTGGTCCCTAAAAGTCACACCTATAGGATACGTTTGAGAGATGTGACGGTATGAAAATACAGTCATGTTGATGCCAAAGTTGACTAAGCGGTTAGTCGGAGTTATTGACTAATAATTAGTCAAAACGCGATGTTGAGATATTTTATTTAATACGGATTAAATAAAATGGGCTAAAGCTAATTGCTAAAGATTAATTGTAAATTAAATATAAACGATTATATTTAATTAATGTATATTGAATTAATTATACAATACTGTCTTTGTCGGACATGTATTAATATATCGGCTAATCCTTGTTACTAGACGATATTTTAATAACCGATAACCGATGACGATTTATAATAAAACCGCGTCATATACATTTAGCAATTTCGAGTCGGACCTCGAGTTAAAATTAAGAGGAAATGAAAGCCCATTTCCCCTCTAGGCTCACGGTTTGGCCGAGTAGAGCAAATAAAAGGAGAGCCTCTCCTCATTTGTAACCTAATCATTTTTCATTTGCAAAAATATTAGGGTTTTGGAGGCATTTTTCCTCTGAAATTTCTAGATCTCACATCGTAAAATTCACAACAATTCTCTCAATATTGCAAGGCAATTAGAGAATACATTTCTAGCACAAGGGCATAGTCTCAGACGGTCTTGGGTGTATCGATTAGGAGGAAATCTACTTTGATTTCTGTTCTTAGCTAGGCCGCATCTCAAAGGACCCGAGGTTATTTCTTATGCTTTATCGTTTCTTTGTTGTTTTTCGTTTATGACAATAAATCGCGTATTAAATTTACGTTATAGTCCTATAATTTAAGGGTTTTATACGGATATTACCCCTCAAGTAGGACCATTAGGGTTAATGAACCCTTGTTGAGCCATGTGATAGTATTGCGGATATAAGGCTGCTAAGTAGTTATCTTCATACCCTTGGTGTATCCTTAAATCTATATGGTTCATCATACCCATCAAGATGTCTATATTTGGTGGGGAGCTCATGGTGGAAGGAGGAGTGTAGGGTTGGTATACACTCTGAAGAAATGGTGAAAAGCCAAAACTTGGAATTTTTGGTTCCTGGGAAGAAGACTGACTCACCCTCTCACGTCTCCTAAGTGATGGAGCCGCTATCCTCTCAATAGGAAGGAGGTAACTCGGCATAGGTGAAAGGTAGCTCGAAATAGGCTTGGTGGGTGGAAGGTCCCAACATGGAAGGGTGAATGTAGTACTCTCCTTTGTGAACCAATCAATTCTTCCCGACTCATTATACTTACACCATTTGTGAAATAGAAAAATGGTTGTTTTATCGATCAAAGTATCTCCGGGTAAAGGTGTATACCTCTCATCATCATTGAACCCCGAACATAAAACATTGCCCATCCTAGTCACAAAGCTACCAATCACAATCTTCTTAGTCTTTGTTGTTCGTCTTGCTAGTGCTTTAAATCGGACAAGCATCTCAAGTGCGGGGTTGAAGTTATAGTTTAGCAACCCTTGGAGATTCAACTAAGACTCTAGGAAAGTCATATCAAGTTGGCTAACGCTCCCCATATAACTCCTACCAATGATAGTTTCCGCAATAAATTGATGTCACTCTAATTACCGGATGATGAATATAGAATGCATGACACCTAACCATTTAACTCCAAACCGGTAATAGCTCTCCACAAGTGTGACTCCGTGAAACCCGTGTCTTTTTCTTCTTTTTGTTCCGTTAGAAGGAGTAGCTTTGTCTTTTTCTCTTAGATTCACCATTATTGTCTTAAGAACACCAAGAATTACTACCCCAAAGATGCTTCAAATTCACACAAACAAGAGCCAATCAACCTTGAAAATGCCTTAGAACCACACTAGAACAAATGAATCAAAGCTAAAAGACAATAATCAAACCCAAAACTCAATTTATAGCTCACATATTTTTGAAACCTTAGGTTTCTAAGTGACGAATTTGGGCGAATTTGGGTATGTAGAACGTTGAAAAATGGGTTTTTATTGTGTACGTAGGATTGAATAAAAATGAAATTTAGAGTAACTAGGAAGTGATTTGGTTGAATTTGGTTAAGATTTGAGTGGGTTTTAATAAATTTGGGAAGAATAAGGTGTTTGTAGAAGATGAAGATGAGTAAAGATAGGATAGAAGTAGTGTCACAAGCTAAATGAAGGCACTACACGAAGATAAGAAGCCAACTCTAGCGGGTCGGGCTCAGCTCGTCTGAATTCTGGGCTAGTCTTGGTATTTTCTTCTCAACTCACTCGACATAGGATCATCTCGCTCGAGTTGCGGTCAACTCGCCCGAGTTGCTTTCATCTCGCTCGAGTTGTCAGGCAGTTCTTGATTTTTCTTATAAATGAAGCTCATCTCACTCGAGATAGATTGATCCCGCTCGAGATGATGGTAAATTGCACGGGTTTCAACTTAATTTGGTCAAGTTGCATTTGTTTTGGTCCAATTTCCTCCAAAATGATAAATAAAGCATGTACAAGACCAAATTCTTCATTTCTTTCATTTATTTACATTTCCTAACTTCTCAGTTTCATCTTTTCCTTCAAAATTCTCAAATCAAATATAAGTACCCTCCCTTTCCCCTCTCAAGCAAGAATTAATTAATGAATGCTAAAATACACTAAATTGATTAAATTAAATGACAATTAATGCAATGTAATGAACTTTATTAAATGTAATATTAAGGGAGTAAGAATATTTACAAGTGGTGGTTTAGAGAGGACTCCACCAAAATCCTCTCCAATTAAGCTTGTTTTAGAATGTAGGAATCATAGGCATTCAAAGCTCTCAAAAGTTTGTCGAATGCTTGGGCAATTAGTACGAATAGGCTAATGTGAGCCCAAAGAGTGGTCATCTATGGATACCCAGTATCTGCTGAGACTCCAACAAACACCCGATGATTATCGGACTACAACATGTTTTGGGATCGCAACGTTAGATCGACAGTTTGTGTACAACTTTATGTCAGAAAACTTAAAACGATTTCGAAAACAAAACATTTCAAAACATTTCAAAAATACCTGGAGTGTTTAATGCACGACGACGGGGTCGCGATGACACTAACTAGAGTTAAAACCGACACCGGACCAAAAACCGACTCGAAATTTCAAATCCCGACTCCAACAACGAGTCAAACCGAGTCAAACACAAAAACAAAATATCTTCAAGACTTCTATACTATGTTTTCCCGGATTCATGTTGGTCAAGTACCAAACATGTGACTACAAAACCTAGGATAAAACAAATCATGATTGCGTTTGTTGTGATAGTGACAACACAACTCGAAGTGCCGCGACGTGGCTCGCGCCTCTTTGAGCAGCCCAGGTGGCCACGTCGCTCAAAACTCACACAACCACTCATTCTCCTATAAATACCCCTCAAATGCCACCCATTTGAGACTCACACGAGTGTCCGCCCCCTCTTTTCTCCCTTAAAATTCTCGACTCGACTTCTTAAGTCACAATCCGACGCGTGTTTACGACCCACCGATCGTAAACACGAGCCTTACACATTGTTTGGTATCGTCATCGTGCATTAAATCACTTGTCCGACCACTTTGACCACTACACCATCACTAAACTTTTAAAACACTCTTTTACTTACCAAAACGGTTTTAAACCGAGTTTTTCCCGATCAAACAAGTTGTTACACTTACGTCGGTCACTCGCCATAACCAAACATGTAAATATGAGGGTGTAAAAATCCTCTTTTATTATGTTTTCATTTGTTTCATGACTTTAACATGCTAAAACATGCATAACATGAACCAAAACATGGAATAAACGAGCAAAACTGATTTTTGGTCCGAGGCGAAGCCCTTAGGTCGCCAATGTGCTCGCGCCTAAATGGGGTGCTCGGGCCAGAGATCAACCGTGTTTGTTCTCGTTATTTCCCTTAATCCATTTTTCATATTTGTAATCGGTTTTTACCATTTCAAATATCTTCGAAACCTTTTTGTTTCATTTCACATGTTTTAACCATAAAGCATTTTTCACCCTTGGTTCTTCATACCATGACGGTTAAATCCGTGTTTCGGTGATAATTTTTGGTTAATGACATTTAAGAGGTATTTTAAAGCCTTTTATTTCATTTTCTTTACATTTTTCAAACAAGCATATTAGTCACCAACACAAAATCATCCTTGGTTCTATATACCGTGCCAGATTTTAACCCGGGTGCGATGACGAGTATCGACTAATTACATTCAAAATGGACTTAAAACAATTAGTTCATAATCATTTTCAAAACTATTCATGTCAAGTTTGTCAAACCGAACCCGACACCGAATATTATCAAATAATGATGATTATTCGAGTCTAGTTCTCCAAATCAACAAATGCGGTCTAAACGACTCTTTCAAAATCAAACCGGGTTCAAATACCCATTTTCAACACGTTTCATAACGTTTTCTAAACAGTCAGAACACGGCATACAACCGTTGGCTAACCCGCGCCTCAAGCAGGCCTTTTCTTTCTCATTTTCAAAACCGAGAGGAGGCCCCTTTGCTGCCGGCCGGCTCGCGCCTCTTATAGCCGTCTGGTACAGGGCCTGTTCCCTTCCAGCATCAGTCTAGGACGATCCCGACTCCGGTTGACCCGGATATAGGACGGATCAGACGACTATCCGACTATTCA
The DNA here is from genome assembly GCF_048544455.1 of Silene latifolia. Taxonomy (NCBI): domain Eukaryota; kingdom Viridiplantae; phylum Streptophyta; class Magnoliopsida; order Caryophyllales; family Caryophyllaceae; genus Silene; species Silene latifolia. The sequence goes on along the minus strand of NC_133532.1, from coordinate 93,428,357 downwards.
AACCATATTTGCAAAATGCCTTACCAAGACAAATGGATCATGTTATGCACCCTAAACCTAATACGGTAAATGGATGTTTAATTTCCGTCTTGCATGCAAATCAATCATTAATCCAACTCGACATCTTATACTTGATACTTGGATTAAATCAACCGACTTAGAAAGCTCTCACATGTTAGGTTTAAATCATTGGATGCGCATTCATGCATTTAAGCCGTTTTATCAACTTTTGCATTCAACCAACTAAGATCGATCAGTAGAGGCCGCTAAACGCGGGCGGGATTGGGTGTCTGATTAAAGGGCTTCCACTTTGGATAGTGGACGACCTTATCCAGGGCGTACGAGAGTCATTCTAGAGATAGGATGCTAAAGAGGGACGATTTCCTTATCTTTAGTACCTATGTCAAACGCTGCTTTGTGCTTCGATTTGACCGAGGTATAAACGGAATTGAACGGGTTCAGGCATCCCAAAAATGCTTGGTGGCGACTCAGAACATCTCTAATCGTTTGAGACCCTTTGAGAGGCAAACAGACCGATCTAAAACGATCCGGTCGAAGGCATTTTTACGCCGCCGAGCGTGGCTTTCAAAAGACCGATACATGTCCACAAATCGACTGGGCTTGCAGGTGGCCCATGACTATGGATTGGTAGGTGGCCCAAATCCACAGACCGAGACGTGGCCCATGACCACAGATTGGCGACTCCGCTGAGGAAAACTAGGACACTTACGTCTTTGTGATCCCTAGATGGTGAGACTCGAACGAGGTCTTGGTTGGAATGCATTAATTGATATTACGGTCACGGTCGGGTTCCTTGTCCGGGCCCACAACCTAACCCTTTTCGACCAGTTGGCTCGTCCCGTCGGCGTGGGTTTTCTCATCCCCGCGTTTCGAATCCCGATTGAGTCAAGCATACCATTGACGTTACACATTTCTGTTTCGTCAAAGAGCTTTCATCACTTTCGAGCACGAGTCTAGGGCACCCTCCTTACACATTTTGTTTGGATTGGTATCCCTCTCCCAAATCGGGGTGTGATTGCTTGGTGTGTAACCCACCCTTCTAAGCCAAAACCCGTGTCAGCATGATGCATAATATAATGAACTGTGAGTGCTTATGTGCTATCTGATCATAAGTCCTTCCGTGTCATTTTCAAACTTTCAAAAACACCCTTTTTGCGCCGTTATAATGGCCATTTCAAACCTCGGTCTTTCGCCGACCGATGCCGCCTTTCTAGGCCGTCGTAATGACGATTTTCAAACTCGGTTTTGTGTAACCATTTCAACACGCCTTTCTAGGCCGTCGTAATGAGGATTTTCAAACCCGGTTTTGTATAACCATTTCAACACGCCTTTCTAGGCCGTCATAATGGCGATTTTCAAACCCGGTTTTGTATAACCATTTCAACACGCCTTTCTAGGCCGTCGTAATGACGATTTTCAAACCCGGTTTTGTATAACCATTTCAACACGCCTTTCTAGGCCGTCGTAATGATGATTTTCAAACCCGGTTTTGTATAACCATTTCAAAATCACCTTTTTACGCCGTTATAATTTCCGCGTCTAGACACGGATTTTAACCCGTTTCGCGCCGACAATGGCTCTTTCAAAACCCGAGAAAAGCACACACCCTTTTCTCTAGACACTTTCGAGATCCCGAGGACCATACAACGTCCCCGATACCCTTTTCAAACATTTCAAACTTGATTTTCAAAACATACAATTTTGAATTTCAAAACCGTCTTGGGAAGCAATGCACTGTTTTCCGAGCCAACTCAAACTCAAACCGTCTTCTGCAAATAAACTTAAGACAACCCTTTTCAACTGATCGACTTGCGGAGATTTCTATCTTCGGAAGCCGCCTTTTCAAAGCGACAGAAGAATCTTTTTGAAATTTTCTATTTTCGAAAACTTCAGTCCACCATTCTAATTCCGCCTCGTGTCCATCGAGTCAAAGCAAACGTACTTATGGGTCTTTACTTATGAGTCGTCTCACCACGAGACCCGTCCAATGGCGTCGCGCCTTTATAATTGGACTCATGTCAAAGGTTCGGTCAAACACCGTCACGTCATAAATCGAGTCGGCACCGAGGTACCACACACGGTCACCCCGTCTTGTTGAGTCGATCTTGGTCTCGTCCTCTGTCTTGTCTGCGTTCGTCTCTGGGCGTGTCGGATTGAGTTGTAATGTGAGCCATTTTTACGCCTCGAGCCATGGCCCCGTCTTGACTTCATCCAACAACAACAATGATAACAACGAGAGATGTCACAACCGATCGGCTAGCCACGCTTACCGCTCTTAAGGTCACTCTGGATCGCGTCGAGACCCGTATCGACGCCCTGGAGAACAAGGAAATTGGGCAACATAATACCCCACCTCTGACTGAGACTGAAAAGAGGCTGAAACTCTTGGAAGAACAACTCCTAGCCCGGGGTAACAACATCCACCTTGAAAATAACCGAAGGTTCAAACCTGTTGGGGACCAGTTACCTGACAACTTCACCCTGACTGATGTGCCTAAGTTTAAGGGAGTGGAGGACCCACTCAACCACATCCGTGCTTTCAAAGACTACATGGCCATTAAGGGGGTCAAACAGGAACTTTTTACCAGGATCTTCCCATCCTCTTTGGAGCCGATTCCTCGCCAATGGTACTACTCCTTGGACCCGAAAAACCTTACCGCCTGGGATGAGATCGCAGTTGAGTTTGCCAAACAGTATGCCGACAACGTCGAAATCCAGGCCAACACCCGTACTCTCGAGGTGTTAACCCAAAACGACAAGGAAGGATTCACTGAGTTCCTAACCCGTTGGAGGAGGGTGAGTACTCAGTTGGTCAGTAAGCCGAGTGAGTCAACTCTGGTGGAAAAATTTGTCAAAAACCTCCGCCCGGTTTATGCCAACCTGCTGATTTATCAGAATATCAAAACTTTTCAAGATCTGCAGATTCTGGGGACACGTATTGAAGACGACCTCCGAAAGGGTGTCTTAGCAAAGACCACTGGTAGGGGTTATCAAGGATCCACCTCAACCGGATCTCGCCCTTACGGCCAGACAAACAAGATTGATGAGGTTAACCTCGTCGAACCATCTGCCAAGAAAATCGAACGCCCCCAGAGAGTGTTCACCAACATAGGGTCAACTTATGCAAGTGCCCTGAAAAGGCTCATGGACCAAGGGAAACTACAACCGATCGGGCCCACCCCGGATCCGACCGACGCCAAGAAATCCCGATTTTGGAACCCTAACGCCTACTGCCAGTATCATCGAGGGAAAGGGCATGATACCGAAAATTGCTTCAAACTCAAGCACCTCATTCAAGACATGATTGAGAAGGGAGATTTGCCTATACCCCCACCAACTAAGCCAAACAACAAGACGAATCCTCTGGGAATTCACGCCATCTCTGACGATGAGCCGACCCTAGACTGCTCTCATCTCATCTTGCCGATTGACGACGAGGTGAATGTTCTGGAAAAGGACCCTTCAGACGGAGTGTTCGTGTTCAGTGCTGCCACTATGCTCACTATGTTTCAGCAAGTTGAGGAGGCCATTGCCGGCCTTTCGAGAGAATCACCCGACTCGACGACGCCTACCGTCGACTCATCTTCAATCCCCCGGCACCACGTCCGAGGGAGAATTCCCCAAGCATTCAAAACTACCCACCCCAGGATGGATTGCTCCCGCGACCATTCTGGCATAGACCCCACGAAAATCACCTTCAAAATAACCACCTTCACGAGAATTACCTTCAAAATAACTACCCTAAAAATAACTACCCTCACAAAAATCGCCCTCACAAGAATATTCCCCACAAGAACTACCCACCGAGGAATACCCCTCCAAGGTATCCTCGAGACCCTGAAATTAACGGCATATGGCGGGATGATGTTGAGGATGTCTATGTCATCCCAGGGAAGGAAAAGCGGACGAAGGAAATCGGACATCTCACCCGGTCCGGACGTCCCTATCAGAATCCGAGCAACCCAGCGGTCATTCCAACAACGAATGACCAAGTCGTCCCAGAAGTGGACACCCAACCAAAGGCTCCTGAGAACTCAATACTGAAACAACTTCAGAAAGCAAAAGCCGAGATCTCAATTTGGCAACTAATCGCAACGTCTTTTGAGCATCGACAGGCCCTGCTGCAGGCCTTGGGAAAATTAACCGTGCCCTCCACCTCTTCCCCAGAAGAAATAGTGGCACACATGACAAGAGACGCCCCTGATCTGAGTAACCCGATCGTCTTCTCCGACGAGGATATCCCCCTGTTCGGAGCCAATCATAACCTGGCCCTGTACATCACCGTGCAATGCCTCCAAAAGAATATACCAATGGTTCTCGTGGATGACGGTTCCGCCGTGAATGTCATTCCTCTCAAAACTGCCCACAGGTTGGGTATTAAGGAATCTGATTTAATCCCAATGAATCAAGGAGTACGCGCCTACGACGACACTCGTCGCAAGGTCTCTAGGCTTATCACTCTAGCCGTCGCAACCGGGCCACTAGAAAGACAAACCAGTTTCCAAGTGGTCGACATCGACGCATCCTTCAACATGCTCCTGGGACGTCCCTGGATTCACGCCGTCAAGGCGGTCACCTCAACGCTCCACCAAAAGATCAGGGTCCCCTTCAACGGGAAAACGATCACGATCCCCGCTTCCCCAATCAAAGCAGTCATGAGAAGAGGGGTAGCCTCCCAAGCCATTGAGGAGGACGACAATGAAATGTGGGGTTTCCAAGCCGTGAACACCATAACTGATGAACTAACAACCTCTGAATGTGACCCGTTCGCCAACCTCACGATCAACCGTATCATGATGCGTCAGGGTTATTTCCCGGGTTTGTCACTCAATCCGCTAAAGGACCCATTGCCTCCCTTGAAACAGGCCAAGGTCCCCAACATTCCCTTTGGGCTGGGATACGAACCTACCAATGAGGATATCCAGGAGATGAACCTCCTAATCCGAAAACGCAAGAGGCACGGAGTCATCCTCCGTCCATACCACCTAACCTGCAACGGATACTTTGTCCCCGAGGGAGAGTTTGAACTCTACCACGGCTTTCCGGAGCCAATCTATGACTCTGTGACCAGGGCTAGATACCCGGGAGTGGAAGTCTTCCAGGACTGCTACTTTATCCCCGACAACATCGAAGCTGCATCAACTGAGTCCAAACCGTCACCATGCCTCGACGGACAAGCTGTCACACTACTCTTTGAGGAAGATAATATCAAACGCCTCGACTATGAGGACATCATCAACATCGCCCTGAAAGACAATCAGTTTGATCCAACCGCCTTGATCTCCGATCTCGACCGGAGAAAGCCACCCGGTGGAGGAATACCATCAAGTGGACCGATCGCCAAGGCCGCATTCTCAAGATCACTGGCGGAGAAGGCCCATGTTCAAGGAGGAAAGTGAAGAAGGATCCGAGTCCGAGTCCGAGTCGAGTCGAGTCGTTATAGCTCCTAACACTCCGGATGCCCCGTCAAGGTCCCCTTCCCACTTTGTTTTATCACAAAGTCGTGGCCGATTCGGAGGCCGAGTCTACTAGGGTCACCCCGACTCCCATGAAAGGTGACAACCTGGAGCACATTCGGGGCCACTTCTTTCGTCATGTCGCCTCTGACTGACCACGAGATGTCTGTCCTTTCCGAGCTTTTCGCTCGTGTCAACTTAATGAACGCTAAGTTTGCATATGGCTCGTCTCAATTTAACTGCAATACAATTCTGAATGATTATGAGGAACTTGACTTGAGTGACTACCCACCTCACTTCGCCAAAGAACTTGACAAGCGGGAGACCAGAACCCCCATCATTGAGGAAACCGAGCCTATTAACGTAGGAACCGACAATACACCTTAAGAACTTAGGATAGGGACAACCCTGGACCCCTCAGAAAGACAACAATTCATTGACCTCCTCCACGAATACAGGGACGTATTCGCCTGGTCGTACAGAGACATGCCTGGGATTGACAGAGAAATTGCAGAGCACCGGATACCCATCAAACCCGGGGCTAAACCTGTGAAACAGAAGCTACGCCGGATGCGTCCTGAGTGGGCCTTAAAAATCAAGGAAGAAGTAGACAAACAGTTCAAGGCTGGGTTCATCAAAGTATCCGAATACTCGGATTGGGTGGCCAACATTGTGCCGGTACCAAAGAAAGACGGACGAATTCGGGTTTGCGTCGACTTCAGGGATCTGAACAAGGCGAGTCCAAAGGACGACTTCCCTTTGCCACATGTTGACATTCTGGTAGACAACACTGCCGAACATGCTCTCCTATCATTCATGGACGGGTATGCCGGGTACAACCAGATTAAAATGACTGAGGAAGACATGCACAAGACTGCATTCACTACGCAGTGGTGTACATATTGCTACACGGTCATGCCTTTCGGCCTCATCAACACCGGAGCAACCTATCAAAGAACCGCTACCACTCTCCTACATGATATGATGCACAAGGAGGTAGAGGTATATGTCGATGACATGATTGTCAAATCAAAAGAACGGGACGGCCACATCAATGCCCTCCGGAAATTCTTCGCTCGTCTGCGAAAATATAACATGAGACTAAATCCTCAGAAGTGTGCATTCGGGGTCACCTCCGGAAAACTCTTGGGACATGTCGTTAGCAAAAGAGGCATTGAGATTGATCCAACCAAAATCAAAGCCCTTCAACAAATGCCTCGGCCTAGGAACGAGAAGGAGATTCGGGGATTTCTCGGTCAGGTTCAATACGTCAGCCGGTTCATTGCCAAGCTCACTATGATCTGTGAACCGATATTCAAGAAGCTTCGCGCCTCCGATCACACCGATTGGGACGACGATTGCCAGAAAGCCTTCGACAGGATAAAGGAAATCCTATCCAAACCTCCTGTCCTCATGCCACCTTAACCGGGGATTCCTCTATCTCTGTACCTGACTGTTACCGACACAGCCATGGGATCAATGCTAGCACAAACAGTTGGCAACGAGGAACGAGCCATCTACTACATCAGCAAAAAGTTCATTGAGTACGAGACGAGGTATACCCAACTGGAAAAGACATGCCTTGCCCTAGTATGGTCAACAAAGAAGTTGCGGCATTACATGCTCAGCTACTCGGTCCACATCTACTCCAAGATGGACCCGGTCAAATACATCTTCGAAAAACCCGTACTAAACGGAAGGCTGTCTAGATGGACACTGATGCTGTCCGAGTTTGACCTCAAGTTCGTACCCCTCAAGGTTATCAAGGGAAGAGTAGTTGCCGATTTACTAGCAGAAAATCCCGTCAGCGAGGATCCAACGACCGACACATGGTCACTTCCTGACGAGGACATCCTTTGTGCCGACTCCGACGCATGGGACCTATACTTTGATGGTGCATCTAATCTGAGAGGCTTCGGGGTAGGAATCCTTCTAATATCACCAGAGGGAGAACACGTTCCGATCTCGGTCAAGCTAGACTTCGCCGTCACCAACAATGCCGCTGAATATGAAGCATGTCTCATCGGCCTACAAGCAGCCATCACACTTGGCATCAAGAGACTGAGGGTCCATGGCGATTCCTCGCTCATCATCAATCGTATCCAGGATCATGGAAAATCCGATCTGACAGCTTAGCTCCCTACCGAGCAAAGATCAATCAAGAGGCCGAGTTCTTCGACCAAGTCGACTACTTCCACTTGCCGCGAGAGGAAAATCAATTTGTTGATGCCCTGGCAAAGCTTGCCGCGCTCGTCAACATACCCGACGACATGACATCGAAGCCCCTGTGTGTCGAGAGACGGAGCGAGCCAGCTCACGTTTGTGCCATTATCGACAACGAGGAAAGCCATGATGAACCTTGGTACCAAGCCATCCTCAATTACAAAACCAAAAACGAATTCCCTCCCAACTCTGATCAAAGAGGACAAAGAGCCATCCGTTTACTTGCATCACAATTCGTGATAAACCAAAATCAACTCTACAAAAGAACACCCCAAGGAATTCTCCTCCTTTGCATTGACCATCACAAAGCCAAGAAAGTCATGGGAGAGGTTCACGACGGAGAATGCGGCCCTCACATGAGTGCAATGATGCTTACACGGAAAATCATGCGGCTAGGTTACTACTGGACAACCATGGAGGCCGATTGCCGTAACTACGTCAAACATTGCCACAATTGCCAAATCTTCGCCAACATACAACATATACCACCATCCCTTTTATACACCATGACATCACCCTGGCCATTCTCAACCTGGGGCATCGACATCATCGGGAAAGTCAACCCGATAGGCACCAAGGGGCATTGCTTCGTCCTCGTCGCCATCGACTACTTCACCAAATGGGTGGAAGCACAGTCATATGCAGTCTTGACCGCCAAACAAGTGGCCAAATTCATCCAAAACAACATCATCTGCCGATATGGGGTACCCCACGAGATCATCAGCGATCAAGGCTCTCACTTCCGGGCGGAAACTCAAGCCTTGATGGACAAATACAAGATCAAACGACATCGCTCATCCCCCTACCGTCCCCAAACTAACGGAGCGGTGGAGGCAGCGAACAAAACTCTTTTTACCATTATCAAGAAAATGCAAGACAAATACCGCGATTGGCCGAGCAAACTCCCATTCGCACTCTGGGGATACCGAACCTCCATTCGAACATCGACAGGCGCCACACCCTTCTACCTAGCATACGGTATGGAGGCGGTCCAACCAGTGGAGTTAGAGGTCCCATCTCTATGCATCCTACTAGAAAGTCAAGTCCCTGAGGCGGAATGGACCCGTCGAAGGTACGAACAACTCACTCTTCTAGACGAACGACGACTCAACGCCTTGCACAACGTCCAGCTATACCAACGACGTATACAACGGGCATTCAACAAGAAGGTTAAACCCAGAAACATCCAGGAGGGCGACTTGGTCCTCAAGTCAGTTCGAGCACCATTACCCGTCGATCCGAGGGAAAATTCAAACCCAACTGGGCCGGGCCATACCTGGTCAAGAAAATACTTTCGGGGCGCGGTGAGCGAGTGACCTAGATGGGGAGGACTTTACAAACCCGACCAACCTAGACCAACTCAAGAAATACTACCCTTGAACCATATCAACCAACAGCCTAGCCTAGTTTTAGAACTAGCACCAACCTCAACCCTTTTCAAGTCAAGTTCCTCAATGTGTTCTGATTTGAAATTGCATGTTTTATCGAGTCTAAGCTACGGCACCTTGCCCGTTTCAAATGTCCTTTGATCCGTCAAAGGCAACGTCCATTTGCACTACAAAAACAAACTCCCTGAACTACGATCATGGTTTGATTTCACCTCTTCAGGTGAATACGTAGGCAGTCCTCTCTTACACAAGAAGGATACAACCATTCCCACAATAAAAAAAAAACAACCATCCCCACATACAAAAAAAAAACCATATCAAAAAAGGAGAAAAGGAAAACCATTCCCTTCCCCACAAAAAAAAAACAAAAATGAGCCTTTCTCCCTTCCCACAAAATACCACTTTCCCAAGTGCAAATGTTTAGGACGATTCAAATCGAATTGCCTTCACAAAATGGATGGAAGAAACAAGCGTTCGCAATTTCCGACACGAGCAATCCTCTTATTTAATTAATAATGGGAGGGATTACAATTTCAACAACAAATAAAGCTCGACGAGTCTACAACTTGTCAAAGCTAAGGTGTCAACTAACACACCTCACCTAGTAAAACTAGCACAAAACACACAATAACTAGCTAGTACAACATAATAAAAACTCACAACACTAATACAACATAATAATAAAGTGGGTAATGGAGGTCTTCACTCTTCCATTCTACCCTTGCCTTTTCCTTCGGGGTACATCTTCCCCTTGTTCTTCTTGTTGGCCCGCCTAGCAGGGACTTCCTCCTCGGAATGGATCCTCAACAGATCTAAGACGGCGACGGCCTCCGGTCTAGCACAAGACCCCATATTCGACCCAAGACGAGCCAATGCACGGCCCACCATATTCTTGGGGCCGGAACTCCTCCTCTTCGGTGGTCTCATCACATCGGGAGTAGCTCCATCAACATACTCCTTAAAGAAGGCACGGTTGGCCTTGCCAACCTCTCGGTACTTCAAATCGACAACCTCGTCCTTACGAAATTTGGATCTCTCTTCCAAGGACGGAGCACGTGACCACTTGACATAAGCGGGAGTCACCCATGTCGTGGCAACAGGGTTTGGCACCTCCCAAAGTGGCCGAGTGGCCCACCACCTTTCGAAGAATTCCACAAGCTCGGAGTTTCGGAAAACATTCTCTTGGATAAGAGTATCTTGGACGGGCACCTTTTGTTGACGCCCCATTTGCCTCATGAGCCTTTCGGGATAAATGAAGGAAACAACCTTCAAACCCACAACCATTAAAGAACGAGGACTAGCACCCGAAGCGGGCAACCCCGTGAAGGACCTCAAGTGTCACCACGGCACCACCCAACGGATATGAGGACCACCCTCCTCCGCCAATCTTGCGGTCCAATAGGCCTCGGTGGAAGCAAAACTATCCGGGTACAACTTCTTCCTCATGGTAAGATGACGGAAGGAGTAAGAAAAAGGATTAACCGGAGGCTCTACATACCTTAGCCTCTCCAATAACCACACTTGGAGGATCCTTGGCGATCCAAAAGAGGGAGCTTCTCCACAAGAGCCTTCCTTGTCCAAAGCTTGGATAATCTCTCCAAGCTCCAACCATGATGGATCTCTACCATGCTCCATTTGCTCAATCACATGGATAAGGGTCATGCTACCATGGCATCTTGGCCCCTCCTTCTTCAAGACATCAACAAAGAGGTACACATGGACAAGGCAAAATGCAAGAGCCCTTCTCCTAGCAACCTCCGAGACATTAGCATCTAACCGATTCGAGAAGATGTTGATAAGAGCCAACATATCCACACCATGTGGAGCAAGAAGAAAGATGATTTGGCTTGTTGACAAGCCCAACATTGAACGAAATTTCTCCTTGTAGCACAACCGAGTCAGAGGAAGCACCGGAGCACAACCCGGCCACCCACCAATGACTCCAACTTCTTCGGCAAAAGGACGAATTTCACCTTTCGGGAAAACGAAAACATGATGTTTCGAATCCCAAAACCGAGAGCATGCTTCAAGAAACGAAGGTTGTACCTTGACTTGGCGAAGCACCAACAATTGACCAACTCCCATGCAATCGAGTTGATACTTTTTGGGAGGCGACAAATCCCGGCACCATTGTCGCAAGGCATTCTCAAAAGCATCCATGAAATGTTTTTGTGGAAGAAGAAGAGGTTTTGTAGAGATGTTTTTGTGTTTCGGATGATGAAACAATGAAGCGCAAACGTCCCTATTTATACAAACCGATCGGCGCATTTTTCGAGAAAAGGGGAGAGCGGCTTCCATCGCAGAATTTGCTCGCTTCGCGCCTCTTTGAGGCTTCCCAGGATTTCATTGTTGACTTGTCCCTGTCAACATGTGTTTTCTCCTGACACCTCAAACCTCCCGCCAGGAACCTCGCGCCTCTTCGGGATGATCCGGGAAATTTTGTGTTTCTTCACACTCATATTTCCTTGTTTTCGCGTTTTACGAAATCCGACACGGTTTCCATGACGCAGCTTTAAACATACGGATTTTTCTTTCTTCTTTTTTAAGGGGGGAAGGGCTAGTCGCCCCGATCCGCGACGGATCGTTTCCATGTCAGTCGAAATTCCGAAAATTTTTCGCTTTTTCGCAAATCAAAAATCAAAATCGAAATTTGATAACACGACATCAATTTTCCTCAAAAATTCAAGCACTCACAAATTCGAGTCTTGACCTCAAAAGCCAAATATACTCGCAAAAATCTTTTTCTAAAAATTCGTTCCTGACGGTTTGAGTTTTTATATTTTTCGAGTCATTTTCAAAAAATTTCGATGCAATTTAATTCACGACACGAGTTAATTGCTCAAATTTTCAACAATTTCTTTTGAATTCCAAACGTGGCGATTTTGTCACGGAATTTTCAAAATTTCAAAATTTTGCCAAGTCATCTTGGTTAATTTTGATTTTCAAACAAATGCTTTACGTGATCAAATGCTTCTACGTGTTTGCGTTTATGCGTATATGCTATATGTTGCCTGTTTTCTACACTAACGATGCAGGAACTGATGCAAAGCAAAAGGAGAATCAACAGCCAACAACGCTCCTCCGAAACACAACACAACACAAAAAAAGCCAAAAATCACAAAATAAACCACAATCCAAAAACACATATATACAAACCGCCTTACGCAAAAAACATCGACAACGTCTATCATACAGACACTGGCCTAAAACAAACGTCTATCATACAGACACTGGCCTAAAACAAACGTCTATCATACAGACACTGGCCTAAAACAAACGTCTATCATACGGACATGGCCTAAGACAACGAATCGGGGGCTATCTGCCACCTACCGAACTAAGCACCTCTATCCTCTCAAACAGAAAGGAAAGGGAGCAACACGGGAAATAGAGGAGCAACAGCGAAAGCAGAGGAGGTTACCATGACGATAACCCCTCACTCCTGCTCCATGACAAAAAAGAAGACAATGTCTTGCAGATTTCGGACGATACGACAACCGGGGACCGTAGCTTAGCATGATACCCCGATGTTGGACCCCACTCAGCTGAATTCAACTGCGATCAAGGTCGATAACAGGGGATAACACACTCGTACTGACCCCCAATCATCAGTCATCCTGTCCATGAGCCACAACGAAAAGGACAAACCGGCCATATTAGCCGCCTATCCGGATCTCTGCAAACGACGACCAACGATCGATACCCGATCATTGGCCGGACAAAGGCCGCCAGGGAGAAACACAACCAAGCCTGTAACAAAAAACAGTCGACTCTCCCCCTCCGGGATCTCCTCCAAAGCCTCGACAACGGACCCCATCGGTCCCAGACGATACCCTGCGATCAAAACATCAACAACAAAAAAACGTCAGCCGAAATTTCGGCATTACGACGGCATGAGATGGATAAATCCAAAAACAACAACAACCTGCAATACAAAAAACAAGGGGTAATCCCGCCCCAAACCATTCACAAAAAAAAACACAAAAACGACTCGCCCCTCTTTTCAAGCAAAAGACGAGTCAAAACCCCAAAATCACAAAACGGCATTTCAAGACCCATACAAGGTCTGCCAACAACCCAAAATACATTCCCGACACAATGGGGATTTTTCTACGGTTCAAAAAGGCAATTCATACGCTAATTTGAGCCCAAACCGGTCAAAAATTCAAAAAACGACCGCAAAAAGGCAAGCGTGATTTTATCACGCCCCAAGGTGACCTAAAATACCAATAAGGTCCATTTCAAGGCAGACTGACTCAATTCAAGCCCAAACAGACGCTTATTTCGTCAGACGTAAGACCGTCGCAAAGGCAAAAATTCAATTTTGCCCACAAACATCCAACGAAGGTCCTTAGATGGCAAACACGGGTTTTCCCAACTACAATGCAACTTAGTGGGACCCATTACCCAAGCAAATAAACTTGGCATTGAGAAATGAGACGGTTTCTCGCCTCAATCACGTTTTCCGAGCATAGGGAGCGGGAACGGGGACCAAAATGCAAACTAAAAGCACCCTTATACTCCTAAACAGGTTTCTAACCTAATACAAACATCAATTTCACTCAAAATTGGCTCAATCAAAAACGCCCAATTCGATTTTTAGGGCAAAATTCCGCCCTAATTTAATCAAGCTAAAATCGACAAATTTGAAAGGATTCAAGAGGAAGTACTTACCTTGAGATGACATTTGTTGACAATGGCACGAGTGAAAGCAAGCTAAAAGGTCCGTTAATGGCGATTTTGGCGAGATTTCGAGGTTGAAGATGAATGATCATCCGCAACTCAACCTCGCGTCTTTTTAACAGAAAATAGGGAAGCCGGCTTGCATCGCCAGATGGCTCGCGCCTAAACTAGGCCTCCCCTTTTCTTTTTCAGCGAAATTTGGGCTTTGGCCCAATTTCCCATGACAAATTCCAAAATTTTCGTTGACAATATTGAATATTGTCATTTCCTCGAAAACAAACAAAAACAAATAGTGAAAATTTAAAATTCGCTATTTTCAAGCAAACGGCGATCAAAACCGCCAATTTCAAAATAATGGTGAAATCAAAATTCACCATTTTCCTTCAAATTTTCCAAAATAATGGCGAAAATTCAAAAACCGCTATTTCAAGCAACGGCAATTAAAGCCGTCAATTTCAAAATAATGGTTGGAAATCCAAATTCACTATTTCAACACACATGTCAACGGCGGCACATAAACCGTCACTTCAATTAATAGTGAAGATTCCAAATTCACTATTTCTTCCACATGTCACCGGCGGCACATAAACCGTCACTTCAATCAATAGTGGAGATTCCAAATTCACTATTTCTTTCAAATGTCAACGGCGGCACATAAACCGTCACTTCAATCAATGGTGAACATTCCAAATTTACTATTTCCATCAAATGTCAACGGCGGCACATAAACCGTCACTTCAAACGCTATAGCAAACTCAAATTTGCTATTTCCTTTCAAAATTAAGACAAACGGCGATCAAAACCGCCACTGCAAATTCAAACCGAATAGTGAAAATTCCAAATTCACTATTCCTTCAAATGCCAGCGGGGGCTTTCTCGCGGAACCCGCTCATTCCAAAAACAGTGATGGTGAGGATCCATACTCACTATTTCCACAGCGACATCCTGAGTTCGCTATTCTCAAAACAAGCCCAATCGACGCGGCTACTCCCATGGTCCATTAATCGACCGCACCATAGCTGGCGAGCATTTGTCCGCAACCTTTCAAGGACACATCCCGAAGATGCCTCGGGTACATTTCCTTATCTCGGCTGGCGAGCCTTACAACGCATCGCGGCTGGCGAGCCCTCCTCATATACACACCATGGCTGGCGAGCCTTTGTCCGCACCCTTCCAAGGACACATCCCAAAGATGCCTCGGGTACATTTCCTTGTCTCGGCTGGCGAGCCTTACAACGCATCGCGGCTGGCGAGCCCTCCTCATATACGCACCACAGTTGGCGAACATTTGTCCGCAACCTTTCAAGGACACATCCCGAAGATGCCTCGGGTACATTTCCTTGTCTCGGCTGGCGAGCCTTACAACGCATCGCGGCTGGCGAGCCCTCCTCCCATACGCACCGCAGCTGGCGAGCATTTATCCGCAACAATGCAAGGACATATCCGAAGATGCCTCAGGTATGACTCCTTCTTATGGCTGGCGAGCCTTCGTACGCAGTCTAACAGACTTTAAACGACCCGCACGGACAGTCGACATACTCTAAAGTGTTCCCGACGACAGGTCCTTGACTCGTACTCTCGAGTCACCTTGGCGTCGCCCTTCCCGACGGCAGGTCCTTGGCCCGAATCCTTTCGAGCCGCCTCGACGTCGCTTGGGTCTTCAGGTTGTAATCTTCGATTGACCTGGGGACTCTACTTTGACTTTCGCCCTGTCCAAGCCTCAGTCAAAGTGGGGGCTCTGTAGATACCCAGTATCTGCTGAGACTCCAACAAACACCCGATGATTATCGGACTACAACATGTTTTGGGATCGCAGCGTTTGATCGACAGTTTGTGTACAACTTTACGTCGGAAAACTTAAAACGATTTCGAAAACAAAATATTTCAAAACATTTCAAAAATACCTGGAGTGTTTAATTCACGACGACGGGGTCGCGATGACACTAACTAGAGTCAAAACCGACACCGGACCAAAAACGACTCGAAATTTCAAATCCCGACTCCAACAACGAGTCAAACCGAGTCAAACACAAAAACAAAATATCTTCAAGCCTTCTATACTAAGTTTTCCCGGATTCATGTTGGTCAAGTACCAAACTTGTGACTACAAAACCTAGGATAGAACAAATCATGATTGCGTTTGTTGTGATAGTGACAACACAACTCGAAGTTCCGCGACGTGGCTCGCGCCTCTTTGAGCAGCCCAGGTGGCCACGTCGCTCAAAACTCACACAACCACTCATTCTCCTATAAATACCCCTCAAATGCCACCCATTTGAGACTCACGCGAGTGTCCGCCCCCTCTTTTCTCCCTTAAAATTCTCGACTCGACTTCTTAAGTCACAATCCGACGCGTGTTTACGACCTACCGATCGTAAACACGAGTCTTACACATTGTTTGGTACCGTCATCGTGCATTAAATCACTTGTCCGACCACTTTTACCACTACACCATCACTAAACTTTTAAAACACTCTTTTACTTACCAAAACGGTTTTAAACCGAGTTTTTCCCGATCAAACAAGTTGTTACACTTACGTCGGTCACTCGCCATAACCAAACATGTAAGTATGAGGGTGTAAAAATCCTCTTTTATTATGTTTTCATTTGTTTCATGACTTTAACATGCTAAAACATGCATAACATGAACCAAAACATGGAATAAACGAGCCAAAACTGATTTTTGGTCTGAGGCAGAAGCCCCTTAGGTCGCCAACAGGCTCGCGCCTAAATGGGGTGCTCAGGCCAGAGATCAACCGTGTTTGTTCTCGTCATTTCCCTTAATCCATTTTTCATATTTGTAATCGGTTTTTACCATTTCAAATATCTTCGAAACCTTTTTGTTTCATTTCACATGTTTTAACCATAAAGCATTTTTCACCCTTGGTTCTTCATACCATGACGGTTAAATCCGTGTTTTGGTGATAATATTTGGTTAATCACATTTAAGAGGTATTTTAAAGCCTTTTATTTCATGTTCTTTACATTTTTCAAACAAGCATATTAGTCACCAACACAAAATCATCCTTGGTTCTATATACCATGCCGGATTTTAACCCGGGTGCGATGACGAGTATCGACTAATTACATTCAAAATGGACTTAAAACAATTAGTTCATAATCATTTTCAAAACAATTCATGTCAAGTTTGTCAAACCGAACCCGACACCGAATATTATCAAACAATGATGATTATTCGAGTCTAGTTCTCCAAATCAACAAATGCGGTCTAAACGACTCTTTCAAAATCAAACCGGGTTCAAATACCCATTTTCAACACGTTTCATAACGTTTTCTAAACAGTCAGAACACGACATACAACCGTTGGCTAACCAGCGCCTCAAGCAGGCCTTTTTTTTCTCATTTTCAAAACCAGAGGGAGGCCCCTTACACCGCCGGCTGGCTCGCGCCTCTTATAGCCGTCTGGTACAGGGCCTGTTCCCTTCCAGCATCAGTCTAGGACGATCCCGACTCCGGTTGACCCGGATATAGGACGGATCAGACGACTATCCGACTATTCAAACCATATTTACAAAATGCCTTACCAAGACAAATGGATCATGTTATGCACCCTAAACCTAATACGGTAAATGGATGTTTAATTTCCGTCTTGCATGCAAATCAATCATTAATCCAACTCGACATCTTATACTTGATACTTGGATTAAATCAACCGACTTAGAAAGCTCTCACATGTTAGGTTTAAATCATTGGATGCGCATTCATGCATTTAAGCCGTTTTATCAACTTTTGCATTCAACCAACTATGATCGATCAGTAGAGGCCGCTAAACGCGGGCAGGATTGGGTGTCTGATTAAAGGGCTTCCCAATACGTACCTTCACCTCTTACTCAGAAACTTTGGATAGTGGAAGACCTTATCCAGGGCGTACGAGAGTCATTCTAGAGATAGGATGCTAAAGAGGGACGATTTCCTTATCTTTAGTACCTATGTCAAACGCTGCTTTGTGCTTCGATTTGACCGAGGTATAAAGTGGAATTCGAACGGGTTCCAGGCATCCCACAAATGCTTGGTGGCGACTCCGAACATCTCTAATCGTTTCGAGACCCTTACCGAGACGAAACTGACCGATCTAAAACGATCCGGTCGAAGGCATTTTTACGCCGCCGAGCGTGGCTTTCAAAAGACCGCTGCATGTCCACAAATCGACTGGGCTTGCAGGTGGCCCGTGACTACGGATTGGTAGGTGGCCCAAATCCACAGACCGAGACGTGGCCCATGACCACAGTCATAAAAGAAAATGCCCAAGCATGAGCTTGACTATTATTGCATAACACTTTACGATGCATTTTCCCATTAATGAATTTCCTCATAAAATCGTGATTGATGCTCTTGGTCACTTGAAGAGAATGAATTGCCCCTTTTTCTTGACAAATAGATTCACTGCCCAATGAAGTGGAGTCTACAGGGGTGAAGGGTTCATCCCAAATTCAAGGGCTTAGCAGATTGAATATTGATGAGGGACTTTCCACGCTTTCTTCATTGAAGATTTTGTTGACCACATCATCTTTCACCTTGTTGGCATTGATTTCCTCCTCCCAATTGTTGTTGCCACTTACACACAAATTAAGAACATCCTCCATGGGTTTTATGGGGCAAAAGTGAGGCACAAAGTCCTCCTCATCATATTTAGGCATATCCAAGTTAGTAGATGAAAAATTAGTTGACAATATAGATGCATTAGTTGACTCATAATCCTCATCATCGTCATCACTATCATCATCTATAACACTATTTTCCCAAGGAGGGGCAAATTTCCTCACATAATAGGTAGGCTCAATGGTATAGGAAGGTGTCTTATCCTCACAAATCTCATTTTCATCATAGTTTCATCAATGAACTTTTGAAATGTGGTTTTTATCATTTCCAACATACCTTCTTGAACACTTTCAATCATGTCATGTAGGACTTTCATCAAACACTCGGTAGCCATGAATTCAACAAAAATCCAAAACCCCTCACAACTCATTTCAAAGACTCTACCACCACTTATGTGAATAGCTAAGTTGCGATTTTCAAGGTTCATGCCATCACAAATAACACAACATGCCTCCCAAGTAGAGAGAGTAAAACCATGATGCCAAGTATAAGCCATGTAATAATCAAATCTTGCAATATACTTATCAAATGACTCATTTTCATTTTGGCAAAAAGTGAATGTAGACATTATAAACAAAAGAAATAAAGCAAATACAAGAAACAAAATTCTCAAGGGACCAAAGTCCCTCAAAAAGAAGCACAACTAAAAATAGACACAAGAACAATTCAAATACACAACACTGTCCCCGACAACGGCACAATTTTGATGAGCGAGTCGTTGTTCACTCTCAAACACATTTATATCCAACTTACTATAGAAAGTAAGTCGGAGTCGAACCCAGAGGACAAGGGTATCCAAATTGCTCAATCTAATTGTAGTTATGCTAAGGTTGTCACGATTGAGTTGGATTTTATAGTCTAAACTAATGAAAAGCAAGTAAATAGCAAGACTTAAATCAATAAGAAGGAAAACTATGAAGAGCGGGTTCATAAGGGTGATTAAGGTAACTATAGAAGGTTGGGTCTCATGTTGATTGTAGTATTACTTAGGCAAATGATTTGAGGCTCTCAATCTTGCAACCCCACCATAGACCAACACGAGCCAGCTCTGGCATACATAAGGTCGGTCTACTAGCAATATACAAGTTCTAATGCAATCCAAGGCCCTCTATCTTATGGGTGCATATAAACAAGTAGAGAATCATGCAAGGTGCCCACAGAAGCATTTCATCAAACATAAACAGTGCATATGCTAGAAGCAAGATAAATAATCAACAATTGAACCCAACATGTGAAGATTAACACATAATCCCCCACTAATCCTAGCAAGGTTATTACTCACTAATCATCATGAGAAACATGTAAAAAACAACAACAAATAAGGAATCTAAATTAAGCATGATGATTGAGACAAGTAATTACCCAACTAAATAAAGGATTAGCAAAGAAATAAAGAGAGATTAGAAAAAAATACCAACCAACAAAGCAATGAAGGAGAGTCCTTGAATAAAAGGTGAAGACTTGACACTAATCTTCAAGCATAAACCAAAGAGATTCAAGACTAAATTAATGAACAAGTATTGAAAGATTAATTATTGTAATATTGATGTAAATTGAGGAAAGATTAAAACTAATCTTAAATGAGATCTAAACTAAGGAGGTTTAATCTAATCTAAGAGAGCTTTGCCTCCTCTAAGAGTACTTAGAAAGATTAACCTAGAATTATTACAAAGAGGTATTTATAGTAAGTGCAAGATTAGGTTTAGGAAGGGCGGATTAGGGAGAAAGCGGAATAGGCGAAGTAAATAATGACATACTTAAGATGTAGAAGAACTTGTGCGAGTTGAGCACTTTTTGCCATACTGAGCTTTATCTCGAGAGGGTTGCAATCTTCTCAAATGAGTTGTTGTAAAGGGTCTTATCTCGAGCGGGATAGATACATCTTGGGCGGGATAAGCACCAGTTTCCTCCTCTTTGCTTCTAATGGCCCAAAACTCCTTAAGGGTGACTTGTAGCCAAATGGGTTCCACATACTTCTTCTAAACCTCGTACCTAACGTGTAACACCCCCATCTTCCAAAGTGTCTTACCAAGGCGTACCTTAGCAACTGGGAGTGCTACCATCTCGGTTGCCCGAGGTAGAGTATATCAAATAAACCATAAAAAAACATGTAATTAAAATGAACAAAAGTTTCGTCGATTACAAGCCAAAACCAAAATTGTAAAGCGAATAGAACCAAACTGTCATAAAATAAAGTCTACTAGCGATCAGCAGAAGCTGTGACAAGCTAGACTCAGTGATATCCCATCCGTCCCGCGAGAGAGCTCAAGCAATCATAACCTGCTAGATATCTGCTCACCATCCCCCAATGGATCATCGCAGGTTTTACAACAATAGAAAAGAGTTTAGGCAACTGTACAATACAACATGCTATAACAACAAAAATAACCATCCAATCTAAATTCTGTAACAGTATAACTCCAACCACCAAGTATCATTATCTGAGTCGTAGCTCAGATCTGCCAGGTAACCCATCGCAATAGGGCACCGACACCGCTAGTGGGAGACCGTAACCTTGCCACCTAAGCCCCGCTCTTCGCAACGAGCGATCCCCGATCATTAATGTGCTCATCTCCCTTGTGACATGAGCCACGAGGGGCGAACATGGGGGTGAAGACCATCTCCCGACAATGGCTTCACAATAAATACCAATAACAACCAACAATATCAAATCACCACAATACTATCACAATAGGAAACCAATAATCACCACATCAATGAATAACAATCGTACAAAGGACTGAGTAGGGAAACCCTAACTTATTCACAAATTCCACAAACAACAACAATCACGCAAGCTAGAACTGCTCCTCTACAAAATATCCACCTAACATTCATACACAACAATTTTAACATCAAGATAAATCCCTAACTAAACCATTCCCTTTAATTACTCAGATTATGGTTTAATTAATCTTAAATAAAAGCGATTAAACTGATTAGAGACAATAAGTACTTACTAATGCGGTAGAACACGGAACTACAGACTCCAAAAGCTTAAGAATCCACTCAAAAGATGCTAGGATATGATTAGGATGATTAGGGAGGAGATTATAAATGTTTTTAGGTTTCAGAAAAATGATTAACGACGTGCTTAGCGAGATATGTAACTCTCTTATCATCCTAATCAAACCCCAGAAATTAACCCATCGGACGGGGTACTCGGTCAAGCACCTGAAATACTCGGCCGAGTATGCCCTACTCGACCGAGTTCCTCACAACTCAGCCGAGTGCACCCAAAATAGTAGCCTGTCTAAAATCACTCGACGACTCACTCGGCCTAGTACAGCCTACTCATCCGAGTGTACAGTGACCAGAATTCTGTGGTATTACAATCTTCCCTCCTTAAAAGCGAACTTCGTCCCCGAAGTTCACACCATACCTGGTACAACCTAGCATAACCCAACCTACTAACCATACAACTCGAAAAGAACCCCCAACTCAAAAAGACACTAACCATGTACTCAACCATAGCCAAACTATGATCACACAACCATACTGACCCTCAAAACTACCCAAAACACATGCGATTATCTCCTACCCCCCTTAAAGACAAAGGTTACGAGCCCGTAACCAAACTTACCTGACAAAAAAAGATGTGGATAAGCTCCCTCATTGCCTTTGGCTCCCATGTAGCTTCTTCAACATTTTTATTAGACCATAACACCTTACGCAATAAGGTTTCACCATTCATCGTCTTGCGCACCTTACGATCCAATATCTCCTTTGGCACCTCCACATAAGTGAGAGCTTCATCCAGATCGATATTCTCCACCTCAAGCACATGAGATGGATCACTCACATACTTTCGAAGGCTTGACACGTGGAATACATTATGCACCCGATCAAGATATGGTGGCAAAACTAGCTGATAAGCTACTTCACCTACCCGATCCAAAATCTTATATGGACCTATAAAATTCTGACTCAACTTCCCTCTCCTGCCAAATCTCATAACGCCGCGCATAGGTGACACTTTCAAAAGGACCTTGTCACCCACCTCAAACTCGATATCCATGTGATGTAAATCTGCAGAACTCTTTTGCCGATCCTGAGCTGCTCTCATCTTTTGTTGAAACAAGTGTACTTGTTCAACCATATCTTGCACCATTTGTGGTCCTAAAATCACAGCTTTAGCGCTGTCATCCCAACACACTGGACTCCTACACTTCCTCCCGTACAACGTCTCAAATGGTGCCATCCCGATACTCGTGTGATAGTTGTTCTTGTATGAAAACTCAATCAAATCAAGTCTATCCTCCTAACTCCCACCAAAATCAATCGCACAAGCTCGCACAATATCTTCTAAGGTCTTGATGGTCCTTTTAGTTTGACCATCTGTCGCAGGATGGAACGACGTAATCATTTTTAAGGTAGTCCCCATCAATTCCTGCAACTCTTCCCAAAACCGGGATATAAATCTCGCATCTCTATCTGACACAATATCCTTTGGTACCCCATGTAATCGTACCACATGCTTCCTGTATCCAAGAGCCAGTTGAATCTTACTCTAAGTATCTTTCATTGGAATAAAAAGAGCTGACTTTGTCAGACGATCGACAATTACCCAAATCATGTTATTACCCTACTGAATTCTTGGTAAACCCACAATGAAGTCCATAGAAATTGATTCCTATATCCATTAAGGCACCTCAAGTGACTGAATCTTACCCTGTGGCCTCCGCTGCTCTCCCTTGACCCTCTAGCAAGTCCAACACCTAGCCACAAACTCCGTTATCTATTTCTTCATACCGGGACACCAAAACGTCTTCTTCAAGTCCTTATAGAACTTATCAACTCCCGGATGTACCGAATAAGGAGTGCAGTGAGCCTCCATCATAATCAACTTCTTCAACTCAGCATCATTAGGCACACACCACCTCCCATCGAATCGGACGCTCCCATCTGCATGGATAGAAAATCTCGAAACTATACCCTTTTCCACCCCTGTCTTCCACTTCTGAATCTTAGGATCAAGTACATGTTTCCTTTTGATGTCATCATAAATTTCGGGCTCGATAGTCAAATCACCAATGGCATATCCCTTGCGAATCATGTGAATCCCCATCTTAGTCATTTCATCCTTCAATTTCATCAGTGACATGGTAGTGCATAACGAATGAACACTCTTTCTACTCAAAGGATCTGCAACCACATTAGCCTTCCCTTTATGATAGATGATCTCCATATCATAGTCCCCAATCAGCTCCATCGACCTTCTCTGACACATGTTCATCTCCTTTTGAGTGTAGATGTACTTCAAACTCTTGTGATCTGAAAACACTTTAAAGGTTGCCCCGTATAAATAATGCCTCCAAATCATTAGAGAAAATACAACCGCACCCAACTCCAAATCATGAGTAGGATAGTTCTCCTCATACGGCTTCAACTGTCTTGAAGCGTAGACAATGACTTTTCCATTTTGCATCGAAACACAT
This sequence comes from Silene latifolia, assembly GCF_048544455.1. Lineage (NCBI taxonomy): Eukaryota > Viridiplantae > Streptophyta > Magnoliopsida > Caryophyllales > Caryophyllaceae > Silene > Silene latifolia. The sequence goes on along the minus strand of NC_133532.1, from coordinate 93,404,528 downwards.
CTTAATCCATTCTTCGAAGCATCAATGTAAACTTCAAAGTTCTCACTTCCCCCAGGCAAAGCTAGAATGGGACATGTAGTCAAACACTCCTTTAATGTTTGGAATGCCGTCTCACAACTCCCATCCTAATGAAATATGGTCTCTTTCCTCATAAAAGCTGTCATAAGTCTAGCAATCTTGGAAAAATCTTTCAGGAACTTCCTATAATAGCCAGCCAAACCCAAGAAATTTCGAATTTAAACAACATTCTTTGGTGCTTTCCAGTTTGACAACGCCTGGATCTTACTAGGATCCACAGCTACACCATATTTTGAAATCACATAGCCCAGAAAGGCCACTTTCTCTAACCAGAACTCACAATTGGAAAACTTAGCATATAGCTAGTTATCTCGCGAAGTTTGCAATACCAATCTCAAATGCTCCTCGTGCTCTTCCTTAGTCTTAGAATAGACTAAGATGTCATCGAAGAAAACCACCACAAATCTATCAAGAAACGGACTAAAGATTCGGTTCATAAGATCCATGAACACTGTCGGTGTATTAGTCAACCCGAAAGGCATCACCACATACTCATAGTGACCATACCGTGACCGAAAAGCTATTTTAGGAATATCTTCATCCGCAATCCTCAACTGGTGATAACCCGATATCAGATCAATCTTTGAAAATACCCCGGCACCACTCAACTGGTTAAAACGATTATCAATCCTCGGCAAAGGATACCTGTTCTTCACGGTAACATGGTTTAGCTCTCTGTAGTCGATGCACAACCTCATATTACCGTCCTTCTTTTTCATGAATAGAACTGGCACATCCCATGACGATACACTAGGTTGAATTTATCCTTTATCCAACAACTCGTTCAGCTATTTCTTCAACTCTTCCAACTCTTTTGGTCCTATACGGTACAAAGCCTTAGAGATAGGTCCCGTCCCTGTTTAAGCTCAACATTGAAATCAATGTCCCTCTTAGGAGGTAATCCTGATATCTCTTTCGAAAAGACATCATCGAACTCACTTACCACCGGTATCTCTGCTGCTGACAGATCCTTCACCCGAGTATCCCTCACATGGCAAATGATCATAGGACACCCCTTCCTCAAACATGACTTTAAAGTCATAGCAGCAATTATCTTTACCTTGGATTTTACAACAAATCCTTAATATGACACTCTAATTCTCTTAGAACCTTTTAAGGACACCTTCTTTTGACGACAGTCTATCTTGGCCTCATACTTACCCAACCAATCCATCCCGACTATGACCTCAAACCCATCCATAGAAAACTCAAGTAAATTAATTGGTAAGTCCACTTGCCAAACCACTATAGACACCTCTTTATACAACTTATGACATAACACAGACTCCCTCGATAGTATAAACATATTATCTTTCACCAATACATACTCCCCCAAACCCATGGTCAACGCATGACCTCTAGACACAAATAAATGGGTTGCCCCCGAATCAAACAAAATAAAAGTCGGCTTATAATTAACGAGAAAAGTACCAGTGATGACTTGCGCATCATCCTCCGCCGCCTATTTGCCCATCATAAAGAGTTTACCGCTGCTTTTCTAACCTCCCCCTTCGACAGTGATCCCTGATGTAGTAGGCTTATATTAGCCGCCGAATTCTGATTCACACTGTTATTCGGGCGCTGATAGGATCCCCTAGTGTTGCGGTTATAGCCGCCATTGTTGTTGCTCTGACCTACCTGGTTATTCCATGACCCAGTTGGATCAGAGTTTGCGAATACTTGCCCTGATAAGATCACGGAAAGCCTCCTCTTCCTCCAACACTCTTACACTCAAACCGTTTGTGGAATACCCCGCCACAGTTGAAGCATTGCAAGGTAGAGTTGTTGCTCGTACTCCAACCACCTCTTCCCCATACACGAGATCCCCGCTAAAGCTAGAGCCTCCCGAATAAGCTCTAGCCTCGTTCTGGTTACTGCGCTTGTAGCTCGATTGATTGTCACCCTCACTCTCAGCTTTTCTTTTCTCACTTCCCTTTTCCTTGGCCTCCTTGGCCATGTCAACCAACCTCTCTGCATGCCCCGCTATCTCACAGACGTCCTTTAGATCCAAAATCACCCCATCTGGTAACTTCTCCATAATCTTCAGCGATAGTCCTCTCTTAAAACGGAGAGCCATGCTCAGTTGGCTCAATTGCATGTCCTCTACATAGCGCAAAAGTTCATTGAACTTGTGATAGTATTCAGCCACGGTCATGCTATCCGTCATAGCAAAAGTGTCAAACTCGGCTCTCAACCTGCTACGGATATGCTCTGGAATGAGGTGGTTCCTCATTACTGTCTTAAACTCTGCCCAAGGAATCGCAGGTTTCCCTAAATTCTTATAGTACTCCCCTGCAGCCTCCCTCTCACGGTGCCACCATACCCCAGCCTTATCTCTCAGGTAGAACACAACCTGTTCCACTTTCATATCCTCCGGACAATGAACAACTTCCAACACATTCTCCATTTCCCGGTGCCAGTTGTCGAGCACTTTAGGCTTGCTTGTGCCCTCATAGGTGGTAGGGTTAAAGCGGGAAATAGTGGTGCTCAAACAGGATGCATCCACAAATGTTTCCTTCCCTTTCCCCATATTTTTCAGGGCCTCAGTGAGCGCCTCTTGCTGCTCGATCATCCTAGCGATTTCATCTAGGCTCATCTCAGAAGCCTGGATATACGCAACAGATCTTTTTTACGGCATTTTTGAGTTTCAATAACCAAGACAGACGTAAGCATATTGTGAACCCCCGCGATAAACGTAACGTAAAATGAGTGAAATGCAGCGGAATTTATGAAAACTTTAAAACTTTTATTTACTAGATAAAGTTTAACATGCGGGATTCACTAAACCTCCTTTTTTTGGTAAAATGTGAGCTTTTTCATTCCATAATAAAATAAGGCATTACAATACAGTTTCCTTATACTTTTGATTAGCTACTCTAGATTACATGAATGCCAATCTGATATAGCCAATTTTTGTCTGTGTTACCAACTGGTTTCTTAATGTAATGCTGAATTCTCTTCCTGACCAGCATCTGGACTTCCTTCCCAATCTTCTCAGGCCGAGAAAGCACCAACTCATGTCTACATCTATTTTTTTCCAGCCATATCAAATACCAGCAAGCCAGCATAGCAACCCTTCTGACCCTAGTCTGAACTATGCTGCTCCCCTTATTCCCAGTATCCTGCAACCATAAAGCAACATACTGCAACACTCTCTGACTGTAATCACACTGGACAAACAAATGCTCATGTGTCTCCTGCCCATTTTCACACAATAAACGCATATCAGTGCTACAAATTCCAATTTGTTTCAGCTTCATCCTTGTGTTTAAAGCCTCATGTTTGATCAACCAACCGATCAAAGCATGTTTAGGAACACCCCAGACATCCCAGATATCAGCATACCACTGAACATGTGGGTGTATGCCATGTAACCAGTGGTAGCCAGAAGCCGCTGAATAACCTTTAGGATCCTGTAACCATTCATTATTGAGATAACCAGATGCCATGCAATCCCTCACCTAGCATATATTCCGCCAATTCCAGTTGGAATCAACAGGAGGTTGATAAGAATTCCAATCCCTTCCTTTCAGATAAACATGATCAATCCACAAAACCTATAATCTATCAGCTTTTATGTAAATCCAATTTACCAACTTTCCCACTGTTGCAACATTCCATACCCCTGCCTGCTTTATACCTAGACCACCTTCCTTCTTGCTGCAGCATACATTATGTCAAGCCACCAAAGGAGCCCTCTGATAATCAACACCTCTATCCCAAAAATATGTCCTGCATATTGCCTCTATTCTCTTAGTCACACACTTGGGAATTATGAATATTGAGGCCCAATAATTATGAAGTGCGTTAAAAACTGTCAATCTCCATAAAACTCAACGTAAAGAAAGTATGCGAAAATAAAATATAGGTCCATACAACCACGATAGTCAAAAATAGGGAAAATATATCGCACGAATGACAAGACGAATGGGTGAGTCTAAGCAATAAAATATGTAAACTACTAGTCCAAGGTACTCGCTAGCTCACACGTCTATAACCCCCATATATTGCATCTTCACAAACCTGTCATTCATGTAAACATGAAAGCCACAGTCAGTGGGGAGTAACTCAAGGTTCTCCCAGCCACATTTTGTCAATGTAAACATAATTAAGCACTCAATTAAGCAAGGCATAGAAGAAAATTGCAAATAACTTTGAGTATTAGATAACATGGATTAAATTTGTCAACTAAATGAAAGAGCACAAAATAGGCTAATACTAGCATGTTATAGATTCAACCAATCATCTGAGGCATTTAAATAAAATGAAAAACAAGTGTACAATAACTAGACATGAGCACGCATTCCAAGGTAATATGACATATGCAACTAACCAAAAATGCAAGACATTTACTACTCTTCGACTAAATTTTCCACGGACAGGACTACGATAATAATACAGTCCTAGTATAAACCTGGCCAGACTCTCGGAATAAATATTTTCCGACTCGACATACGACAAAATAGCCCGTATCCAAGACTCGATGACAGAACGAAAATCGAGTATCCTAATCGCCAGAACAACACGAAAGTGGCGGAAATGACTAAGATAAAACTCACTTGCCAGAACAGCACAAGTGGGCCAAACCCGTACTTGCTAGAACAACACAAGTAGGGCGTATTTATATGTCAAGCAAAAAGTGTAGCAAAATGGAAAATTCACATGGATACGACTCATTTCAATTAATCATGTAGAATAAATCACTCGTATTTGAAATACGATAAATAAATGTAATGAATGAATTAAAGGTCATATTATAAATAAAATATGACCATTCATAAAATTATGACGTAACTAAATAATAAATTCCACATTTACTATTCATGTGAGAAATATATATGAATGAACGATACACAGTGAATTATGTTATATAAAAATACAAAACGGAATTCAAGTAAACCAACACGAACATAAGCAATACACGGCTAAGCCATTCAACAACCACCATAGGCCACGACTCAGCCACGGCTAGCCACTTCCCAGCCACGGCCTGGCCACAGCCAGCACTACCTAGCCACGGCTTGACCACAGCCTGTTCTGCCTAGCCATGACATGCTCACGGTGGAAGTGTCGAGCAAAAGTAGCACAAAAAAGCAGCATGTCAACCTATGTGAGATCGTCTTAAGATGGATTTTTTTAAGCATGAAACAAGACGGGATTTATCCATATAAATTACCCAATTCATACATGTATATACACATGAGACGAAAGCTAGTAAATTGGTTCAATTCAACAATGAAAGGCGATCCAAAACAGTCCCTAAACATGACTCAAACACACGGTTCAGAGCCATTGTGAGACTGTCTCAAGACAAGTTTTTAAGCATGAAAAAGATGAAATTTCCCTCACATAAACAACCTAATTTATACGTGGTTATACATTTAAGACGGAAGTTAATAAATTGGTTCAATTCTACAATCAAAATCAACTCAAAACAGCCCATAAAACACGGTTATGACACCCCCATATTCACGGTTTTAAGGTTTATTGTGGGATCGTCTTAAGACGAATTTTTAAGCATGATAAAGATAATATTCGTCCATGTAAGCTACCAAATTCATATAACAAAAGAATAATTCACAACATACAAACACACAATATCAACAAAATGTCGAGTCATCATATCATCGTTACCTTAGCTCTTCAATCCTCTAAAGAATCGTCCACAACAAAGCTGTCCTCTTCCGATTCATCCAAGTTCAAACCTAAAACACACAATACACGGTATGAGCAAGGAAATCCGAGCCCAAAAGGTCACAGCCGAAAAGAAAGAGAAGAAAAGTCGGTCTTTTTCTTACATAGAAGGATGGGGGACGGAATAAGGAGAAACTAGATGCGAAAATGAGTCGATTTGGATAAGAAATGGGCAAGTTATGGGGTATTTATTGAAATGGAGGTAATTGTGGAAATGGAGGTATTGGAGAAGATGAAATTTGCTGAAATTTTGGTGGAAGAGGTTGGTGGCAGGGTTTTAGGATAATAATTGGGTGAACAGAAAAAGATGAGTGATTGGTCCATAGTCATACTAGGCCCAACTTATGAATTGAGTCATTTTTTTTTACTAAAACCTACGTCTCAAGCCTACTACAAACTCAAGACGGAAATTATTATCACTATTACTATCATACGACTAAAACTATATTTTTATAGAAACTAGGTTTCAAAAATATAATAATTTAAATAAAGCGATAAAATTATTATAAAACTATTTTGCGAAAAAGCGAGTGTTAGACATATAGCTTACGACTCAAAACAAACATCACACCCGCCAAAGAGGTAATCGGTCGAATATGCGAAGGTATTCGGTCGAGTATACGGACTACTCAACCGAGTGCTCAGGCTCCAGTAGCTAATCTAAAATGCACATTAAGCATACTCGGTCGAGTACGCCCCACTCGGTCGAGTACTGCCTCTACTCGTCATAGTGGTCATATTCCAGTAGCTACTCGGTCGAGTACTCCCTACTCGGTTGAGTACCCTGCCACACTCGGCCGATTCATGCAAAAACGATTTCCTTTATACTATTTAACAACATACAAACCAACACTTCCTATTTTACATATTACTAAGTAAAAAAATGTCAAGCAATAAACACCATAGCATGCTCATAACACATTAAACATATCATTTACTCCATATCTATCCAATTCACATCACAACTTCTTACATCCAACATACTTATAAAGAAACATACACACACATACTGTAACACCCCCATATACCAAGATGCCTTTCCAAGGACCACCCCAACATATAAAGGTGCTACCATCTCGATTACCCGAGGTAAGTATATCAAAAGGGACCATCAAAGAATAATTAAACGACTGTAAAGTTAACTTATTTCATTGTCTTAAAACTGTTAACCAAAGTATAAAGAATGTAAACCAAATATAACTCAAAAGTGTTTAAGGACTCATGACAGCGGAAGCTAAGACTCTAGGTGATGACATCCCCTCCTTGATCCCGCAGCTAACATGAAATCATCACCTGCCAATATCTGCTCACCATCCCCAAATGGATCACCACGGTTTTAGAAAACATAAACGGGGTCAGTTCACTGAATAATCAAGATAAGAAAGATAACAAACAACATCTAAGTCAATCCACACACATTCCTCCAAACTCCATCAATAACCAGTAACCGACTATACACTCAAGTGTGTAGCCCTCCCAGATTACCCATCGCAATAGGTAATCCTCACCGCCAGTGGGGGACCGCAACCTTGCCCACCGAAGCCCCGCTCATCGCAACGCGCAATAACCCATGTCCATTAATGTGCACATCCCCCTTGTGACGGGTCCCATCGCAATAGGTAATCAAGAGCGTGAAGCCATTCCCGAAGATGACTCCACTCAGTCGAGGACGCAGTTCTAGAACCACAGACAAACAAACAACCAAGCCAACATCCAAGAATGACAATTTCAATAACATTACTAATCATGCCAGTACAACAATCAACATCGTCTTAAATCAATTAAATAGGCATCTGAGTTAGAAAACCCTACCTTATTACGAATCTGAATCACAAGCAAACAGAGGAAGCTAGAATTGTTCCTCTACGAATAATTCACCTAACAATAAACACAACAATACTATATCACAATCCTACCAATCTACCGTTTTCCCAATCTAAACCTCTAGGGCAAAATTATAAAAGACAAACATAACCAACTGACAAAGCACTAATACTTACCGACGAACTGATATGGAAGAGACGAAAGAAAGACTCACGAACGATCAATTTGCCTTGAGAGTGATTAGGGTGATTAGAGAAGTGAAGAACTTATTTTAGGTTTTGATAAAATGAATAGTAACTGTTAAACGAAGTTTATATAATCTCTAATAACTTTAAATCAAACCGCGGAAATTAATTCCGTCAAACCGGTTACTCGGTCGAGTACTCGATGTACTCGAACGAGTTTGTCCTATTCGACCGAATACGCCCTACTCGACCGAGTACGCCCTACTCGGCCGAGTAACAACAAGCTCGGTCGAGTTCCAACGCAACAGAACGCAAACTCAGGATACGAGACACCCCACTCGGCCGAGTAAGCCCTACTCGACCGAGTAACCCATGGTTAGAAATCTATGTTATTACAATCTTCCCTCCTTAAAAACGAACTTCGTCCCTGAAGTTCACACCCATACCTACATGGCAAGCACTCACACCACTCCACCAACCATCACCACACAACTATCATCCTCCTTCCTCGACACTAACTCACCCAATAACACCTAACGCCTACTTAAAAACGTAGCTCATAACATAGCATCAACCATAGAGTAGCCCACCTAACTCCATAACTCTATCGAATATCAATAACATAAGTGCCGCCAACTTTGTCTTACTTCCAAACCGCTCACTAGCAAATCCAATATTACCACCATCTACCAAGCGAGTTGTTACTGTGGACAAGGCCCTCGGGAACTGTGTCCGCGGGATCCACACTAGGCATAATCGACTCGAGGTTCTTTCGAATCGAATTAAGACCAATTAGAGTCGCCACCAAGTTTTATGGGAACTTGGAACCGTTCAAGTCAACTTTACACCTTTCATCGAAAAGCATAAAGCCAATCGACTACGAGTGATTAAAGATAAAGACTTGTACCCTATATCACTCGATTAGAATGACTCTCATAATCCAATGGTATTTAGACGGATCCACAAACCATAGATCTTGAGTAAGGGGTGAGGGTACGTGTTAGGAAGCCCATAAGGACACCTAACCCCGCCCGTCGATAACGGCCTCTACTAAGTCAAGTATCGGATTTCAAACAAGGTCATAGCTACTATGATATATGATATGCAAACATCGTTTTAAAACCCTAACATGTGACAACAATTTCTATGTCGTTTTAGATGCAACTAAACTAACTTTGTCAAAGTTGTAATTTAGCATGTGGGTTGATTGATCTAACAACATGTAAAACAAACAAACAAGGCTTAGGGGGAATGGGGGAGCCGTTGGGATCTATCCTATTACAACCCAGGCATTTCATGCCGACACAAAGAGGAATTAAAGATACAACTCGATCTAAAATACAACGCTATACACAAAATCGTACATGACGCATTACACGGCCATTCGGCCTAGAAAAACGTGCACAAGAGGAGTGGCCCACGGCTTACATGACCCACGGCCTTGGGTCACTCCTCGTGATGTGTGCTTTTGCTTAATCTTATCGAATTAGACATTGGGCTACGCACCAAAGCATGCATTAGCATAAATCGGGCCATGTTGCTTTAAACAATATGCGATTTACTACGCTCTTACTTGCATTGGGGCACAACCATCTAACCAAAAAATACTAAGGTTTTTGAAAGAGGTTTTGCAATTGATAAGAGAAAACTAACTGGAAGACTACAACTCGATGAATAAACGATAAATTACAAGCGACAAAACAATAAAGAACAAACAACATAAAACAAACGAAATGAGAAAAGGCACGGCCACCCTCATGGCCTAAAGCCACGTCCACCCTAGTTCCTAGGTTAGATTCATTAGGTTCGATAGATGATTGCGAAACGGGATGAGAAACAAGTTAGAAAACGAGTTAGAAACAACATTGATTGATTGTCGCGCAAAGGTGTATTCTACACGGCCTAAAGGGTCAAATTAGGTCAAACTCGCTAATTAAATTAACTCATCGAGTGTTAATAAGAAGGTGCTAATCACGCACTCTTATACTAGCGAGAAATTATGTGAAAAGAGAGATGCGTTCATTAAGTTCGTAATCGTCGATTGATTTTAGAAGCTATGTCGAAGCACCCTAACATGTCTAATTAGGTTGTTTAAATGATCGGATGTCGTCTAGATAAGTCATATGTTAACAATCAGAGGTCGAACTAACATGTGAATGGTCCTAGGGTGTGTCGAATTGGCCGAAACAAACAAAGGGTCAAAAACGAGGAGCGAAGTTAGAAGTTCGTTTTATTTATGTCCTACCTTGAACACGAGGATATGTAAATGAGACGGGGGTGTACGACCGACTGATGTAGCAGTTTCTTTCCCATCTCAAGTCAACGCGGGTGTTCATGGTGGTACTTTAACTCATACTCGGACTAAACTAGTTTCGTAGTTAATTAAACAATCGATAAACAACAACGATAAACGAATAAAAACAAACTATAAAAAACAAACATAAAAAAACGAAATAAAAGGGAGAAAGAGGAGGATTTGATGCACCCTCAACCTACATGTATCTTTGACACCGTCTTGGGTCGTAATCGATGGTAGATTTTATCTCGAGAGGCCGTCGTCGATGAAGAAACAAAGCAAACACGCGTTTTTATCGAATCTGGACAGCAACTTTCAAACAGCGATTTCTCCCTCGTTTCACGATGAAAATTCGATTTAAAAGATGTTTTGAAAACTAGAAAGAGAGGAGAACAGAGATCTTAAAGCAACCCCTGCTCGTTTTGAGTTATTGGGCACGAAAAACGAGCACAAACAGAACTGGACAGACAGGAACAAACCGCGAAAACAGAGTGTATAACACTCTGTTTTTCGAGGGATTTCGTGTACTCTCAAGGGAAATTTGGCTCGTAAATCTTTGTCTAATGTGTAGATTGATGTTGTGTGGTTAATTTGGAACAAGAAACTCGAATTTTGATGGATGTTTGAAGGAGGAACGAATTGTTTTTCGAAGAGGACACACAAACTGTTTCAGTTTGGATGTCGGTTTTGTGGAGGGTTTTTAAGAGGCAATTAGGGTTTGTTTCTGAGGTTTAAAGCTTGTGAGTGAAGGTAGGATGTATGGAGAACTTAGAGGATTCAATGTATGGTGAAGGGTGGGTATTTATAGGGAGTTAAAGTAGGGTAAAAGAGAGGAGAGGCAGACGGGCTCGGCTGAGCATAGCTGCTGTCCAGCAGCTTTTGGGGGGTTTTCTAGGGTTCGTATGGGGGGTTTTCTTGGTGATTAAGGTAAGGTAATGTGGGTAGGATATTAGGGTATGGGTTAGGGTTAATGGGCACGGGTTTTGGTGGTGTTTGGAGCGGGTTTTGGGCTCGGGATTGAGCTGCAAAACAGGGGGGGCTGTTTCGTGTTTTGCGGGCTGGTTGGGGGTGATTTGGGGCATGGTTTGGGCCGTGGTTATGGGGTTCGAACTGGGGTTGGATGGGTAGTGGTCTAGGTTGGTTAGTGTACTCGACATTCGTGCCAACTCGTAAAGAAAACGGGCTCAAAAACCGAGCTAAAATCGAGCTCAAAAACACATGGTTGAAACGAGTTCTTTTCGATTTTTAAATCGATTTTTCAAATCAATTAACACATTAAAATAAATGATTTTTCAAACCAAATATACTCATAAAAATGATTTTTCAAATCAAATATTTATTTTATTTTCAATAAAATAAACTTGGGAAAATAAATTCAAGATAAAATAAAATAAATTGAATTCATCTAAAAAAAGCTATAATTTAAATATCATTTAAATTAATAAAATGAACTCACTTAAAAAAACATTAATTTAAATATCATTTAAATTAATAAAATACTTCATCGACGACGCCCATTCTACATCGTAAAACGAGCTCCAAATAATGACAATGACAACTAAAGAATACATATGTCCTATCATCATCGGGTGTTTGTCGGGTTCTCTATAAATTCCAATATCGACGGATACGGGTATCTACAGAGCCCCCACTTTGACTGAGGCTTGGACAAGGCGAAAGTCAAAGTATACCCCAGGTCCCTCTTGACCTGAGTATTCTGCGGGTCGTTTATAGTCCACTAGACTTGCGTATATAAGCTTGCCAGCCATAAGAAGAGATCATACCTGAAACTTCGTTGGGGATTGACTCTTGCTTCTGTTGTATCAAATTATCGTCGTTGGTCGTCGACCCATAAATTGCATATATGGTGGATTGAGCCTTATCCTTAGGCGCCTACGTATCCGTTTCTGACGGAATCAAACCCGCGTCGTAGTTCGGCAGCTGCTGACTCATGCCCAAAGTTTATCATCTGCTGGCGTTTGTCCAAAATTCATCATCTGCTGACCTTTGCCCAAAGCTTATCATCTGCCGGCACTTGTCCAAAATTCATCATCTGTTAACACTTACCCAAAGCTTATCATCTGCTGGCAGGTGCCCAAATGGGACGGGACTTTCCGAAGAGGTTGCCGCCGCTTCCATCATTTGCTTTCAGCTACGGAATTCTCCCATTTCATACTCTTGTATTGACTTGAATTCTTGGTGGATATCATCCTTTACATCTTGATAATGGTCTCTGAAGCCAACGGCTTCAGAGCCCCCAGTTTGTGATGGCTCTAAAGTCGAAGACTTTAGAGCCCCCAGTTGAAGCATATCCTGCTATATTTGAAACACAGAAAATTTACAAGCGATAATCATCACATAAGCACATTTGGATCATCGATCTTGAAATTGGATCATTTGAAATACTGGGTCACCGACCCGAAGATTGAATTTGAAAATTTTGAATAATTGGGCCATCGACCCGAAGTTTAAATTTGACATTACTTGGTATGTTGGGCCATCGAACAAAAAAATTGAATTTGAATTTTTGAATTTCGAAGGATTGGATCATCGACTCGAAAAGATTCTACTACTTGGATCATCTATCCATAATTTGCAAAAAGTTTTTGAAATTTCGGAATTTTGAACTTTTTGAAATTTTTTGAAATCGAACCTTGATGGGTGAGCATGAAATACGACTCAGACACTCTGTATGACCGGTAAACAACGTGGGCGTAGCCCGCTACCGTAAAACAAAAAAGGAAAATAAAACCGTAAGTGTGCACGGGTTTTAGTTCAAATATTGACTTGTTGAGGGTAGAAATGTAAATTGGCCGTTCTGGCGCTCCCCAAAATGCAATGGATGAGCGAAAACCCGATGCATCGTGCCAAAGACTGGTGTGAACTGGGGCGGGCCTAAGAGGCGCGCGACCCAAGGCCCACACGGCTCAAAAAACGGCACCCTAGGGGTGTCATCCTAGGTGTTTCCTTCCCTTATACTTTCTATATATAAGGAAGAGTCAGATTGCCAAATTTATTCTCGCTTTCCCCCAAATGGTGCAAATAACATAAATCATTATGAATAATCTAGCGAGTGCTATGCGAGCGTGGGAGACAGACTTCATCGGGCGCAGAGAGACAAGAATTAAAGACCGCTCAATCGGCGCAATTACTTCCCTTTACGCGGATCCCCTTCAACCTGCGTTGTTGGAATACTGCCTTAGCTATTGGGATCCTTGTAACCATGTTTTTGCTTTTCCTGAGGGGGAGATCTGCCCTTTACCCGAAGAGTTTTATGCCCTGGGAGGATGGGATGCTGAGGCCATACCGGCTATACCAAAATTTCATTCGGGGTGGCGTGAAACATATCTAGACTGCCTTGGCCTTTCCAGGACGGAGTCTGAGGAGATAGTTACTGGTGACGAAGTCAACCTTCTTGCTATTCATCGGAAATTTTGCATCTTGCGAAACAAGATTTATCGCAACGATCGCCAGCAGGCATTTGGATTGATCATGTTACATCTTTATGTCTTCGAAGGTAGGATGAACAAGACAACTTGTGTAGGACAAGCGAAGCTTTTGTCTATTGTGTCTCAGATGGAGACGGGACATAACCCTTCCTGGATTATTCTCGCTGAAACCATCAGGGGTTTAGATGCTAAGAAAATGAACCTTGGTGCCGATTAGTCGGGATGCTCCCGTCTATTGCAGGTAACAAAATCTATTCTCTTGGTTTCGCGTCCTTGATTGATTTTTCTTTTACCACAATTCTTGTGTTATTGCCACGATTTATTTATATTTTGCCACGATTTCTGCCACAATTCTGTGTTTCTGCCCCGATTTTGTTGCATTCTGCCACGATTCCTGCCACAATTCCGTTTTTTCCTTCTTTTTTTTTTCTTTTTTTCTCGATTTTTCGTTTTTTTCTTTCACGTTTTTTTTTCGTTCTTTTTTCTTCGTCTCTTTTTTTTTCACGTTTTTTTTTCTTTTTTTTTTTTTTTTCTTCACACTTTTTTTTTTGCAGGTGTGGCTTTGTGAGAGATTTTGGCTCTTTGCCCCGCCGCGTGAGACAAACTCGTATCTCGCCCGTATGCTGACTATGCGTGCCAAGCGGTATGAAGATGAGCATCAAAATGACCTCGCTTATTGGCGAAACAAGTCGACGAAGGGGAGGTCGCCCCTTTTCTTTGGTTTATGCCTTGGCTTCGCCTCAAATCTTTTACTATCCTTCCGGAAGATGATAAGACCAGACGTTTGCCACTACTGGGTTTAGAGAGGTCTATTCACATTTACCCCGACCGCGTCCTGCGTCAGATGGGCCGTAGACAAATAATTCCCAAGTGTGAGGCTGTTCTGGGACGAGCAAGAGAGCTAAATTCCTCTATATGTGATGATTGGCTCGAAAGGTGGCACCAAAGGCGTCTTTGGTACGTGTCCGCGCGCCCTCAGACTACTTGGGTATCCCCGTCATACACTAAGTGGCTTAAAGAGAAAACTGGTTCAGGTAAGGATTTGTGTCGGAAGGACAAGCTTGTCGACATCAGATATTATGACAAAGGCAGAGACAGTCGCGACTTCTTTGCTAATGATCCTTCGTCTGCATCTGGACCTGAAACTAAAACTGAGAAAACTCCTATGACTGACTCACAGGTGTCAGGTGTGTGGAAACGGTTGGGTTCAAAAGCACATTCGGGCTCAGCCTTGGAAGGAAGACTTGGCCCTTGTTTGAGTGCAAAAGATAGGCTGGGCCCTCGGGAGGAAATGATGATACCTCCTAAGAAGCGCGCTAGACAGAACACAACTACCCCTCCTCCACGGGAGCCTCGGCCGAGTGACCCAAAAGGCAAAGGGAAAAGGAAGATGTAGGAGCCTTCGACTCCAATCTATTATTTACTACTACTATTTATCATTTGTCGCTTGCTGTGTGTGTTTTTTTTTTCTCTTCTTTTTTTTGGATGTTGTAATGGGCATCGCCCGATTTTAATAAGACTTACTATTTATTAAAATTCCCAGTTTCTGCATAAAATTTCATTTTATTTAAGGAAGGGTCGGTTGTACTCTTATAAAGAGAGCTGCAGATCTCGTTGTCACAGAATCAAACCGAGCTCGTAGTTCCACTAAACAAATGCGCTACAACTATCAGTCTATAATGCACAAAAAGCAGCGAAGCAAAAGTGCCGCGGCCTAGACTCGCTCACGAGCACTGCAATTCAAAATTTTATTTTATGACATTGAGAGTGAGTTCTAAGGATAGTATTTCTTGATTGATCCAAATTCGTCGGATTTGCGAAGTCGTTTCCATCTAGATCCGTTAGTCTGACTGCGCCTCCCGATAATATTTTCTTTACTGTAAGGTAAGGACCGCCCAGATTCGGCTTGAATTTTCCCCTCGGGTCAATTGGTAGTAAAGCGAAGGACTTTAGGACCAAATCCCCATCCTTTATTCCTTGAGGTTTCACCTTCTTATTAAATGCTCTTTGTATCCTTTTCTGATAGAGTTGAACATGGTGTAGCGCATTTAACCGTCGCTCGTCGAGCATGACCAAAGAATCATACCTAGCTCAGCACGACCATCACCTCCGGAACCCGACTTTCTAAAGTAATCCTTAAAGAAGGTACCTCTAATTCGATAGGCTGAACCGCTTCCATCCCATATGTTAAATAGAACGGAGTTGCTCCAGTGGCTGTGCGAATAGACGTTCTGTATCCCCACAGTGCGAACGGTATCTTTTCTGGCCACTCGCGATAATTGTCGGTCATCTTTCTGAGAATCACAGTGATTGTCTTGTTAGCGGCTTCCACCGCCCCATTTGTTTGAGGTCGATAAGGTGACGACTTGTGGTGTTTGATTTTATACTTTTCAAGTATCACGGCTAGTTTCACCGGAAGTGAGTGCCATGGTCGCTAATGAACTCATGCGGCACACCATATCTGCAAATGATTTCATTCTGAATGAATTTTGCTACCTGCTTCGCTTGTAGTACTTTGTATGATTTCACTTCTACCCACTTCGTGAAGTAATCGATGGCGACTAGCATGAAACAATGCCCACCTGTTCCAGATGGGTTGACCTTTCCAATAATGTCGATTCCCCATGTTGAGAAAGGCCATGGTGATGTCAAAGTATACAACAGTGATGGTGGCACGTGTTGTATGTTTGCAAAGATTTGGCAATTATGGCAATGTTTGACATATTGGCGACAATCTGTTTCCATCGTGGTCTAATAATACCCTAATCTCATGATTTTGCGAACCAGCATATGGGCATTCATGTGTGGGCCACATTCCCCATCATGGACTTCTTCCATGACTCTTTTTGCAGTTGGCGAGTCTATGCATCGCAGAAGGATATTTTGCGCGGTCTTCTTGTACAATTGCCCATCATTGGTTCTAACGAACTGAGCGGCTAGCATTCGAATAGCGCGCTTTCGCGATTATCCATGTCGTGGATACTCTCCCGATTCTTTAAATTTCGAATATCTTGATACCAAGGTTCAAGCCTCGGTTTCTTCGTGTCTCCGATTACATTAACGTAGGCGGTGACGATCTTCGTTTGACACATATTGGCATAGTATCCATATGATCAGGTATGTTGATTAGAGAAGCTAGCTTCGATAGTGCATCGAATCGGTTTTCATCTCTCGGGGAGGTGCACGTATTTGACGTCGGCGAAGGACTTTTCTAGTTCCTCTATTTTCGCTTGGTACGAGCCAGTCGCCGCCGGGTTTTCCACGTCCCGGCCACTTGGTTGATCACTAGTGACGAGTCCCCGTGTACTACAAGATTTTTGATGCCTAACTCAAGAGCACTGTGCAAACCGAGTAAGCATGCTTCATATTCGGCCGCGTTATTAGTGACATTAAAGTCCAACTTGATCGAAATGGGAACATGTTCACCTTCTGGTGAAATGAGTAGCACTCCTATCCCGTAACCCCTGCAGTTCGATGCTCCATCAAAATAGAGGTCCCACGTGTCATTGTCTATGTGAACGATATCTTCGTCGGGGAACGACCATGTATCTATAACCTCGGTTTCTTCTATCGGGTTATCGGCCGGAAGTCGCAACCGCCCTTCCTTTTATCACTTTTAGCGGTACATACTTTAGGTCAAATTCGGAAAGCATTAAAGTCCATCTTGACACCCTGCCGTTTAGAACTGGTTTTTCAAACAAGTATTTGATAGGGTCCATCTTCGAGTGGATGCGAGACACTATGATCGAGCATGTAGTGCCGTAACTTCTTTGTCGCCCATACTAAAGCCAAACATGTCTTTTCGAGTTGAGTATACTTGATTTCATACTCCAAGAACTTTTTACTAATGTAGTAAATTGCTCTTTCCTCTTGATCGACTATCTCATGACAAAGATTGCCCCCATTGCGGTATCCGTGAATCGTAAGATACAACAAAAGTGGTAACCCAGCCGTTGGTGGGCTGAGAACGGGAGGGGAAGATAGTATTTCTTTGATCTTATCGAACGCGGCTTGACAGTGATCATCCCATACGACGTGTTCCCCGACTTTCAACTTCTTAAAAATTGGCTCACATATCATAGTTAGCCTTGCCACGAACCGGCTTATGTACTGGATTCTTCCAAGGAAACCTCGAATTTCCTTCTCGGTTTTCGGGTGAGGCATTTCCATTATGGCCTTTATTTTTGATGGGTCCACCTCGATGCCACGGTGGCTAACGATATGACCCAACAGTTTGCCGGATGTGACTCCGAATGCGCATTTTTGTGGATTCAACCTCATGTTATACTTGCGCAATCGTTCGAAGAATTTGCGTAGTGTACCAAGGTGGCCATCACGCTCCTTTGACTTGACAATCATGTCGTCGACATAAACCTCGACTTCCTTGTGCATCATATCATGTAACAATGTTGTCGCGGTCCTTTGGTATGTAGCCCCTGCGTTTATCAACCCAAAAGGCATTCTTTGTGTAGCAATAGGTTCCCCATTGCGTTCGAACGCAGATCTTATGCATGTCTTCTTTCGCCATCTTGATTTGATTATAACCGGCGTATCCATCCATGAAGGATAGTAACGCGTGATTTGCCGTGTTGTCAACCAGGATGTCGATGTGAGGTAATGGGAAATCGTCCTTCGGACTTGCCTTGTTTAAATCCCGGAAGTCGACACAAACCCGGACTTTACCATCTTTCTTGGCATCGGTACGACGTTAGCCACCCGGTCCGAGTATTTCGACACCTTGATAAACCCAGCTTTGAGTTGCTTGTCGATTTCTTCTTTGACTTTCGAGAGACCAATCGTGTGCATTTTGCGTAGTTTCGCTTGATCTGGCTTATATCCCGGCTTGATTGGGATCCTGTGCTCATAATTTCCCTATCAATGCCTGGCATGTCTTTGTAGGACCATACGAAAACATCTTTGAACTCATGCAACAAATCAATGAACCCTGTCTTTCGGTGGGACTTAAAGTAGTTCCTATTTTAAGCTCCTGTGGTTCTAAGGTTGTACCTACATTGATAGTTTCGGTATCTTCGATGACCGAGGTTTTATGTTCGTACTCTTCCAACCCTTTTATCAATCGTAGAGGTGGTTCCACTTCTTCTTCTTCGACCAACTGTTCATCCTCGACCTCAGTCTCAATGTCATTATTAAAACAATCATTTTCAAAGTTTGAATTGCAATGTAAGTAAGACAAGTCGTAAGCAAACTGGTTCATATTATTATTGATTTGAAATTGCGCGAAATGCGCTAACATTTGAGCCAACGGTCGAGCTCGGTGGTGAGATAGGGTATTCGAGACAGCCCCGGAATACCACCATTAGGAAAAGGTGCATAGGAAGGGAAAGCTAGGGGAGGGGTATTTTCAACACCTGACTCCTTAGACTCAATCTTAGGACCTATCTCAGACTCAGAGTCCGACTCAGACTCAGACTCAGAATCGGTAACATCATCTGGCTTGAACATCTCTCCTTCTCCCGTTGTCAACTTGAAAAGGAGTCCCTTGTTATCAGTCCACTTGACAGTTTTCCGCCATCCCGTGTTGGTCCTAAGAGGATCCACATCGGTGATGAGGGTAGATGGGTCAAACCGCTCGCTCCTCAGGATCATGCTTACCAAATCTTCGTTTGGTATTGGTGATTTCTTCTCTTCACCGAAAAGGAGACCCATGGCTTTTGTTGGAGCTGTGTCCTCCAGTTAGTGCGGATAACGTCATTGCACATACACTTGTACGGACAAGTGGGAGCTTGTTGGGGCTGGTGTCCTTTACAGTTAGTGCAAGGACTTATAAATCTCTAAAAGGATCAAAGGGTATACTTTTGTATTGTAATCAGTTGGTCCACGTTTATCAATAACGGTTGGCTTGCTAGATAAGTTTGACGTTATTGTCATACAGATGGCGGTGATCAACTGGTCCCTAAAAGTCACACCTATAGGATACGTTTGAGAGATGTGACGGTATGAAAATACAGTCATGTTGATGCCAAATTTGACTAACCAGTTAGTCGGAGTTATTGACTAATAATTAGTCAAACGCGATGTTGAGATAATTATTTAATACGGATTAAATAAAAATGGCTAAGACGAATTAAGCGGTTAATTCGTAAATTAAATATAAGCGATTTATATTTGATTAATGTATATTGGGTAAATTAATTATACGATATTGTCTTTATCGGACATGTATTAATAATTCAACTAATCCGCGTTATTAGTTGATGCTTTAATAACCGATAACCGATGACGATTTATAACAAAACCGCGTCATATACATTTTAGCAATTTACGAACCGGACCATGAGCTAAAACTAAAAGGAAGTGGAAGCCCACTTCCCAAGAGGGCTCACGTTTTGGCCGGCCAAGAGAGAACAAAAGAGAGGTTCTCCTCTCTTTTGTAACCTAATTCATTTTGACAAAAATTTTAGGATTTTGAGAGACATTTTTCCTCTCAAAACTTTAGATCTCACATCTAAAAGAAAACTCACATAACAATCCTCTCAATATTGCAAGGCAATTAGAGGATACATTCTAGCACAAGGGCATTTCTCGGACGATCTTGGGTGCAACAATTAGGAGGAGATCTACTTTGATCTCTCATTGCCGAATTGCACTAGGACCGGAGGTTAATACTCGTTTATGACAATAAATTGCATATAAAATTTGCGTTATAGTCCTAATTTTATTGGGTTTTATACGGATATTACCCTTCAAGTGGTATCAGAGCGAGGCCACGTAAATTTTTCTATGTGATTTTCATCAAACGAATTTTGAATCGATGAATTTTTGCTTAAATTTCTTGCGGCAACCCTTTTTTTGTCTCGGCATTTTTTTATATATATGCTGCGTTTTTTTTTGGGTACCGTGACATGTTTACACGGTGTAGGTTGTCGTTTGTTTTGTTTTTTCATTTTGATCTTTGCATATTGTTTTGTAATCGATATTCATTGCAATATGTTAAAGATGTATCAAAATGTTTGCATAAAATTTCGTGTGGCACAAATTTTTTGTCTCGGCCAAATTTTTTTGGGAAAAACCGTGCGGCCTCTTGGCCTGTTTTTCTGTTTTTTTTGCCTTGATTTGCGTGCCACACGTTATTGCTAGATTAAACGATGTTTTGTTTTCAATCGTTCTTTGCATATTGTAATTTTAATCGATAATTGTTGCAATATGTTAAAGATGTTTCAATTGTAATTTCAATTCTATACGGATTAGATTAAATTGCAATTGGGTTTTTACAAATCGTTTTGTTTTTGATCTTTTGTTGCTCACGTATTGATTGAGCCGAAATTTTTTTTTGTTCTTTTTGTTGCTCTCGGTTTTCAGCAGCATTATAAAAAAAAAAAAAAAAAATTTTTTTGGGTACTGTTCACGCCCAGCCGTGAAGAAAAAAAAAAAATTGTTTTGTTTTTTTTTTTCTCGGCCAATTTTTGCATAATACGGATTTATGCACTCGCTTGATAGTGAAACGGTTCACCCACGAACAATTTAGTTACTTTAAAACGATTTAAAGTAACGGATTATCACGGATTAAAATTAACTTGACTAAAGCGGTTTTGTCACATAATTTTAATCATTAAAGGTGGTTTGGATTAAATTTGACATAATTACAGAATTATGTCACGAATAAATTTAAATTTTAGTTGATGCATTTTATTTATCATTATTTTGAATATTTTGAATGTTTACATTACGTATTTATTTATTTATTTTACAATCGGTTGTAACTTAGTGTGGCCTTAGTAGAACGTGTTACCGTAATGATGGAACACGGTCTTGGTTGTATTTTGAGATCTCGTATCTCCCTTTTTATTTCTTTTAATTACAGTTTTTATTTAGAATTTAAATAGGTTTATATTTTGTAAATTTTAATTGTAATTTTGAGAAGACTAAAGATGGAGATCGGATGCTCACTCCCGCTGCAACGACAAAGATGGAACATCAAGACAAGCTTCTCGGGTCCAACGGTGGATTCCAAAGTCGTTTTTTTGTTCTTTTTACTAGGATAGGCCACACTAGGAATTTTTATTTACGTATTGCATTCATTTATTTATTTTATCGTACCGATAGATTGCATCATATTCCGCCTAAAAACCAAACCACCTAATAATTGCATGAAAACTGACTCATTTAGAGGTCACACGTTAGTTTTCTATGACATTCATATGTCACACGATTTAAGCCATCATCTAAATTAATTCATTCACGCAGTTGCTAGTTATTCGTTCACTTAAAATGAATTTAAACTTAGTTGATGGGATCTTCCTCGTATAAACCAAAATTGAGAATAGTCTTTATAGGTCAAACTCCAATGAGTCCCTTCTTCGTCGGTAGGCATAATATGACCCCTTCTACGTCGGGTAAGTTGGAACCGATTGACCTATTTTATCTCAACACTATGGTCACTCGTACGATCCTGTGATTATGGTGGACTATAGATAGGATTTACGGAAATCTATCGACCAAGAGTTTTTACGGAAGAATTAGCTAAACAGTTGGCTTATCAATTTACGGAAATTGAGTCTTGGGATCACTTGTATCATTCTTGAGGGAGATCAATTATGCAAGTGCAATGAGTCTACACGATTAAAATGAATTTTAAATAGACTTAAATCACCTCGATGAGTTGCTTATTTCGTTCTTGTTTTTTCTTTCTTTTTCAGCGTAGATCACGTTTTTTAAACTGTTAATAACATAATGGCTGGCATCCTCGATGACCCAATGCCAAGTGCCACATTGGACCGTGAGTCCTAGCTTCGGATCTTTATGAATCAGATGAATCAGTCTACTAGACTGAAGAATGATGGATCAAACTTCGCGGAATGGGAAGCGGCATTACGGAATGTTGCCCGCCGACGGAAGCTCAAGTATCGACCGAGCCCCTCCCGCCTACCCTGTGCCCCACGGCTCGAGTTAACGAGGTCTCCACGTATATCGACTTCGTCATGGAAGCGGGTGCGATTAAAAACGTACTCATTTTTGCAATGGAATCCAATTTGCAGAAACGCTTCATAGCCCAAGGTGCAAACAAGATTTTCACCACGCTCACTAAGGAATTCTCGAAAGCACCGAGAATCGTGACCTATGAGCATACCACTCGCTTCTTTGATGCGAGACTCGTAAGGGCCAACCGGTTAGCCCACACATTCTCAAAGCATGATTGAGAATGTCGAGAGACTCGGAGACGGTTGATTGTAAAATCAGCGAGAACATCGTGATTGACCGCATGCTTCATTCACTCCACGATGGTTTTGCGCTCTTTAGAGCGAATTACTATATGAATGATTTGAAGAAAAGTCCCCATGAATTGCACTCCCTTCTCGTTCAGACCGAGAAGGACATGAAGTTCAGTGGGAGCTTGAAACAGGATGTTCTCGTTGTGACAAACAAGGGAAAGGGTAAGGGCAAAGCTCAGGCAAACCTAGCAGTAGGTAAACCGAAGTTCAAGAAGTCGGGTCCAGGTAAGAGTGGGCCTGGTGAGTCGAGCACCTCATCAGGCGCGACAAAGAGCAAGAATGAAAACATGGAATGCCATCATTGCCACAAGACTGGGCATTGGAGGCGTACATGTCCTGTTTATCATGAGGACTTAAAGGCGGTCGCGTTAAACCTGTTGGTATGTCTTCATCCTCTTCTACTTTTATTCATATGATTGAGATTAACCATGCAAGTTACGGAACTTGGGTACTTGATACTGGTTGTGGTTCTCATCTGTGTAATCATGTGCAGGGGCTCCGAAACATCGAACCCCTCGTAAAGGGTGAGGTGGACCTGCGTGTTGGGAATGGAGCACGAGTGGCTGCCGTCTCAAGGGGAACATATGTGATCCAGCTTCCTAGCGGATTTGAGTTATTTTTATATAACTGCTATTATGTACCCAGTCTTTCCAAAAACATTATTTCAGTTTCTGCACTTGACAAACTTGGATTTTCATTTGTAATAGAGAATAATACTTGCATTTTCTCATTACACGATATGATTTATGGCAAGGCAGTCTCCATGAACGGAATTTATGTTTTAGATCAGACCACCGAAATATTACACGTAATGAATAAAAAGTTAAAGGTTGGTGACAAAGATCAAACGTATCTATGGCACTGCCGTATGGGACACATTAATGAGAAACGCGTTAAATGACTCATCAAAAATGGAGCTATCTCGGCCTTTGATTTTCAATCATTTGGCACGTGTGAATCATGTCTCATCGGTAAGATGACTCGAATTTCCTTCAAAGGTGTTGGAATGCGCGCTGCTGACCTATTAGGACTCATACACACGGATGTATGTGGACCTATGTCAATCACCGCACGAGAAGGCTATAGGTATTTCATCACTTTCACGGACGATTTAAGTAGATATGGCTATGTCTACTTAATGAAGCACAAAAGTGAATCCTTTGAGAAATTCAAGGAATACCAAAATAGGGTACAGAACCTATTGGGTAGAAAGATTAAAACACTGCGTTCGGATCGTGGTGGCGAGTATCTTTCTCACGAGTTTGATCAACACCTTAAGGACTGTGGGATTGCCCTACAGTTAACTCCACCTGGAACACCTCAGTTGAATGGTGTGTCCGAACGGAGAAATCGAACACTACTTGATATGGTTCGATCCATGATGAGTCACACCGTGTTGCCTGACTCATTATGGGGTTATGCTCTTCTGTCAGCTGCTCTAATACTTAACCGAAGTCCGTCTAAAGCTGTTGACAAGACTCCATATGAACTATGGAAGGGAACGGTCCCTAACTTGTCCTTTATACGGGTTTGGGGCTGCGAGGCTTATGTCAAGTGGAGACACGAGGATAAGCTCGGCCCGCGATCGGTCAAGACATACTTTATAGGTTATCCTAAAGGAACACTTGGTCATTACTTTTATTCGCCAACCGAACAACGTGTTTTTGTTGCGCCTAGTGCGACATTCTTGGAGAAGGAATTTCTCGAGAATGCAAAAAGTGATAGAACCTTCGACCTGTCGGAGATTCCAGAACCAAATACCGAGCAACCGTTGGAGGAACCAATTCCTTCAATCCCGGCTGCAGTGAATATTCCTGAGGAACCTAGAAGGTCGGGAAGAGTCTCTATTCCTCCAGACAGATACATTGGTATGGTCGAGGAACATGACATAGATGACGTTCTACTCTTAACGAGTAGTGAACCCGCAACCTATAAAGGTGCCATGACTAGTTCCGACTCAAAGCTATGGCTTGAGGCCATGCAATCCGAGATGGACTCTATGTATGAGAACAACGTATGGGATCTCGTTGACTTACCTGCTAAGGTTCGTCCCCTTCAATGCAAATGGCTTTACAAGATAAAGCATTCTGTGGAAGGTCAACAAGATATCTATAAAGCACGACTAGTTGCTAAAGGTTTCACCCAAGTGCCAGGTTTGCACTACGATGAAATTTTCGCACCCGTAGTCATGCTGCGTTCCATTCGGATTATCTTAGCGATTGCCGCTTTTCATGACTATGAAATTTGGCAAATGGATGTGAAAACCGCCTTCTTAAACGGCTTTTTGGAGGAAGAGTTGTACATGGTACAACCCGAAGGTTTCATCGATCCAGAACATCCTAAGAAAGTGTGCAAGCTTAAGCGTTCCATTTATGGACTTAAGCAAGCATCTCGGAGTTGGAATCATCGCTTCGACCAAGTGATTAAAGAGAATGGATTTACTCGATCGGTCGAGGAACCATGTCTTTATATCAAGTCGAGTGGGAACAAGATTGTCTTCCTAATATTGTATGTCGATGACATACTCCTGATTGGGAATGACATACCTCTCTTAACTTCGGTGAAAGTATGGTTGAAAAACCATTTCCAGATGAAAGATCTGGGAGAGGCACAAAGAATTCTAGGCATCCGTATCTATCGAGATAGATCACGACGGATGTTATCTCTCAGTCAGGAGTCTTACATAGACAAAGTCCTAGAGAGATTCAGCATGACTAACTCCAAGAAGGGGTTTCTTCCTATGGC
This sequence comes from Silene latifolia, assembly GCF_048544455.1. Lineage (NCBI taxonomy): Eukaryota > Viridiplantae > Streptophyta > Magnoliopsida > Caryophyllales > Caryophyllaceae > Silene > Silene latifolia. Next base: position 93,379,027 of record NC_133532.1, on the reverse strand, counting down.
TCCAGGGGTGCACTTGAGCAAGTCTCAGGCACCAGAGACACCGGAAGAAAAAGAGCGCATGACACGGATTCCTTATGCCTCGGCTATAGGATCAATCATGTATGCCATGATATGCACACGTCCGGACGTGGCATATGCATTGAGTATGACAAGTTAATTCCAACAGCATCCAGGTGAATCACATTGGATGGCTGTCAAGAACATTCTTAAGTACCTACGGAGGACTAAAGATTGGGCATTGACTTATGGAGGCGATCAAAAGCTATGCGCAACCGGTTATGCAGATGCTAGCTTCCAAACGGATCGAGATGACTCGAAATCTCAGTCTGGATTCGTTTTTACTCTTAATGGCGCTGCAGTCAGCTGGAAGAGTTCCAAACAAAGTGTTACAGCAGATTCTACGACTGAGTCCGAGTACTATGCCGCGTCTGAAGCTGAAAAGGAAGCGATATGGATGCGTCAATTCTTACAAGGACTATCCATAATGCCTAGTTCGAATGACCCGATCACCATCTATTGCGATAATAGAGGTGCCATCTTCCAAGCTAAGGAGCCAAAGTCTAGCAACAAGTCTAGACACGTACAACGGAAAGCTCATCTAATCCGAGATTACGTGGAGCAAAAGGAAGTAGTGATAGAAAAGATTGCTACAGATGATAACATAGCAGATCCTCTCACTAAACCATTACGACAAGATAAGCATGAAGGGCATGTTAATTCCATGGGAATTAAACGTGTTCCTAAGTTGTAGTACTCTTTTATGGATTAGATTCATTCTCTTTTGTACTCTATACGACATCATCGTTTTGATATTTTATATATTTTGTTTTTCATGTGGATTTGTATGACAAATTTTGAACACCACAAAGTGAACTGAACAAACATTATAATTTTGGTCCTTAATTGCCCATGTGAGCTGATAACTCAAGGTAATTATTTTGTGACGTTGGTTGATGGTGGGTTCAACGAGCCATAAGTCAACCGGTTGACTGACCAATCACAAAAGCGTGTTATACGGATATCTCGTAGGACACAATTGTGACATCAACGTGGAGTCCTAAATGTTTTATAACATTCGGTGCCCGGTCGTGGATAGGACCTCCATGGTGATCCTAAGAGTCGATTCTTTTGACTATCGACTGTCTCTTGAGACTAAGACAGATTTTGGGTGACTTGTCGATCTATCAGCTTTCTCGTCATTTATTGGATCCAGCTTGGTTTCTACTGGCATCACGGTCAGAATGTCTTCAGGGATGTAGTAGCAATCTTGGAATACTTCGATTCCTGGGACCATAAGGTTTTTCTTTGGGTCAAAGATAGGTTCGAGAAAGTCTATGCAGGGAAGTTCTTCCCCAGTTCTCACGAAGTGACCCTTCAGAGTTAGGTGATACGGTCCCATTTTAATATCTCGATCTTCGATCGTTCTTCCCCTCTTTTCCCGCAGATCTTTCTCAGTGGGCTCATATCCAAGCCCGAAGGTTACTCCTTTGGCTACGGGTGGTTTCAACTTGAAAGCCTCCTCCTTTCTAGGGTATAAAGAGAAACCGAAGTACTTCCGGTCTTGAGAATTACTTCGCAGCATGACTTCCCGTATATAGATCCATATTCTCTACTTCGGAGTTCAGCTCGATCATGTTGACAATCTCGAAACCACATGCATCATTGGCAGTTTCGACCCTTACTTCAGAAGTAATGTCTCCTCCTGCCACAGTAATTGGCGTGGCGTCAATGGTGACGGTTTTGCCATTGAGTGGGACCTTGATTTTTCGATGTAGCGTTGATGTTACGGCCCTTGTAGCGTGGATCCAAGGCCTCCCCAACAATAAGTTGAAGGATGAGAAAATGTCAATTACTTGGCAATTTATTTTCTTTTCCACTTGCCCAGTCTGTACTACTAGATCGACAAGTCCACTTACTCGACGCACAGTGCCATCGAATGCCCGAACTGTCTGCGTAGTGGGAATGAAGTCATTCTTCTCCAGACCCAGAATATGCGCTGTTTTCAAAGGAAGTACATTGACCGCCGATCCGTCGTCAACCAAGGTCATAGGGATGTGCTTGTTGAGACATACGGTGGCAACATAGAGGGCCAGATTATGTCGAGGCCCGAACGGTGGTAGATCTTCGTCGGAAAATGTCACGGCGTTGGTGATCTGTGGCCGATTTTGGGCGATGTGAGTGACCATGTCCGCAGGAGTAGTATTCGACGACACGGTCATGTTCATCAAAGCTTGCAACAAAGCCTGGCGATGTTCGAAAGAGCTCAAGATAAGTTGCCAGATAGACACGTCGGCCTTAGTCTTTTGGAGTTGCTTGATGAGGGAAGCCTCGGAGGTCGACCCTTCACCAAGAACTTCGACCACTGCCGGCTCTTTGAGAGGTGCCTTACTCGGGATATCCTTAGCTTTCTCCACACGATATGGGCGCCCGGATCTAGTCAGATGGTTTTGAAGGAAATGTAGATTTATATACATTATAACATACTCATATATGTCTAATTAATTTGTCATAAATTAAAACGGATCTTATGCATGCAAACAATAAAATAAATAGAGGAGAAATCATGTCCTTACAAAATTAATTTCGGATATTTGGGCACAAAAGAGATCACCTTTCTCTTTTGTTCTTGAGCTTATTCCAATGGAAGAACAAAGATCTAAGAGCAAGATCTCTCCCTAAGCTTAATACCCAAGGCTTCTCTTAATAAAATTAATATTACAATACTAGTATAATATTAATTTAAGTAGAAAATTGAACCAAAACTATTATAAAACACTTATGAGTTTCGGTTTTTTAAGAGAGAGGAAGAGAGGATTTTCTTCTCACTAGAACACTAATATTGGATGAGTAGTAGAATGAATGCACTAACACATTTTAGTGTAATATTAGGTAAAATTAGATGAAAAACCAATGATGGTTTTGTTCATCAAAAACCGGGTATAGGGGGGGTTTATTGGGTAGCCAATGCATGAACACTTTGGTCTTCACAAGAATATTAGGGTTGCATGGCTAGGAATTTAGGTAATGATTATGTTTACATAATAAATTAATCAACATAATTATTAACCTAATAACCCAATTTTTCGGTACAATCATAATATGGAGTCCATATTATATTTGTCAATTGTCTATATGTAACATGTCATATGTCACATATATTTGTTGTGTATTTTTAACATATTAAAAATCAACGTATTAATAAAAATACGTCACATACAAAAATTGACTTAGTAATATCATAATTACTTGTGCCAAAATATTTTACCAATTTATAAATCACAACAGATTGTATTTATAACAATTCATTCAATTTAATTGTTACATTAAACAATTTATTTCATCCGAGTAATTATACAATTTAATTACTCAGACCGTATCTTATTTAATCACATTTCAATATGATACGTAAATTTTACTTCCAAAATCGTCCGTCAATTTTCAAGTAATTTAATTAACTCGTAACATTATACGATTAATTAAATAATCAATTAAGAGGGTTGCCCTTTAGGTATGACCTAGGGGGTCAACTGATCACCACCGTCACACGACAGTAATGTCAAACTCTAGTAAGCCAATCATTACCGATATATGTTGACCAGTTGACAGTAACAAAATTACTTCCCAATTGTATTCATTTTAATGAGACTTAAACATGTGATCATCATGATCAACAGTCGTGATCGCATTATTGTCGGAGGACACATATTCCAACAATCTCCCACTTGTCCTCGACAAGTGTGCGTCACCAATTCTCTTGTCCTATTACTATCTCCCACTCAATGCAAGGTGTCTTTCAGGTCGTACTTGCAAGTGATCATATCGAGAGCGGTTTCCTCGATCTGGAGAATAACTGATTGACCGGATTTATCCACTCTGGATATCTTCCGAGCGTGGCCACGCATTTCCGATTCATTACTCCTCGAGTGGCCCCGAGATATTGTTATAACCCCGACTAGGGGTGGACAATTCCTATTGCACTCATTCCCTTCGACTAGCCACGACCATCATAACCCAAAATATGCCCATTTGACCCCATTTACGAAGGTCGTAGTAACATAAATCAAAGTTAATCAAATGTGCCATCTTAGGCGAATAGTCTTTAGTCAAAAGAATCGACTCATTTGAATACTATAGTAGCTCTCGCCACGACCAGGCTATATAAATTTGCCAGAACTCTATAAGCGGTCATTAGGCCCGACAAAATGTTCCTAACAGTCTGCCTATGTGATCGACTAGTCATCTCACATGACTCTATGGCACTTGAACTTGCCATCAATCGCATCACACTCTAGTCACTTCGAGACGTCACCTCATATAAGTAACTATGGGCAAAAACAATGTTAATCCATGTTCACTTTAACGGGTTTCAATTGTCTCTACAACCCGTTTGGATATAACAATGTACCAAGTGAGTTAATAATAACTCAAACGACAAATGTCGACATCACACTCGGGTAGTCTATATCATATTACAACCTTGTGATGTTTATCATAAGTGTAAACACTTATTGATTGCAATAGAAGTTTAACATCTCATGTGTCCATGTGTTCAAACTTCTTGCACTTGCAATTTCCTTCACATTCATGTTCTCATAGCATGAATCTTACCAAGTACACATTAAGGTTCTTGACCTTGGTTTTGGTTCTTTAACTTGAAAGAACTTTCTCATCGCTCATCTCATCACGAACGAATTTGCGATGAATAATATAACTTGTACCGATCAAGTATTCCATCCACACACAATGCACTAGGTATATGTTTTGCAGAATCTTGTAACAATTGACAAGATTATTAGCTTAGTACTTCTCAACAAGTCCTAGCTTTATTAGGAAAGATTGTATTGAATAACCTCTTACTTAACCAAGCATCTTTCCAAAACTTCTCATTTCTCTTTCTAGGCTTGAAAGATTTGGGATTCTCATAAATCCTCATATGTGCTCGGATTTTCTACAGTATGTGCAACCTCTTAACACACAATGGAACATTCCGTCAATCACCGAAATCGCTCATCGGATTCTACTCGAGAATTCATGACGTTTCAGTTATGGCTCACCAACCAATCATCATGCTCTTATGCATACGATTCAAAATTGGACATGTACATGATTATTCTAATGGCGGAAACATTAGTTACTAATAATCATGAGATCAACCGTTCTCAGGTTCAATGAACTACCATGACTGCTAATGGTAATTCCATTTTCATTCATATGAATAACCTATGTATGTTGATGTGATGTGTATCTCTTAATACTAATCCAACATCCCTGAAGTAATTGGATCCATCATTGTCCATTTTCATCCATAATTGAAAACTCAAAAGCTTCTTTATGAAAGAAGGTACTAGCTCGTCATTCTTTAATGAGTAATGGGTTTTATACATTCAAGGATGATAGCTCCCACTAAATCCCATGTCTTCACATGAGAATTTCCTAACTCCCACTCAATTCTACATATTTCGAAATTGACTTCTCAATCGAAATTTGTCAAGAATATAAATATAATTCGCTTTGCCAAGTTACTAGGATAAAACCATATATGTTCCCATCATATCCTTTCAAAATGCCTATTTTGAAGTGGTCTCATCTCAACCTTACGGAAAGAGATTTTAAATCTCTAACACACTCATGTCATAATGATGTGCAGCAATGCCATTATTCAAATGCAAATAATATTTAGAGTAGGTCCTTCGGAATACCCTTTCGGAAGGAGGTTTAACCATTTCATAGCGAGGTTAAACAATGACATTTGCGTGGTTAAAACGTTGGCCATTGAAGATATCGGAATATCAATCTTTGCAACTTGATCATAACTAGTATGTGCTTTTGATTCATTTAGGCTCTTAAGTAAAACTCATGATTGAAACTATTGGTCAAATGATTCATAACCTTAGTCAAAAGCTTGTTAAGACTTTACATTAGTCATTTTTCTTCCAAAACTTCTTTTGGTCTCCTCGTGTAGTTATCTTGAGAATAAACTCTTATGATTACTTCACTTAGTCTCTTAAGTCATTTAGAACTAACTTGAGACTATAGATCTCATCTATTTGGTATACTATGTAAATAGATATACCATCATTCAAATCATTCTCTCTTGCGTAGATCTTCATTTACACAAGTACACAATAATATCTTGCCTTGTGTGTTGTGTACACAATAATATCTTGCCTTGTGTGTTGTGTCCTCATTTTTCTCCCACTCTATCTTTAGAATAAGTACACTAATCATTCAAAGATAGCATATGAGACACAAATTAATGATGTTGAATTATAAGGAGAACTACCTCATAGGTAGACTAATAGATATTGATTTCATATGAGTTCTTGGTGATTGACATTCCTTTAAGAGAGTTCATAGACTCAAAATCGCTTCATAAATGATCATACACAAGCCTTAAGCTTGTGGACATATAATGAAACCGGTCATTATATTTGTCTATAAGATCACTTTAAGTGATTAATCTTATGTTTCAAAACGCAAGCAATTTGAAGATGAAATTTTAGAACATAAAGGATAAATGATAAAACGTGTGACTTGGGTTGCAAACCAAGTCACTATCATCCAAAATACAAACCATTATCCAAAATACCTTTCCATGTCGAACACGGAAACTTAAAGTTCTAAAAATTCAAAACATGACTTAAAATAAGACAATGAAAAACAAAGCTCCATAAAAGCTATCCTTAGCTTCTTCATGGTTTCTTATGCTTGCTTTTCTTTTCCTTTGTCTTTGCTTGGTGGAGGCCCTATTTACAATAAAAAGGGAAGATACATTATCACAACTTTGCATCATAATACCATAGTTGAATTTGAAAACATAAAAGAAGGTTAGTCATTTACCACCGGAGTGATCTTTCCACTTTGATATCACCAAGGTATTTGGAACAATTCCTCTTCCAATGTCCCATGCCATTACAATAATGGCATTTGTCAAGAGGACCCTTCTTGACTTTGGAGGTGCTAGCTTCACAAGACTTAGCTTTGGTGAATGTGGGAGCTTGTTTCTTGCCCTTTCTCCCATTCTTCTTGAACTTCCCCTTACTCTTTGTGCTTATGTTAAGCACATCCTTGGGAGGGTTCACATTTAACCCCATGTCCCTCTCGGCTTGCACAAGTAACTTGTGCAACTCCTCAAGAGACACATCCTTGTCTTGCATGTTGAAATTCACCCGGAATTGCACATATGCCTTAACTTTAGACAAGGAGTGTAGAATCCTATCTACGATGAGTTCTTTGGGGATTTCAACTTTTTGAATCTTCAAGGTCTCGACAAGCTCCATGAGTTTGAGCACATGAGGACTAACCTTTTGGCCCTCTTTGAAGTCGAGATCAAAGAATGCCGCGGCCGCCTCATATTGACGATCCGCGGAGTTTGTGAAAACATGGTCACAAGTTTGGAGTAAATCTCATTAGCATTGCCCATTTTGAAGGCTCTCCTTTGGAGCTCCGCCTCCATCGCAAATATTAATACATTTTTCATTGCGGCGGACTCCTTTTGGTAAGCCTCATAGGCTTCCCTAGTGGCCGCGGTGGACCTAGTGGAGGGTTCGGGTGGAGAGGCCTCGGTAAGGTAACGAAGCTTGTCGTCACCTTCGGCGGCTAATTTGAGTTGGGCATCCCACTCGGAGAAATTTGACCCATTCTTTTCAAGTTTACATCGATCCATAAAGGATCGGAGCCATGATGAAGTAGCGAGTGGTGTAGCATTAGGAGTTGGTGTTGCCATTTGTTATGAATAAGAAGTGGTCTACAAAACAAAAATAAGGAGTAAAACAAATGTCGTTTTAATTATACTCGTAAAATGTATGATTTAAACAAGTTATAAGCATTTTTCTAGTGACCTCTACCCAACTAGATAAATGATTCCAAGACCCAAATTCATATCGATTTAGGCACGGTGGGGCCGATACATCCTTCATCAATATAACTCGGTGGATTAACGTTTAATCGATTCTACTTTTAGAACTCTTGGTCGATAATATTACATTAACTATTATCTATAGCCCAAAACACATCGACAAGGGCACGGTGGGGCCGATACATCCCTTATCAAATACTTTTGTTGAGTTCAATCCAAATTTCGAATAAATGTGTCCATGATCCAAACCCACATTAACTTGGGCACGGTGGGGCGGATACATCCCTCATCAACATGAATTCGGTGGATTAACATTCATCACCCACTTCCCCTACGTAACAAGGTTTGTACCCCGGTGGGGCCGAGCGCACTCCCTCGCGAAATAGGTTTTCATGGTTTCTACTATTTGGTAAGGCTATGTCTCAATTGATAGTTTTAGCGAGAGGTCATGTCAAATTATTATCTATCACGTTTTAAGTGAACTAAAGCGGTGAACTACGATAATTATATTTGACACGGTCGATTAACTCGATAAAACAAGACAATGCATGTTTAGTTATGGCGATTTAGCGATGCATGTGACATAAAATAAAATGCAAGCATAAAGGAAAAATCCTAGTATGGCCTTTCCTAAAATAGAAAAACTATTGATCTATTACATATTCGGAAACCAACTCCATTGGTCCCTTGAACTTCGGTTGTGGCATGCATCTCGAGGTAACACCGTCTTTATGTATCGCCATTCTTGAAGAAATCCGTCTTTTGGAACTCCGGAATGAATAAAATTACATAATAAATTACATAATTTCCTATTATATATTTGTAACTAAAATAAAAATAAATCTATTAAATTACAAAACGGTGATACGAGATCACAATAAAAATTACAACCGAATTGATATTCCCATACATTTCGGGAAATACCAATTAAAATCTAAGGCCATACTAAGTAAAATTACATAATTCAAAATTACATAAATTAAAATTATGACAAACATAAAGAAAATGCAGCATTATAATATGTATGAACATGCTCAATTTTTATGCTAAATCGCCCTTAAATAGCCAATATCATATATTACTCGGTTTTTACGGATTTGCGTGATTTCAACGTTTTATAATCACAAAAATACATAAACTCATATTTATGCATAAGTTAATTACCCTAACCTCTTAGGACTCAAAATATAGTCTTCACTAATAATTTGACCATAATTAACTTTTATTTACAAAATTGTTCATAAATGGGCCAAAAAATACAAAATTAAGCTATTAAACTTCAAATAAAACCAAAAATTCCAAATAAATTCAAAATTTGAAATTTAAATTCATGAACATTCTGGAAAAATTCCATGACACTCATAATGTTCAAAATCTTAGGTTAAAAATTTCGAAAATTTTCCGGAAAAACAATGTTGCGGTTTATCGATATTTAATAAAATAATCATAAAAACATGGAAAAATTATTTTCATTAACTTTTCAATTTTAGATCTGAAAAATATAATAAAATGCAACATTAGACGTTTTTCCTAAGTCATAGATTATATTTTATTAATTTTCATTAATAATGTCACTATTTATGCCATTTTTCTTCAAAAATTCATAAATCATGCTAAAAGACTTCTTTATAGCCAATTATTTTACACACATCTTGTAAAATTGCATGTGACAACATATAAATTTTCTATGACCATATTCGAAATTTAACTCTTATTAACCTATTTTTCTCTTAAATCCATATTTAATAATGAAAAATTCATTTTTCGAGCATAACAAGTGCAAAAATTATGAAAAATTACAGGTTATCTCAAAATAATATATGTGACAACATATCCAAAAACCAAGTGAAAATTCGAAGTATAGCTAATTTTCGACCAAAAATGACATTTTTACTCATAAAATCACATTTAAATGTCATTATTATTAAATATGAACAATAAAAATCCGAAAAATTAACCAAAATATCCTAAAACACTTTAGGACCAGAAATATTAACATGCATGTAATTATTTCGTGATATATCATAATAACACAAATTTTACAAGTTTTATTTTGTTATTCATATAACTCGGAAAAACTTTTAACCAATTTGCATGCAAACAACCGTGGCTCTTGATACCGATTGAAGGAAATGTAGATTTATATACATTATAACATACTCATATATGTCTAATTAATTTGTCATAAATTAAAACGGATCTTATGCATGCAAACAATAAAATAAATAGAGGAGAAATCATGTCCTTACAAAATTAATTTCGGATATTTGGGCACAAAAGAGATCACCTTTCTCTTTTGTTCTTGAGCTTATTCCAATGGAAGAACAAAGATCTAAGAGCAAGATCTCTCCCTAAGCTTAATACCCAAGGCTTCTCTTAATAAAATTAATATTACAATACTAGTATAATATTAATTTAAGTAGAAAATTGAACCAAAACTATTATAAAACACTTATGAGTTTCGGTTTTTTAAGAGAGAGGAAGAGAGGATTTTCTTCTCACTAGAACACTAATATTGGATGAGTAGTAGAATGAATGCACTAACACATTTTAGTGTAATATTAGGTAAAATTAGATGAAAAACCAATGATGGTTTTGTTCATCAAAAACCGGGTATAGGGGGGGTTTATTGGGTAGCCAATGCATGAACACTTTGGTCTTCACAAGAATATTAGGGTTGCATGGCTAGGAATTTAGGTAATGATTATGTTTACATAATAAATTAATCAACATAATTATTAACCTAATAACCCAATTTTTCGGTACAATCATAATATGGAGTCCATATTATATTTGTCAATTGTCTATATGTAACATGTCATATGTCACATATATTTGTTGTGTATTTTTAACATATTAAAAATCAACGTATTAATAAAAATACGTCACATACAAAAATTGACTTAGTAATATCATAATTACTTGTGCCAAAATATTTTACCAATTTATAAATCACAACAGATTGTATTTATAACAATTCATTCAATTTAATTGTTACATTAAACAATTTATTTCATCCGAGTAATTATACAATTTAATTACTCAGACCGTATCTTATTTAATCACATTTCAATATGATACGTAAATTTTACTTCCAAAATCGTCCGTCAATTTTCAAGTAATTTAATTAACTCGTAACATTATACGATTAATTAAATAATCAATTAAGAGGGTTGCCCTTTAGGTATGACCTAGGGGTCAATCGATCACCACCGTCACACGACGGTAATGTCAAACTCTAGTCAGCCAATCATTACCGATATATGTTGACCGGTTGTGATAACAAAATTACTTCCCAATTGTATTCATTTTAATGAGACTTAAACATGTGATCATCATGATCAACAGTCGTGATCGCATTATTGTCGGAGGACACATATTCCAACAGGTTTGACTCTAAAGCATGTTGCCTCACTTTTAAGATTTCTTCTTGGGTGTGAGGGATTGTCGCACCTTTAACGAGGTAGACATCGTCCTCGTCATCAGCCCAAACGCCATTAACTTCATTGCTGCTTCGGAGTATGTAAGGAGTACAATCGACCACAAAATCCCCGAATGTAATCTCGTTTCTCGAACTTGGTAGGAATTCGGAGCAATCCACGAATATTCTTCCGACGAAAACTCCTTTTAGACGACATGGGCGAATCAGGTGAGAGTAATCGACACTATCTTCGGTAGAGACAAAGTTAGTGTGGTCGCCAAATGGATTGGTGACGTTGTTGGGCTTTATGGCCGGGATTGGGAGCGTTCCGTTCTCAATCATATCTTGAATTTCGTGCTTTAGTCGATAGCACCTTTCGGTATCATGGCCTTTCCCTTGATGAAAGGCACAATAGGCATTTGGTTTATACCATTTACCTTGTTGTTCAGCAGGTTGGATCCGGAGTTGGACCAATGGGCTTCAACTTTCCTTGGGCCATGAGCCTTTGGAGAGCGTAGGCGTAAGTGCACCCGATATCGGTGAATACCCTCGGAGCTTGGCGCGGAGGCCTTTTTGACTGCCCATCTAAGAGATTGACAGTTTCAACAAAGTGGGCCGTTGCTGGTGCTTTTGCTTTAGATGACGAGGCCCCTTGGTATCCTTTTGGCTTCTCAGCTTCAGCCATTCGGACATCGTCCTCTATTTTTATCCCGATTCTTATCAATTCTTTGAAAGAACCAAAATTCTGGTATTTAAGAGCATTACGGTAAAAGCAGTGTCGTAAATTCTTCACGAACTTATCTACCATTTCAACTTCATCAGGCTTCTTAGCTAGTTTCACGCTTTCAGCGCGCCATCTTGCGAGGAATTCAGTAAAGCCCTCTTTTTCCTTTTGTGTCATAACCTCCAAAGTTCTTATGTTGGTTTGAATCTCGACGTTGTCAAGATAGTGCTTGCTGAGAACTCCACCGTAATATCTTCGAAAGTGGGGAAGTTCTTAAGGTCAAGATTATAGAACCACGCCTTCGGGTGTTCATCCAAAGATTAGGCAAAAATTTCAGAGAGCATGTCAGCAGGTACTCCCTTCAGTGCTAAGTACCCTTTATAGGCCTTAACATGGTGGACTGGATCTTCGGTGCCTTTGAACTTTGGGATGTCAGTGAGTACCATGTTCGTGGGCAACTTATCCTGAACTGGGGCATAGGCCCTAGCATTCTCATAGTGGATGTTCTTCCCCTGGGAGAGTTTCAGACGGTCTTCGATGAACTTGAACCGTTTCTCCAGATCGGTCAGAGGTGGGTGATCGAAGCCATTTGGTGTTCACAATTAAACATATGTGGTCGTTGGTCAATGGTCGATACAAAACACAATTTATACTTCACAAACAACTCTACAATTAGTAAAGAGGCAAGTAAAGGTCGGATCCCAAGGGACGGGTATTGAAATGAAGATTCTATTGTAACTAGTGGTGTCTAGGGGTGTCACAAATTGGGTTGATGTAGAAGGTCACTAAACTAAAATAGCAATGAAAATAAACTAGCAAGGTAAATGAAATAAGGGTGTAAACAATTGATTAAAAGCACTAGGGTGTCATGGGTTCATAGGGGAATCATGGGATATGATCATACAAACATGTTCTCAAATTATAAGCAAGCAATTATTGTTGTGATGGATTGAGTTGGGTTATATCTTACAATCCTAGGAAAGTTTGGGTCCCGAGCCGAATCGATTAGAATGTACAACACCTACAAGTCGACTTAATCTTCCCTACTTAACACATGCATGGTCTAACAAGACTCGAGTTGGGTTATGTCTTACAAGTCAAGTTGAAAGGATAGAAGATGATAGTAAATGCAAGGATTCATAGGCTTAGCATTTCATCAAATATAACATGTGCATGTATTAAGATCAAAACAAGCAAGCAAATAAGATATGAAAGCATATTAATTTAAGCATGAATCATTCCCCATGTTGGTTTCCCCTAATCACCCATTAAACCCTAGCTAAGAGACTACTCACTCATTATCATATTGATCATGCTAGAAAGGTTGTCAATCATACTAACATAATGAAACATGATGAATAAATGAAAGTAATTAGCAATAATTAAAAAGGGATTAAGAGATTATACCTACTAATGATTCCAATAATAAAGCAAGAATAATAGAAGAACTTGATGATTGATGGAAGGTTGTCAATCTCCCAATAAACCCAATAATCTTCTAATTACCCAAAATAAATGAAGAACTAGAGAGAGATTAAAGAACTAAAACTTGGATTAAAACTTGATTAATATTTGATTACAATATTGAAGAGAGATTTGATTGATATTAACTACTCTAATTATTGATAAGAAGAACATGCTCCTCTAATTAGACTAATGGGGTATTTATAGTAAAAATTAGGGAGGATGCATTAGGGTTAACTAAGGGCTAAACTAGTAATTACACTTTTAAGTTGAGCAAGGAGCCTCCGGGATTGTCCGAGAGAAGGGCTTCTCCATTTCGTAGCTTGAAGAACGAAACTATCTTTGTCTTTGTGATCCGAGCGGATGGGAGTCGGGACGGCCGGATCTGGGATGGACGATCCGAGCGGATCAAGGAACAAGACGCTCGGATCTGGCGACGGTAATCCGAGCGGATTCTGGTGAGGACGCTCGGATCGGGCGAGACGGACGGATTCCCTACAATCCGTTCGGATTGTAGTTCAGCAACTTTCCTTCTTCTTTTTCTTCCTTTTCTTCATGGATTCCTTGGGGATTTCCTTGGGGACTCAAGGATCCTTTTCTCAACAATGCTCTTCTACTTATGCTATGTACAAAGGCCTTCTAGTCTTGTCTCTCCTTGATGCTTGGTCATTGAATATGATCAATTTAGCCTTGTTTTGCCATGAAAATGCAAGATTCTTACTCCTTTCCTACCAAGGGATCAAAATCTCAAAGAATATGCAAAACAAAGAACTAAAGATAAGAAATGACCCAAATAGGCACTAAAAAGCATAGAAACAATGGTAATTCGGGGGCTAAATATGCGCCAATTATGGTCGCATCAAATATCCCCAAACCGAACCTTTGCTCGTCCCGAGTAAAGAGGTGACAAAGACTAGGACCAATACTAACCTAACCTAATAATAATAGCCGATATGAGACAATTAGCGGGTCTCACTCCGCCCCTTCAACTCACAACAAGACAACCATGAGGTAGGATGCCTTCTTGCAAGGTAAGGTGGGTCTTGCCAAAATGGCGACACATCCAAACATTAAGCACACAAAAACACATAATGGATGCATCTACAAAAGAATAGCCACTTTCCTCATCTAAGTGGCGGAAATTATCTACAAGGGAAGCAATTCAAGGGTACACAATCCTTCATAGATGCAATTTGTTCAAACTACTAAGCCTAGAAGGATACCAATAAATCACCTCCAAAAGGTGTCAAGCTAGGGTACCTTTGTCCTCAATCGTTAAATGCTTTTGTCAAGAGTAGACTCCCTATGGTGTTAGAAACACTGGAGGATCGCGGAATTCCCCCTCTTGCCTAGACAAGAAGAAGGGTCGTCCCCTCTCTACCATGCACAAAAATGGATACGATGGGTAAAGGGATCAATAGATATTGAGTTTCATTTTGGGAGTTTGCTTTCATTTTTGTTTTTCCCCCCAATTTCTTGTGGCATTTGACTTTTGAGAACACTTTCTTTGCCATTTCTTTTTGATTTTTGGCATTTCAATACTTGACAACTTTTTGCATTTCTTTTGAATATTTTCAAAGTCACCCCAATTAGTAACGAGGGTGCCTTGTATTTGAAGCTTAGGAGTTCTATTTTTGCTCCTCTTTTCTTTTGATGCATTTTGCAAACTTTCTTTCACTTTTCATTTCATTGAACTCAAATTGATTTCTTTTTGTGCCCATTCCCTTTGATGACAAAAATGTGGTAGAACATGGATGAATGATAGAAGTATGCATGGTTTCAAGGGTCACCTTGGAATAAACGGTAGCCAAGGAGTTATCACACCACAAGGTACTCTTGACTAGGCCTTAAACCATGGGTCAAAGGATACTAGCATGACACATCCTAGGGTGTTTTACAAGCATTCTAACAAGCAAAGTCTCAAGAAGAAAAAGCATCTACTAGGGCCTATATACACTTGTCAAGCTTCCCAAGTAGACGGTTTCGCAAAATTTTTCTAACATGCAACTACATGCCATGATGCAACTAACATATAAACATCCTAATGCAAATGATTCTACCAACTAACATGCCAAATAAACTAGATGCAATCCTAAGTTCACATTGTTTTTACCGCATTTAATCAAAATAAAGCCACATAGTCATTAACATAAAGAGGAAAAAGGAGATTGGAAAGATCATACCATGCAGTCTTCAATATCCTCATGTCTCGGATGTGGCGTAGTCAATCAAAGTGAACAAGGATGAAACAAACACAATATATACAAGACAATATATACAAGGGAAATGAACTTGTTTTTGGTTTTTTCTATTTTTAAATTTTTATGATTTTTGAAATTTTTTCAATTTTTATGGTTTTTGAATAAAAGTTAAGTGTTAGAATTCCCATCCCCACACTAATATGGGCATTGTCCTCAATGGCCAAAATGATGGAAATTATGCAAAGATGATGCATGATTTTCTATACTAAATGCAATTCTACACTAAACTATACTACATGATGCATGTTTTTTGTTATGACGGAGAGGATAATTTAAATTACCTCCCGTTGCGTATGCATTAACTTCCCCAAACCAAGTAAGACACTATTGCTAATGTCAAAGCATGGGGGAGTTCATGCACATGCTATGCTATGCATGAGACTAGATTGTCATTTTGGATTTTACAGAAGTGGGAACAATAAAGAACACCTCAAAGGAACCGAGGTGTGAGTCCTTTGATGTTGCTAGGACTAAACCAACAATGAGTCAAAGTTGAATAAAATACAAACAAACAAAATGCAAAGTTCTTTTCATGAAAAATAAAGATAAAGAGGAGAGATTAGAAAACTTCACTTGAACTAAGGTGGGTGCCTCTTGCCCGCTCCACCTAGTGATGAAGTAATCTCCTAGAAATCGGCATCATCTCCTTCAATATCGGTATCCCAAATATCCCTAGAAGCATCACTTAAACTTGGATCCATGAATTCATCTTCTTCACTCTCAAGCTTCACCGTATCACCTCCACAAGAGTCGCCGCTCTCTTCTCCTTTGCGACCGTTTGCCCCTTCATTTGCCTTGTCCGAGTTAGGAAAGAGCAACTCCATTTGAGCCCATGAAGGAAAAGCTCCTTCTTCACTTATCCGACCCTTTTGAACCATGTCGAGGTATTGAGGGTAAAGAGCATAATAGTTGTCCACCTTGGTCTCATATTGACGGTAGTGCAAGTCTTGCAAAATTCCCGTGACAAAATCGTCACGGGGGAGGATGAAGGGATTCGGGTGGTTGTAAGGTTGGTAGGGAAAGGGGTAGGGAGGCACCTTTATCTTTTCACCTTGAGTTTGTTGTTCTTGTTGTTGCGGTGGAGGAGTTTGTGGGGGTGGAGCTTGCCTTTGACTTTGAATGAGGTAAGAGGGTATTGGGGACAAGCTTCCTCTCCTTGGGGAGACTCGAGGTAGGTCGGCCATCGGAAGGTAGATAGGATCACTTCCTTTCGTCAACCATTTGATCCTTTTATCAACCCCCTCAAGGGTTATCCAATGGTGTTGGACAACAAGGAGGTCTTCATTAATTCTCATTCCTCCCGGGAGTGGAGTGTACTCATTGTTCGCATTGAACCTAGGATTAAAGTGCTTTGCAAGCCTTGTTATGAGTCCACCATTCACTATATGCTTCTTCCCATCATCATCACCATTTCGGAATTTCGCCCACTTTTCTAGCAAGACTAGCGGTGCATTGAGATGATACCCGTCTCTCCCTTGAATGTTTAGATAGGATTCCATGAACATGAGGTCCATTTGATTCACAATAGCCGGGTCTCGGCGGGCGAAGAGGGTACCGAAAGAAAGAAACCGGTAAGTGAGCCTCAAGATTGGGTTTTGGATGTGAAAAGCAAGACACTCTTTGGTAAGAATGAAGTCCCGGCCCGTCATGGCCCTCCACAAGGGTGCGACACTATATTTCTTGGGTCTTGATGTTCGGGTAGGCGAGACATCAAGACCGAACACTCTCGCAAATTCCACAAGGGTCATTGTTCTAGAGACATTCTCCAACCTAAACTCTATGCTAATCACCTTGTTTGAAGTTGTAATCTTTAAGCAACTCAAGAATTCGAGCACAAGAGACCGATAGGTGGGTTCAAACATGCGAAAGAGTGTTGAAAGACCAAAAACCTCAAATAAAGCCTCCACTTGGTGAAAGATTCCAAGTTTTCTCAAAGTATCATGACAAAGGAATTTAGTGGGAAGAATATTCTTACTTAAGAGTCGATGGAAGACCAATCGCTGCACATCATCAAGGAATTCCACATTCGAGAAGTCGTCGAGCCTTGTGAGGTCTACAATTTCCACATGCTCCCTTCTAATGGTGTTGAGATGTGAGGTAGAGGAACTTCCCACCATCCTAGGTCTTCTTGCATTTCTAAAGGAGGATCTTCTAGGTGCCATCCTTGAGTTCTTTTGATTTGAAAGAGTAAGATTGGTACTTGTTGATTGAGTGTTGAAAACCCTAGAAAATTTGGGGATATTTGATTTTGAGGGTGAAGAGAGTGAGTTGGATATGTATGGGGGTTACAAAGGGGGTGAGTTTTATAGGGTGAGTGGAAAGAGTAGTGATGTGTCATTATATGGGTGGTGGGGTGTAATTTAATTGAGAAAAGTCGGGTCGAGAAACGGGCAGGGAGACGAGTGGATTCGAGGCTGAGACGCTCGGATTCTCCTTTCACGGGACGGGCGGATTCTGGGCAAGACGCCGGATTTCGCCACGAGTAAAATCCCGTAATTTTTCTCGCCTTAAGACGAGCGTCCCGAGCATAAGACGCTCGGATTCTTCAGGGTCAAGACGGGCGTCTTCTTGAGAAGACGGGCGGATTCTTCGACAGAGATTTTTCTTTGAAATGCTCAGGGAAAAGACGGGCGTCTTTCCACTAATCCGGCCGGATTCTCTCAGACGGGCGTCTTCTTCCTTAGGACGCTCGGATTCTTCATCAGTCCAGAAACCTTCAATTTCTCAACACAGCTGGACGCGCGGTTTTTCCCTTGGACGTCCGTATTCTGCCAGGACGTCCGGATCTCCAGAGAGACGCACGGATTCTTGCCGCGGGTGTTGACTTTTTTCTCCTTTCTTTCAATGCATCCCCACACCTAGGAATTTTCTCCTTCCTTCATTCAAAAACTCATTAGTAACCCTCCCTCACTTGTGCTCATGAAAAGAATTTATGCTATTAAACGAATGCAATTAAATAATAAATACAAGTTAGAGGGTTAGTATATTTACAAATGGTGGTTTAGGGAGGACTCCACCAAACTCTCATTCTTGATGAGATGTCAAGGAGAAGGAGGACCGAGGTAGGTAGCCTCGACCTCTCCAACAAATGCTCCTTCATAGTATGGCTTCAATCTTTGACCATTTACCTTGAACTTGCTTCCATCTTCGGCCTTGAGTTCGAAATCTCCATACTTCCCAACTTCGGTTATCACATAGGGACCCATCCATCTAGAGTTCAATTTTCCCGGAAAGAGTCGGTAGCGGGAATTGAATAGAAGGACTTTGTCTCCCTTGTGCAAGGCCTTTTGTCGAATTCTCTTATCATGAAGCAATTTTGTTCTTTCTTTGTAAATCTTTGCATTCTCATAAGATTGTAGTCGGAATTCCTCCAACTCTTGGATTTGGATCATCCTCTTTTGACCGCTCAATTTGAGATCAAGATTGAGTGCTCGGATTGCCCAATAAGCTTTGTACTCCAATTCGATTGGCAAATGACATGCTTTTCCATATACAAGCTTGTAGGGGGAGGCACCTATGGGAGTCTTATAAGCCGTCCTATAAGCCCAAAGAGCATCATCAAGCTTTGTGCTCCAATCTTTCCGAGTCTTGTTCACAACTTTTTCAAGAATTTGTTTGATCTCTCTATTTGAAATTTCCACTTGACCGCTTGTTTGAGGATGATATCCCAAGCCGGTTCGATGTTGAACACCATATTTGGTCAAAAGGGATGCAAGCTTCTTTTCATGGAAATGTGTTCCTCCATCACTAATGATAGCTCTAGGAACTCCAAATCTTGGGAAAATTATCTTCTTGAAAAGCTTGGTGACCGTTTTTGCATCATCATTTGGGGTGGCAATTGCCTCCACCCACTTTAAAACGTAATCTACGGCCACAAGGATGTACTTGTTCCCGTTAGATGTCACAAAGGGTCCTTGGTAGTCAATTCCCCAAACATCGAAAATCTCCACCTCTAGAATACCCCTTTGCGGCATTTCGTTTCTCCAAGATATATTGCCCGTTCTTTGACAAGCATCGCAATGAATGATAAATTCTCTTGTATCTTGAAACATCGTGGGCCAATAGAAGCCCGATTGGAGGATTTTTGCAACGGTTCTTCTTGCTCCATGGTGCCCACCGTAGGGTGATGAATGACATCCTTCCAAGATACCTTGGATTTCCCATTGAGGGATGCATCTCCGGTAGAGCCCATCACTACACTCCTTATAGAGGTTTGGATCATCCCAAAAGTACCTCTTCACTTCAAATAGGAATCTCTTCCTTTGGTTGTGGTTCAAATTAGGAGGGAGCACTTTTCCAACAATATAGTTAGCATAATCGGCAAACCATGGGGTGATGTGCCTTTCAAGTTGAGTTTGAATAGCCATCAAGATATCGTCGGGGAATGAGTCATTGATCGGGGTTTCTCCATTTTCATCATGAAACGGATCCTTGACAAGTGATCCGCCACTACGTTCTCGGCTCCTTTCTTGTCTCTTATTTCCAAGTCAAATTCTTGAAGTAGCAAAATCCATCTCAACAACCTTGGTTTTGCCTCCTTCTTTATCAAGAGATGTCGAAGAGCACGGTGATCCGAAAATACAATCACCTTGGATCCAAGTAAGTAGGACCGAAATTTATCCAAAGCATATACAATGGCAAGAAGCTCCTTTTCGGTCGTGTCATAATTCACTTGAGAAGGGTCGAGGGTTTTGCTTATGTAATAGATGGCATGAAGAGCTCTCCCTACCCGTTGGCCAAGTACCGCTCCAACGGCGTAGTTGCTAGCGTCACACATAATCTCAAAAGGTAACTCCCAATTTGGGGGTTGGATGATTAGTCTTTGAGATCAATGCTTCTTTGATTCTATTGAAAGCTTCAACACACTCGTCAAGAAATTGGAATTGGGCATACTTAAGCAAAAGTTGAGTGAGGGGTTTTGCTATTTTAGAAAAATCTTTTATGAAACGACGGTAAAAACCTGCGTGACCGAGAAAACTTCTCACTCCTCTAACATTCACGGGAGGTGGGAGTTTCTCTATCACCTCAACTTTAGCTTTATCTACCTCGATGCCTTTTTCCGAAATCAAATGACCCAAAACAATTCCTTCATTAACCATGAAATGACACTTTTCCCAATTTAAAACAAGACTAACATCTTCACATTTTTGCAATACAAGAGAAAGATTATGCAAGCATGAGTCAAAGTCCTTTCCATAAACACTAAAATCATCCATAAAAACTTCCATTATGGTCTCTAGGTAATCGGAGAAGACACTCATCATGCATCTTTGGAAAGTAGCGGGGGCATTACATAATCCAAAAGGCATCCGTCTATATGCAAAAGTGCCATAAGGGCACGTGAAGGTGGTCTTATGTTGGTCATCCGGGTGTATAGGGATTTGGAAGAATCCCGAATACCCGTCAAGGTAACAAAAGAATTTGTTAGAGGCTAACCTCTCAAGCATTTGATCAATGAATGGTAAGGGGAAGTGATCTTTCCTTGTTGCGGAGTTCAATTTACGGTAGTCAATGCACATACGCCAACCGGTGATCATTCTTGTGGGTATTAATTCATTCTTTTCATTTGTCACTACCGTAGTACCTCCTTTCTTAGGTACCACTTGGACGGGGCTAACCCACAAAGAATCCGATATGGGATATATGATTCCCGCATCAAGTAATTTCATGACTTCTCCTTTGACAACTTCTTGCATGTGGGGGTTCAATCTTCTTTGGGGTTGAATGGTAGGTCTATGGTCGTCCTCTAGATGAATCCTATGCATGCAAAAGTTGGGACTTATCCCCTTAAGGTCATCTAGACTATAACCTATAGCCTTTTCATGTTGTTTCAACACATTAAGCAATTTACCCAATTGGTCATCATCAAGTCTATCATTAACAATCACGGGTTTGGTCTTTGATTCATCAAGGTAAGCATATTTCAAATTTGGGGGAAGGGGTTTCAAAGTAGGAGTTTGTACCTCACTTTCCTCCTTTGGAGTTTCATTGAGAATTTGCTCCATCTTCATTAAACATTCCATTCTCATGACATATTCTTCTTCACTTTCATTAACCTCATCATATTCAAATTCCATGATGGGTTCCTCTTGCTCTTGAATTTGTAGAATATCTTCTAGGATAGATTGCTCATCCTCTATGGGTTGACATGCTTCTACTAGAATATTATGCACCAACTCGGATTGTGCATGGGTGAGTTCTTTGTTAGCTAGAGCGGCCTCAAAGAGATCCACCTCCAACTCCCAATACATGCTCTTAGCCTTACTTGCTTCTAAGGCCTCTAATGCTTGCATGGGATCCTTGAAGTAAGGGATACTCAAGTGGTCCTCTACAAAACAATCTATGAAATCCATTCTTGCAAAATATCAAACAACTAGAAAACAATTAGAACAAACCTTGAGGAGTTTTACTTCCCAAGGTGAAAAAGACACAACTAAAAACAATAAAAGAAATCTTAAATCAATTAAACACCGTCCTAAGCAACGGCGCCATTTTTGATCGAAGCCATTTGGTGTTCACAATTAAACATATGTGGTCGTTGGTCAATGGTCGATACAAAACACAATTTATACTTCACAAACAACTCTACAATTAGTAAAGAGGCAAGTAAAGGTCGGATCCCAAGGGACGGGTATTGAAATGAAGATTCTATTGTAACTAGTGGTGTCTAGGGGTGTCACAAATTGGGTTGATGTAGAAGGTCACTAAACTAAAATAGCAATGAAAATAAACTAGCAAGGTAAATGAAATAAGGGTGTAAACAATTGATTAAAAGCACTAGGGTGTCATGGGTTCATAGGGGAATCATGGGATATGATCATACAAACATGTTCTCAAATTATAAGCAAGCAATTATTGTTGTGATGGATTGAGTTGGGTTATATCTTACAATCCTAGGAAAGTTTGGGTCCGGAGCCGAATCTCTTGGATTGTACAACACCTACAAGTCGACTTAATCTTCCCTACTTAACACATGCATGGTCTAACAAGACTCGAGTTGGGTTATGTCTTACAAGTCAAGTTGAAAGGATAGAAGATGATAGTAAATGCAAGGATTCATAGGCTTAGCATTTCATCAAATATAACATGTGCATGTATTAAGATCAAAACAAGCAAGCAAATAAGATATGAAAGCATATTAATTTAAGCATGAATCATTCCCCATGTTGGTTTCCCTAATCACCCATTAAACCCTAGCTAAGAGACTACTCACTCATTATCATATTGATCATGCTAGAAAGGTTGTCAATCATACTAACATAATGAAACATGATGAATAAATGAAAGTAATTAGCAATAATTAAAAAGGGATTAAGAGATTATACCTACTAATGATTCCAATAATAAAGCAAGAATAATAGAAGAACTTGATGATTGATGGAAGGTTGTCAATCTCCCAATAAACCCAATAATCTTCTAATTACCCAAAATAAATGAAGAACTAGAGAGAGATTAAAGAACTAAAACTTGGATTAAAACTTGATTAATATTTGATTACAATATTGAAGAGAGATTTGATTGATATTAACTACTCTAATTATTGATAAGAAGAACATGCTCCTCTAATTAGACTAATGGGGTATTTATAGTAAAAATTAGGGAGGATGCATTAGGGTTAACTAAGGGCTAAACTAGTAATTACACTTTTAAGTTGAGCAAGGAGCCTCCGGGATTGTCCGAGAGAAGGGCTTCTCCATTTCGTAGCTTGAAGAACGAAACTATCTTTGTCTTTGTGATCCGAGCGGATGGGAGTCGGGACGGCCGGATCTGGGATGGACGATCCGAGCGGATCAAGGAACAAGACGCTCGGATCGGCGACGGGTAATCCGAGCGGATTCTGGTGAGGACGCTCGGACAGCGAGGACGGACGGATTCCTACAATCCGTTCGGATTGTAGTTCAGCAGCTTTCCTTCTTCTTTTTCTTCCCTTTTCTTCATGGATTCCTTGGGGATTTCCTTGGGGACTCAAGGATCCTTTTCTCAACAATGCTCTTCTACTTATGCTATGTACAAAGGCCTTCTAGTCTTGTCTCTCCTTGATGCTTGGTCATTGAATATGATCAATTTAGCCTTGTTTTGCCATGAAAATGCAAGATTCTTACTCCTTTCCTACCAAGGGATCAAAATCTCAAAGAATATGCAAAACAAAGAACTAAAGATAAGAAATGACCCAAATAGGCACTAAAAAGCATAGAAACAATGGTAATTCGGGGGCTAAATATGCGCCAATTATGGTCGCATCAGTGGGGTAAATGGAGGGGAATCTTCACCCAGCTTAGATTCAATTGCATCCATGCGGGTCATCATGAGGTTCACGGCCTCAGTAAGCTTGTTAACAGCATCTTCCATTGCTTGACGTCGGGTTTTTGGCGGCCTTTCTACAAGAAAACCCCGTACTGAGTCAATATTTAAAGTAAGAGCCCCTGCACACTTAAGGACACGACCCCTACTTGACTCAAACAAAGACTCGACTTGAGATTGACTAAACAAAGGTTCGACTCACGGTTGGATCTAGACCTTGGTTCATTTTAGACTCGACAAAACGACATGACTCAAACTGTCATAAATCGGTTATAAACCGGACTCGGTGTGACTAAACCCGTGATTGGACTAACATAGCCCATAGGTTCGGGTGAAACGCCCTAAATGGCCTAGCTTGGACGTTTTTGTAGACTATCCTAGATCAAAAGGTCGACCAACATGACTCAAGGCCCAAGAGGTGAGCTTGGGTGACCCAACAAGGTCGTGTTCTAGACTCTTAGAACAAACACACCCGGCCTAACACGGCCATGACCCGGACACGACTTGACGCATTTCATGCTTGGTTGAGGTTCGAGAGGCATTTTGGATTGATTTTGAAAAAACGAAAGATTGATTCGAAAATGAGATTTGAAATGGGCAGCATGCCGGCTATAAAAGCTCATTTTGGGCCGAAAATTCTAGTCCTATTTGGGCAGCATTCCGCGTTTTTAAAACCATGCTAGTTTGAAAGTAAGTTGTTCAAAAGTTCGGTTTCGAAAAGGACATGGGAAATTTCGAAAAGACTCGGGAAAACAATTTGCACATTGTCATTCTCATGTTATAAGGATGTATGCTCCTAGACATCTCTAAGTCTCGGCAAGTCTTCTACAAGAAGGTCTATGCCCTCCATCCTTTTGCGGTCTTATAGAGCAAGGTGTCTTAAGGTAGAGTACCTAGAAGATCGTCCCCACCATCAAGAACCACGCGAGGTGAAGTGGAAGCGAGCAATGTGCAGCTTCCTAGCATAGTGGGACGTCGCCCCCCACGCATCACGAAGAAACGCTGGGACGGCCCGGGCAAGTCCTTAAGGGTTTATGCATGAATCGTAGCACTATGAGTAATGTTTTACTTTCCAACACTTTCTTTTCAAGTTTCACCTCGGAGGAAAATACCCTAGAAACAAAGTGTAACTAGTCCTCTTTTCCCCGTGAGTCGCCAAATCGTGGACAAGGCCCTCGGGAACTGCGTCCGCGGGATCCACACTAGGCATAATCGACTCGAGGTTCTTTCAAATCGAATTAAGACCAATTAGAGTCGCCACCAAGTTTTATGGGAACTTGGAACCGTTCAAGTCAACTTTACACCTTTCATCGAAAAGCATAAAGCCAATCGACTACGAGTGATTAAAGATAAAGACTTGTACCCTATATCACTCGATTAGAATGACTCTCGTAATCCAATGGTATTTAGACGGATCCACAAACCATAGATCTTGAGTAAGGGGTGAGGGTACGTGTTATGAAGCCCATAAGGACACCTAACCCCGCCCGTCGATAACGGCCTCTACTAAGTCAAGTATCGGATTTCAAACAAGGTCATAGCTACTACGATATATGATATGCAAACATCGTTTTAAAACCCTAACATGTGACAACAATTTCTATGTCGTTTTAGATGCAACTAAACTAACTTTGTCAAAGTTGTAATTTAGCATGTGGGTTGATTGATCTAACAACATGTAAAGCAAACAAACAAGGCTTAGGGGGAATGGGGGAGCCGTTGGGATCTATCCTATGACAACCCAGGCATTTCATGCCGACACAACGAGGAATTAAAGATACAACTCGATCTAAAATACAACGCTATACACAAAATCGTACATGACGCATTACACGGCCATTCGGCCTAGAAAAACGTGCACAAGAGGGGTGGCCCACGGCTTACATGACCCACGGCGTTGGGTCACTCCTCGTGATGTGTGCTTTCGCTTAATCTTATCGAATTAGACATTGGGCTACGCACCAAAGCATGCATTAGCATAAATCGGGCCATGTTGCTTTAAACAACATGCGATTTACTACGCTCTTACTTGCATTGGGGCACAACCATCTAACCAAACAAGACTAAGGTTTTTGAAAGAGGTTTTGCAATTGATAAGAGAAAACTAACTGGAAGACTACAACTCGATGAATAAACGATAAATTACAAGCGACAAAACAATAAAGAACAAACAACATAAAACAAACGAAATGAGAAAAGGCACGGCCACCCTCATGGCCTAAAGCCACGTCCACCCTAGTTCCTAGGTTAGATTCATTAGGTTCGATAGATGATTGCGAAACGGGATGAGAAACAAGTTAGAAAACGAGTTAGAAACAACATTGATTGATTGTCGCGCAAAGGTGTATTCTACACGGTCTAAAGGGTCAAATTAGGTCAAACTCGCTAATTAAATTAACTCATCGAGTTTTAATAAGAAGGTGCTAATCACGCACTCTTATACTAGCGAGAAATTATGTGAAAGAGAGAGATGCGTTCATTAAGTTACAGAATCGTCGATTGATTTTAGAAGCTATGTCGAAGCACCCTAACATGTCTAATTAGGTTGTTTAAATGATCGGATGTCGTCTAGATAAGTCATATGTTAACAATCAGAGGTCGAACTAACATGTGAATGGTCCTAGGGTGTGTCGAATTGGCCGAAACAAACAAAGGGTCAAAAACGAGGAGTGAAGTTAGAAGTTCGTTTTATTTATGTCCTACCTTGAACACGAGGATATGTAAATGAGACGGGGGTGTACGACCGACTGATGTAGCGGTTTCTTTCCCATCTCAAGTCAACGCGGGTGTTCATGGTGGTACTTTAACTCATACTCGGACTAAACTAGTTTCGTAGTTAATTAAACAATCGATAAACAACAACGATAAACGAATAAAAACAAACTATAAAAAACAAACATAAAAAAAACGAAATAAAAGGGAGAAAGAGGAGGATTTGATGCACCCTCAACCTACATGTATCGTTGACACCGTCTTGGGTCGTAATCGATGGTAGATTTTATCTCGAGAGGCCGTCGTCGACGAAGAAACAAAGCAAACACGCGTTTTTATCGAATCTGGACAGCAACTTTCAAACAGCGATTTCTCCCTCGTTTCACGATGAAAATTTGATTTAAAAGATGTTTTGAAAACTAGAAAGAGAGGAGAACAGAGATCTTAAAGCAACCCCTGCTCGTTTTGAGTTATTGGGCACGAACAACGAGCACAAACAGAACTGGACAGACAGGAACAAACCTCGGAAACAGAGTGTATAACACTCTGTTTTTCGAGGGATTTCGTGTACTCTCAAGGGCAATTTGGCTCGTAAATCTTTGTCTAATGTGTAGATGGATGTTGTGTGGTTAATTTGGAACAAGAAACTCGAATTTTGATGGATGTTTGAAAGAGGAACGAATTGTTTTTCGAAGAGGACACACAAACTGTTTCAGTTTGGATGTCGGTTTTGTGGAGGGTTTTTGAGAGGCAATTAGGGTTTGTTTCTGAGGTTTAAAGCTTGTTAGTGAAGGTAGGATGTATGGAGAACTTAGAGGAATCAATGTATGGTGAAGGGTGGGTATTTATAGGGAGTTAAAGTAGGGTAAAAGAGAGGAGAGGCAGACGGGCTCGGCTGAGCATAGCTGCTGTCCAGCAGCTTTTGGGGGGTTTTCTAGGGTTCGTATGGGGGGTTTTCTTGGTGATTAAGGTAAGGTAATGTGGGTAGGATATTAGGGTATGGGTTAGGGTTAATGGGCACGGGTTTTGGTGGTGTTTGGAGCGGGTTTTGGGCTCGGGATTGAGCTGCAAAACAGGGGGGGGCTGTTTCGTGTTTTGCGGGCTGGTTGGGGGTGATTTGGGGCATGGTTTGGGCCGTGGTTATGGGGTTCGAACTGGGGTTGGATGGGTAGTGGTCTAGGTTGGTTAGTGTACTCGACATTCGTGCCAACTCGTAAAGAAAACGGGCTCAAAAACCGAGCTAAAATCGAGCTCAAAAACACATGGTTGAAACGAGTTCTTTTCGATTTTTAAATCGATTTTTCAAATCAATTAACACATTAAAATAAATGATTTTTCAAACCAAATATACTCATAAAAATGATTTTTCAAATCAAATATTTATTTTATTTTCAATAAAATAAACTTGGGAAAATAAATTCAAGATAAAATAAAATAAATTGAATTCACCTAAAAAAAGCTATAATTTAAATATCATTTAAATTAATAAAATGAACTCACTTAAAAAAACATTAATTTAAATATCATTTAAATTAATAAAATACTTCATCGACGACGCCCATTCTACATCGTAAAACGAGCTCCAAATAATGACAATGACAACTAAAGAATACATGTGTCCTATCATCATCGGGTGTTTGTCGGGTTCTCTATAAATTCCAATATCGACGGATACGGGTATCTACAGTTACACATACAACGATCCCTCGACACACCCCGTAGTGACCGGCTCGAAGTTGTAAGGGCCAAATTTATGGTATTAGAACGTCTCCCAAACCTTTGCGGTAGCTCCAAACAACTTCTACCTGGGTTTATTTTATTTAGACACCCTATGTTCATTTTGTTCATTGGTTTTAGGTTCCAAAATCGTCGCTCTGATACCAATTTTTAACACCCCATCTACGAAAGTGCCTTACCAAGGCCTACCTTAGCAAATGAGAGTAGAGGTGGGCATAATCCGGTCCGGACCGGAAAAATGGATCGGTCCGGACCGGAACCGAAATTAAAAATTCTGGTCCGGTCCCTGGTCCAAACGTTTTTAAAGATTCCTATTTCCGCTCCGGTCCGATCATGGACCAGAATTTTCCAGTTCGGACCGGAAAGACCGGAATTATTGTATTTTTTATTTTTTTTAAAAACATTATATAAAAAAGCAAGTGTGTGCCTAATTAATCCGGTCCAACCGGTCCATTCCGGTCCCCTTTTTTTGACCAAAATTTGAAAAATAGGGTATGTAAAAATAATTCCGGTCCAACCGGTCCAGTCTCGGACCGAAATTTTTCCGGTCCGGTCTCCGGGCCATGTTTTTTTGGATTCTGGTTCCGATCCATTCCGGTTCCAATCCTGTCCGGACCAGTAACCAACCCTAAATGGGAGTGCTACCATCTCGGTTGCCCGAGGTAGAGTATATCAAATGACCATAAAAGAACATGTAAGTAAAATGAATAAAAGTTTAGTCGATTACAAGCCAAAACAAAAACTCCAAAACTGTAAAGTGAATATGGTCGGACTCCAAGGGAGGTTTAGTTTTCGGTACTTGTCGTTAGGAGCACCTAGACCAAAACACAATTTATAACTCCACAAACAACTCTACAATTAGTAAAGAGGTAAGTAAAGGTCGGATCCCAAGGGACGGGAATTGAGATAAGATTTTCAATTGCAACTAGCGGTGTCTAGGGGTGTCACAATTTGGGATATGAATAGAAGATCACTAAACTAAATAGCAATAAAAGTAAACAAGCAAGATGATTAAAAAGGGATGTAAACAATTGATAAAAGGCACTAGGGTGTCATGGGGTCATAGGGGATTCATGGGAATTGATCATACAAACATATTCTCAAATTATAAGCAAGCAATTATTGTTGTGATGGATCGAGTTGGTTTATATCTTACAATCCTAGGAAAGTTTGGGTCCCGGAGCCGAATCGATTAGATTGTACAACACCTACAAGTCGACTTAATCTTCCCTACTCAACAATATGCATGGTCTAATGAGACTCGAGTTGGTTTATGTCTTACAAATCTCATTGAAAAGATAGGTGATGGGTAAAAAATGCAAGGATTCATAGGCTCGCATTTTATCAAACATAACATGTGCATAAGTTGAGATCACAACAAGCAAGCAAATAAACTATGAAAAAATATTAATTTAAGCATGAACCATCCCCCATGTTGGTTTCCCCTAATTACCCATTAACCCTAGCTAAGGAAACTACTCACTCATTATCATATTGAACATGCTAGCAAGGTTGTCAATCATACCAACAAAGTGAAACATGATGAATAAATGAAGATAATTAACAATAATTAAAAAGGGATTAAGAGAATTATACCTACTAATGATTCCAATAATAAAGCAAAGAATAATAGAAGTACTTGATGATTGATTGGAAGGTTGTCAATCTCCCAATAATAACCCAAATAATCTTCAATTACCCAAAATAAAAGATGAACAAAAGAGAGATTAAGGAAATGAAATTTGTATTAAGACTTGATTAAATGTTGATTACAAGATTAAAGAGAGATTTGATTGATATTAACTACCCTAAAGATTGCTAAGAAGAACATGCTAATCTAATTAGACTAATGGGGTATTTATAGTGGGGATTAGGTACATAAATTAGGGTTTACTAAGGGCTTAAATGACGATTAAGTCCTTGAGGAATCGCCGGTCTCAAGAGAGACTCCGGTCTCCTTTTCGCCGGTCTTTGAAAAATATGCGCATCCTTCCTTGAACGAGTAGAAGACGGATTTTAGCTGTCACACAATCCGAGCGTCCAGGGCACGGGACGGGCGGATTGTGGAGGTTCTGGCCGAGCGGATTCTTGGGGTGGACGGGCGGATTGTGGTGGTTCTGGACGGGCATCCAGCTGAGGAAGACGCTCGGATTGCATGTGATGGACGGGCGGCTTGTGGGCAATCCGCTCGGATTGTCTGTCAGCTTCTTCCTTTCTCTTCATAAAATCCTTGAGGATTTCGTCGGAGATGCAAGGATCTTTTCTCATCATTGCCCATCTACTATAGTATGTACAAAGGCCTTCTAGTCTTGTCTCTTCTTTGATGCTTGGTCATTGAATTCAATCAATTTAGCTCTATTTTGCCATGAAAATGCAAGGTTTGCACTCCTTTCCTACCAAGGAAACAAAACCTCAAAGAATATGCAAAACAAAGGACTAAAGACAATAAATGACCCAAATATGCACTAAAAAGCATGGGAACAAGGCTAATTCGGGGACTAAATATGCTCAAATTATGGTCACATCAAATATCCCCAAACTGAACCTTTGCTCGTCCCGAGTAAAGAGGTGACAAAGACTAGGACCATTATTTAAACTAACCTAATAGCATAGCCGATATGAGACAATTAGCGGGTCTCACTCCGCCCCTTCAACTCACAACAAGACAACCATGAGGTAGGATGCCTTCTTGCAAGGCAAGGTGGGTCTTGCCAAAATGGCGACACATCCAAACATTAAAGCACATAAAATCAAGTAATGGATGCATATACAAAAGAATAGCCACTTTCCTCATCCAAGTGGCGGAAATTATCTACAAGGGAAGCAATTCAAGGGTACACACTCCTTCATAGATGCAATTTCTTCAAACTACTAAGCCTAGAAGGATACCAATAAATCACCTCCAAATTGTGTCAAGCTAGGGTACCTTTGTCCTCAATCGTTAAATGCTTTTGTCAAGAGTAGACTCCTTATGGTGTTAGAAACACTGGAGGATCGCGGAGTTCCCCCTCTTGCCTAGACAAGAAGAAGGGTCGTCCCCTCTCTACCATGCACAAAAATGGATACAATGGATAAAGGGATCGATAGTATTTGAGTTTCATTTTGGGAGTTTGCTTTGTTGTTGTTTTCCCCCCAATTTCTTGTGGCATATAACATTTGAGAACACTTTCTTTTGCCATTTCTTTTGATTTTTGGCATTTCAATACTTGACAACTTTCAACTTTTGCATTTTCTTTTGAACATTTTAAAAGTCACCTCATATGTAGTGAGGGTGGCTTATATTTGAAGCTCTAGGAGTCTATTTTTGCTCCTCTTTTCATTTGATGCATTTTTGAAAACTTTCTTTCACTTTTCATTTCATTTCTTGAACTCAAATCAATTTCTTTTTGTGCCCATTCCCTTTGATGACAAAAATGTGGTAGAACATGGATGATGTATGCATGGTTTCAAGGGTCACCTTGGAATAAACGGTAGACAAGGAGTTATCACACCACAAGGTACTCTTGACTAGGCCTTAATCCATGGGTCAAAAGATACTAGCATGACACATCCTAGGGTGTTTTACAAGTATTCTAACAAACAAAGTCTTAAGAAGAAAAAGCATCTACTAGGGCCTATATACACTTGTCAAGCTTCCCAAGTAGACGGTTTCGCAAAATTTTCTAACATGCAACTACATGCAATGATGCAACTATCATTTATACCTCCTAATGCATATGATTCTACCAATTAATATGCCAAATAATTCTAAATGCAAGTCCTAGATTCACATTGTTTATACCGCATCAATCAAAATAAAGCCACATAGTCATTAACATAAAGAGGAAAAAGGAGATTGGAAATATCATACCATGCGGTCTTCAATATCCTCATGTCTCGGATGTGGCATAGTCGATCAATGTGAACAAGGATAGAACAAACACAATATATACAACAATATATACAAGACTACACTACAAAGGAGATGAACTTGTTTTTGGATTTTCAATTTTTCAATTTTTTTTGGATTTTTTTGAATAAAAGTTAAGTTAGAATTTCCCATCCCCACACTAATATGGGCATTGTCCTCAATGGCCAATATGATAGGAAATTATGCAAGCATGATGCATGAATTCTATACTAAATGCAAGCTATACTATGCTACACTACATGATGCATGGGTTTTTGTTTATGACGGAGAGCGTAATTTAGATTACCTCCCGTTGCGTATGCATGTACTTCCCTAAACCAAAATAGACATTATTTCTAATGTCTTAAATTTGGGGGTAGTTCATGCACACAAGATGCAATGCATGAAACTAATGTTGTCATTTTGGATTTTTCAAATGGGAACAATAAAAGAACACCTCAATGGAGCCGAGGTGTTAGTCCTCATGTTGCTAGGACTCTCCAAACTATGATCAAGATAAAATAAATAAAACAAAGAAATAAGTAGACAAACCTCAAGAGGGTAGGAGCCTCCAAAGCTTGCTAGTCTTCCACCATATCGTCATTGTCATCATTTTCCTCATAGAAGCGGACTCATCTCCACTCCCCTCTTCACTTCCTTGCTCACTTCCTTCATCATCTTCATTAGCCTCTTCTTCCTCATCATCTACCTCTTCATCAACGCCCTCATCATCAACAACCTCATCATCGACATTCTCATCTTCACCCGGTCTTTCACCCCTAGATGTGCTTAGAATGAAGACTTCCCTATCCGCCCAACTAGGCAAAGGACATGAAGGATCAAGTAGTCCTTGCCTAGCTAAATGAATGAGGGGTGGATATTGGGCCAAGTATGCATCTACTCGATCATTATAAGCTTGTTTGTGCATCTCTTGCATAAGTAGAGTCATGTAGTCATTGCCCACTTCAACATCTTTGGGTTTGAATTCTTGATATTTGAATGGATAGGGTGGTGTGACAATGGAGGAGGAGGGCTTTTCAATTTCGCCCCTTTGTTGACGGATGATGTACTCGGCGCCCTTTGAGAGTGGAAGTAGGTAGTTTGTTCGATGAGCAGTCAAGTGGCATATCTTGGAAGGCAAAGTGAAAGATCTAGCATCATTGGTGAGCCACCCATAGTTGGTGTCAAGAGGATTATGCTTGACCCACTTGTACTTGTTAATCATGGCATCCATGTCAATGAGATGACCCCCTTTGATCGCCACATAGGTGTTATCCTTGTTGAAATTGGCGTCAAAGTGCTTGGCTAAGAGAGTAACTAGACCTCCATTTACGATAAAAGCGGTGCCTTCCTTTCCACAATCAATATCGAGCCATCTTTCCACCAAAAGCCTTAGAGCATTGTAAGGCTTGGTGAATTCCCTTCCGACATTTAAGGCCGACTCAAGTAGAACACAATCGAGCTTTGTAAAGTGATTAGTGTCTTTTCTTGCAATTATAGTATTCCCGATGACCTTGTGCCACACTCTAATGCCCGGATGGTGGACTAATAGAGCGCGACAAGCATGAAAGTTCTCAAATTTCTTCCCGGAAATTGCCTCCCAAAGAGGAGCGGGGTCATATTTTCGGGCATCTTATGATAATAAGGTGTATCACTAAGACCTAATGCTTTACTCAAAACATCAAAGGTGATGCGCCTATTCACATTGGCAAGGCGGAACTCGATGTATGTTCTAGTCTCTACCTTAGTCACTTTCAATGAACTTAAGAATTCCAAGGTAAGGGAGGGGTATGTCAATTCTCTTCTAGTAAACAATTTTCCCAACCCCATGGCTTCAAAGAAGGCTTTTGTTTGTTCAAGGACACCCAATTTGTTCAAGGCATCTTCACATATGAATTTGGTGGGTAGAATGGCTTTCTTAGCATACTTGGCAAATGTATCCCTATGGGAGTTAGAAATGAAAATTACCTTCGGATAGTTGGGTAATTGAGCAATTTACGGAGTTGTTGATGTTGTTGCTTCCAAGGGAGGATCTTGTTGTTGTTGAACTTCCAAGTTTGCACTAGCAACCACCATAGCCATTGAAGCTTTCTTTGCTTGAAGGCATTGTTGCCTTTTTGAGTGTGCCTTTGCCTTGAGTGCCTTTGTTGATCCTTTTGTTCTTGCCATTGATGATTATACCAAGAAAAGATTGAAAATCTTCAGTTTCCAATTATACCCAAATCGATTTTAAGATGAAAGGATTTGCCTTTGTATTTCAAAAATTGACTCAAAGGTTGAAGATTTTGGTACTTGGATTGATTATTGTTGTAAAAGGAGTGATTAATTGTTATTGCAAGGAAGTTTAAATTTGATTTTGTTGAATTTGGTTGAGGAAATCTTGTTTTTGGTGATGGAGAGGATGAGGGTTTTGGGGTTTTGGGGTTTTTGGGTAGTGTTTGAATGTATGAATGAATGAATGAATGTGGGAAGGGGTATTTAAAACACCCGAAATTTTCAAACTGCAGGGGGAAGACGAGCGGATTCCCTTTGGGACGCTCGGATTCTGCTTAATTTGGGTTCATTAAATCTCGCCTAAAGACGAGCGGATTCTTGCAGTTCAGGACGAGCGGATTCCCTTAAAGACGAGCGGATTCTGTTACAGCGGATTTTCTTATTCTGCACTGGCAAAAAGACGAGCGTCTTCTTGCAAAGACGAGCGGATTCTTTCAGACGAGCGTCTTCTCAGCTTGGACGCTCGGATTCTCTAACAGAACAAAATTTTCAATTTTTCAGCTCATTTGGACGGACGGATTCTTCCACAGACGCTCGAATTCCCATAAGACGAGCGGATTACCCATAGGGATGCTCGGATTCCACCTGGTCTACCCGGATTCAGTTCCATCCGTGCACTTGCATATCCCGTGTCATTTTCATTCTTCAAATCCCGTGTTCTTCATTGTAGGGGCACTATAAAGGCATGAATAGCCTAGGCAATTGCTATCCCCACACTAAGCTAAAGCACTACACATCAATAAACTCATTAGTCCCTCCCTCACTTCTCTCAAATATGATAAATATCTTGATCAATGCATAAAAATCCAAAAATGACAAAAATGCAATGTAAGAATTAAAATGCAAGTTAGGGAGTTAGAAATATTTACAAATGGTGGTTTGGAGAGGACTCCACCACACTCTCATCTTTAGTGAGATGTCATGGGGGCATGTCCAAGGTGTTGTTGATGTTACTCAACACCATGAAAAAGTAGTCAAAAGCTTGTTCATTGTCATGATAAAGATCCTCAATAGATCTTTGCACTTGTTGTCCTTCATGTTGGTCTTGATCGATAGCATTACTAATATAGGGATTGAAAATCCCTTCAAACTCATCGTCCCAAAGACCGCAAACTTCATCTACTTGGTCACTAAAGATCTCTAGAGTTGATAGAGACAACTCTCCCACTTTCTTGTTTTGGCCAACAAGGCCATCCTCTTCATTGCTTGACTTTGGTGAGCTTTTCAAGCTCTGTTACAATTTCCTTTCTCTTTTGATGGAGCATCATCAACTTTCTTCTTCCATTGGAATTCCGACTTCCTCCTATCATCCTTCCGGCTATAATGATCAACCATAAAACATGGTTCATGCAAACGGGGAGCTCTCATGGTCTTGTCAAGATTGAAAGTTATGCTTTCATCTCCCACTTCTAGAGTGAGCTCTCCATGCTTCACATCTATCACCGCACCCGCGGTGTGCAAGAAAGGTCTACCTAGAATGATTGGAATATTGGAGTCTTCTTCCATGTCAACAATGACAAAGTCCACCGGGATGAAAAATTTCCCAACTCTTACGGGAACATCTTCCCATATCCCTAATGGTGTCTTCGTCGATCTATCGGCCATTTGGAGTGTGATATTGGTGCATTTAAGCTCTCCCATCCCTAACCTTTTACTTACCGAATACGGCATAACACTCACACTAGCCCCTAGATCACATAAGGCTTTGTTGATCGTGGTGTCGCCAATGGTACACGGTATTGAGAAGCTTCCCGGATCTTTAAGTTTTGGAGGTGAACTCCCTTGAAAGATTGCACTACTCACCTTAGTGAAGGCGATAGTCTCAAGCTTCTGGATCGACTTCTTCTTTGTAAGGATGTCTTTCATGTATTTTGCATAGGCCGGCACGTGATTGATTAATTCCGTGAAAGGCCAAATTCTTCACAATCTCCATAAATTTTCCAAGTTGGTCATCAAATTTGGGCTTGGCTTGACGACTTGGAAAAGGAAGTCTAATCACAATGGGCTCCTTCTCCTTGGCCTTGTCTTCACTTTTCTTTGAAACTTCTTCTTTTGATGGTTCTCCACCCTTGGAGTTTTGCACAATTTCTTCTTTGTCACTAGCTTCCACAACTTCATCCTCAACTTGCTTCTTTGGTGCTTCATACCTCGTACCACTCCTCAAGTGAATGGCACTAACCGTTTCATATCTTGGGGGATTACTTTGAGGTGGTAATTGCCCCTTTTGTCTTTGTGAGCTTTAAGATGCTAGTTGAGTCAATTGGGTTTCCAACATTTTGGTGTGGGCTAGGATGTTGTTGATGGTGATTTCCTTTGCTTGACTATCCTTTTGCATTTGAGTGAAAAACTCTTGTTGATTCTTTTGCATTTGGAGGACCGCTTTTTGAACATCAAAACCTTGGTCATTTTGTTGATTGTATGGAGTTTGATTTTGGTAACCTTGGTTTTGGTTGTAAAAGGGTCTTTGATTTTGGTTTCTCATGGGAGTTGGGGTGTATGTTGGTTGAGGGTTTTGAAAATTTTGGCTTTTGTATGAGAGATTTGGGTGGAATTTGGTGTTTTCATTGTAATAATTGGAATAAGGGGTACCACTCTTGTATGCTTGAAAAGCATTCACTTGTTCATTTGTTCCCCTACATTCACTTTGGTCATGTCCCAAAGTTCCACAATTCTCACATATCCCACTTGGGATTGATGAAGATGTCGTCATGGCATTAACATGATGCTTTGGAGATTTTGAGACTTCTTCAAGTCTAGCCATAGCTTTTTCAAACTTCAAGTTGATGGTATCAATGTGAGCACTAAGTTGAGCACCCAATTGAGTAATAGAGTCCACTTCATGCTTTCCTCCTCTAGTAGCCTTGCGAGGTCTACTATATTGTGAGTTATGGACCGCCATTTCCTCAATCTTGTTCCAAGTTTGATTGTCATCAACTTCGGTGAACATTCCATTTGATCCCATGTTGAGAATGTTTCTTGAGTCTTCATAAAGACCATTCCAAAATTGTTGTACCAAGAACCACTCGCTAAGTCCATGATGAGGACATGAGCGACAAATTCCTTTGAATCGCTCCCAAGCTTCATACAAAGATTCTTCATCCCTTTGCTTAAAGCCCGTAATTTGAGCTCTTAGCATGTTAGTCTTTTCCGGTGGGTAGAACTTTTTGTAGAAAGCTAGAGTCAACTTCTTCCAAGAATCAATTCCGAGAGTAGCCTTATCAAGGCCTTTCAACCATTGTTTCGCGGTGCCAATTAGAGAAAAAGGAAATAAGACCCATCAAATTTGGTCTTGAGTTACACCGGTTTGAGAAATCGCATCACAATAGTCACAAAAAGTCTCCATGTGAGAATGAGGGTCTTCACTAGGCATCCCCCCAAATTGGCTTCTTTCGACTAATTGGATAAATGCGGATTTGGCAATAAATTTTCCGGTTAAGTGTTGTGGTGTGGGAGTACCATTGGGTAGGTTCTCCTCGGTGGGTACGGAATGTGATGAAAATTTAGGCATTGTGGGTTGATTTTGTGTTGGATTTTGTGTTGGGTTCCCCTCACCTTCTCTTGCAAAAGGGTTGATGAACTCAATAGTGTTTGGTTCAATATCTACAACCTCACCAATACCTCTCAAAGTTCTCCTAGCAAGTCTTCTATTGTTTGTTAAAGTCCTTTCAATTTCGTGATCAAAGGGTAACAAGTTACCTTGTGACCTTCTAGACATGCAAAATATCAAACAATTCGAAAATAATTAGAACAAACCTTGAGGAATTTCACTTCCCCAAGGCAAAGAAAGACACAACTAATAACAATTTAAGAAAATCTAAATCAAGTTAACACCGTCCCCGGCAACGGCGCCATTTTTGGTCGGACTCCAAGGAGGTTTAGTTTTCGGTACTTGTCGTTAGGAGCACCTAGACCAAAACACAATTTATAACTCCACAAACAACTCTACAATTAGTAAAGAGGTAAGTAAAGGTCGGATCCCAAGGGACGGGAATTGAGATAAGATTTTCAATTGCAACTAGCGGTGTCTAGGGGTGTCACAATTTGGGGTATGAATAGAAGATCACTAAACTAAATAGCAATAAAAGTAAACAAGCAAGATGATTAAAAAGGGATGTAAACAATTGATAAAAGGCACTAGGGTGTCATGGGGTCATCGGGGATTCATGGGAATTGATCATACAAACATATTCTCAAATTATAAGCAAGCAATTATTGTTGTGATGGATCGAGTTGGTTTATATCTTACAATCCTAGGAAAGTTTGGGTCCCGGAGCCGAATCGATTAGATTGTACAACACCTACAAGTCGACTTAATCTTCCCTACTCAACTATATGCATGGTCTAATGAGACTCAAGTTGGTTTATGTCTTACAAGTCTCATTGAAAAGATAGGTGATGGGTAAAAAATGCAAGGATTCATAGGCTCGCATTTCATCAAACATAACATGTGCATAAGTTGAGATCACAACAAGCAAGCAAATAAACTATGAAAACATATTAATTTAAGCATGAATCATCCCCCATGTTGGTTTCCCCTAATTACCCATTAACCCTAGCTAAGGAAACTACTCACTCATTATCATATTGAACATGCTACCAAGGTTGTCAATCATACCAACAAAGTGAAACATGATGAATAAATGAATAAATGAAGATAATTAACAATAATTAAAAAGGGATTAAGAGAATTATACCTACTAATGATTCCAATAATAAAGCAAAGAATAATAGAAGTACTTGATGATTGATTGGAAGGTTGTCAATCTCCCAATAATAACCCAAATAATCTTCAATTACCCAAAATAAAAGATGAACAAAAGAGAGATTAAGTTAATGAAATTTGTATTAAGACTTGATTAAATGTTGATTACAAGATTAAAGAGAGATTTGATTGATATTAACTACCCTAAAGATTGCTAAGAAGAACATGCTAATCTAATTAGACTAATGGGGTATTTATAGTGGGGATTAGGTACATAAATTAGGGTTTACTAAGGGCTTAAATGACGATTAAGTCCTTGAGGAATCGCCGGTCTCAAGAGAGACTCCGGTCTCTTTTTCGCCGGTCTTTGAAAAATATGCGCATCCTTCCTTGAACGAGTAGAAGACGGATTTTAGTTGTCACACAATCCGAGCGTCCAGGGCACGGGACGGGCGGATTGTGGAGGTTCTGGCCGAGCAGATTCTTGGGGTGGACGGGCGGATTGTGGTGGTTCTGGACGGGCGTCCAGCTGAGGAAGACGCTCGGATTGCATATGCTGGACGGGCGGCTTATGGGAAATCCGCTCGGATTGTCTGTCAGGTTCTTCCTTTCTTCTTTTCTTCCTTTCTCTTCATAAAATCCTTGAGGATTTCGTCGTAGATGCAAGGATCTTTTCTCATCATTGCCCATCTACTATAGTATGTACAAAGGTCTTCTAGTCTTGTCTCTTCTTTGATGCTTGGTCATTGAATTCAATCAATTTAGCTCTATTTTGCCATGAAAATGCAAGGTTTGCACTCCTTTCCTACCAAGGAAACAAAACCTCAAAGAATATGCAAAACAAAGGACTAAAGACAATAAATGACCCAAATATGCACTAAAAAGCATGGGAACAAGGCTAATTCGGGGACTAAATATGCTCAAATTATGGTCACATCAGAATACAACCAAACTGTCAGCGGAAGCTATGACAAAGCTAGACTCAGCGACATCCCATCTGTCCCGCGTGAGAGCTCAAGCAATCATAACCTATTAGATATCTGCTCACCATCCCTCAATACATCACCGCAGGTTTTGCAACAATAGAAAAGGGGTCAGTCTACTGTACAATACAATATGATATAACAACAATAATGACCAACCAATCTCAATCCTATAAATGTACAACACCAAGTATCATTATCTGAGCCGTAGCTCAGATCTGCCTGGTAACCCATCGCAACAGGTTATCCATACTGCCATTGGGAGACCGCAACGTTGCCACCTAAGCCCCACTCAACACAACGAGCGATCCCATATCATTAATGTGAACATCCCGCTTGTGAGGAGAGACACAAGGGGCGGACATGGGGGTGAAGACCATCTTCCGATAATGACTTCACAATCAATACCAATAACAACCAACAATACCAAATCACCACAATACTATCACAATAGGAAACCAATAATCACCACATCAATGAACAACAATCATACAAAGGACCGAGTAGGGAAACCCTACCTGATTCGCAAATTCCACAAACAACAACAATCACGCAAGCTAGAATTGCTCCTCTACGAAATCTCCACCTAACATTCATACACAACAATTCTAGAATCAAGATAAATCCCTAATTAAACCATTAACTTTAGTTACTCAGATTAGGGTTTAATTAATCTTAAACAAAAGTGATTAAACTGATTAGAGACAACAAATACTTACTAATGCGGTAGAACACGGAACTACGAAGTCCAAAAGCTTAAGAATCCACTCACAAGATGCTAGGATGATTAGGGAGGAGATTAGAAATGTTTTTAGGTTTCAGAAAAATGATTAACGACGTGCTTAGCGAAATATATAACTCCCTTATCATCCTAATCAAACCGCGGAAATTAACCGTCAGACCGGGTACTCGGTCGAGTACCTGAAGTACTCGGCCGAGTACTCCCTACTCGACCGCGTTCCTCACAACTCGGCCGAGTGCACCCAAAACAGTAGCATGTCTAAAAGCACTCGATGACTCACTCGGCCGAGTACAACCTACTCGACCGAGTGTACAGTGGCCAGAATTCTGTGGTATTATATAACGTCTTTGGGTCGTCATTCTCACATCCTCTTCATGCTATTATTATAGTGTCGTCAACTAGTTCCCAAGTGTGCACAAAAGACGAGAATTCCTCCTATTTTAACTCCTTTTCTACAAGATATATAGAATGCACTAGAAAAGCAAATAGGAAGCAAATGAGTAATAAAATGACTGTAAAAGACCATAATATATTGCAAAATAATATTGGTTTAGGGGTTAAAAGTGTGTAAATAATGATTACATCAGTTACTCTTCCAAAGGAAGAAGGGGGGATTCGGGATTAAGAAAACTGAAATCTGGAAAACTGCCACTGTGGCAAAACTGGTTGATTGGATTTTTGGTAAGGCTGATAGGTTATGGATAAGGTGGATAAATCAAGTTTATCTTAAAATGGAGACTGGCATAGCTACTTTCCTCTCGCTCATGCTGCTTGGTAGAACATTTGCAAAGTCAAAGAAATTATTAAACAATACAATACTGACAATCAATTGAATGTTCTTGCTAAGGACGATACCATTAGAAATGGATATGAATGGTTGAGACCCAAACAGTCAAAGCAAGATTGGTACCAGGTTGCTTGGAATAAGTGTAATATCCCTAAACATGCAATGATTACGTGGATTATTTTTAATAATTGGTTGAATGTGAAAGATAAGTTATTCCAATTTGGGTGCTACCTTGATCACAAATGCTGCATCTATGACAAGGAACTTGAAATTCAGGAGCACCCGTTCTTTGGATGCATTTACAACAAGCAGGTTATGACACTAATTGAGAACTGATGTAGCTTTAGAATTGTTTTCAGCACAGCTGTTTCAGGAAATGTCAGAAGTGTAGGGAAAGAACTGAAGAAAAATGTTCATATTCTCATATGGACAGCTTGTTACTACAATATTTGATGCTAGAGGAACAATGTAAAGATAAATACAGTCCTGTAAGACCTGGTAGAGTTGCTGAACTAATCAAGGAAGAATTTATGCGAAGAGTAAGGTCCAAGATAGGCACAGAATTTAGTCGGTGTAATACCCCTGATTTTTTAGCTGTGCACTCGACCGAGTAGAGTGACCGAGTGTCTTGTGGGTCTTAACCCATGTTCTGTTTAGGTGCCACTCGACCGAGCGACTGGTGCACTCAACCGAGTAGCTCGGCTCAGACTCAGATTTCGCGTGTTGGGCTCCGTTTTATTTGGCCTTGTTATATAAGCTTCTTTTTCAGATTTTCCCTTCATTATACAAACCTAAATATTTCCAAACTCCCTCTCTACCTTTCAAAACTCTCTCAAACATCCCAACAACCTTATCCTTTAAAAATCTTACCTTATCTTGAAGACTGGGTGTTCAACCTTCAACCTTTTCATTTCTTTACTTTGAAAGTGGGTAATTATCCCTTTTTGTTTCTTGTTATTGTTA
Organism: Silene latifolia; assembly: GCF_048544455.1. Lineage (NCBI taxonomy): Eukaryota > Viridiplantae > Streptophyta > Magnoliopsida > Caryophyllales > Caryophyllaceae > Silene > Silene latifolia. Next base: position 93,336,209 of record NC_133532.1, on the reverse strand, counting down.
TTAACCCTAGTTTTGGGGGATATGTCTTGTGAGACGTTTAATTGGAATTTAAACTAATTAATTGGGTTAATTACGGATTAATTAATATTATATTATTGTAATATATTATTATGATAGTTGGACTAGAATTAAGGGATACTTGACCCAAAAATAACAGAACAATGACACAAACTCAGAATAAGACTACCCGGGTGCACTTAAATATCTGAACTAATTAAAAATAGTAAATGACCTCTTAAAATCATGAAAATTGGTGACAAGTTAGTTAAGAGGGCGATCTAAAACTATGCCAAATTTGGTGATTTTTAAGCCCGGTGCGAGAGTCTCTGGTGAAGAATCTTTCTTTACAACGGTCGTGCCCTCTAGGTAATTTTAATAATTGCTGCAAAGTGGTTACTCTGACAGTTTTTCTGTATCCTTGAATATGTGACTGAATTGATAGTTCCTTGATCAAAGCACAAAGCCAATGATCTAAGGTTGGGACGACTAAGTCCAGCACTCAGTAAAAACCTAATTAACCCCTCCCAGCACTAAGCAAAGGAGAAACTCAAACACACAGCCAAGAGTTTGATTTTCAGAAGACAAAGTTCAGAAAATGCTAAATAATTCAAAGGCAATCTGTTTTCTATCATTGATGTGGCTTGGCTTATATAGGCCAAGTAAAGCTGAGTTTATAAGATTCGGATTGAGTTCTAAGGCTGAGATTAAACCTTAGCTACCATACAAAAGGAGACAGTGCTCTTACATTTCTGGAAAAAAAAAAGACAAAAGACAATAAAGCATAAAGCATAAAGCAGGTTTCAGTCCTTTGTTGGTTTGTGAAGGAGCAATTAAAAGCTTTGGCTTATTTGGAGCATTTGTTTACTGACTATTAGATGATGAACTCCTCACATATCACCTGAATTTGAGTTCAAACAAACCAATGTGCTGGTTGCAGTCTTGGTCACCTAATTACTTAATGATGTCTTCTACTATTGATCTCTGAGCTGATGAACATTGCATTAGGATTAACTGATAATTAAAATACTAAGACCTTCTGGAAGGGCTGATTATGTACATGTTGTTGTGCTGGATTGCTGAACTTAAGCTGAGTTTGGACATGGGACTAAACCATCCTAAAACCCCTGAACCAAAGACCTGGACCTAGTTCTGACGAAGGTTGTTGCCTGGTTATGTGCTGGTGACAGACTGTTTTTATAATACCCCCTTCTTACCCGGCCAAGGTAATTGGGAGATGTTACCATCTCAGTTTCCCGAGGCAGTGAAATCCCAATTACAATTAAGAAACTTTATTAAATAAATAACAAGTTTAATTATTACAAACATAAACTAATGAATAATATTCAACTCATAACCACTATACCCAACTAACCAACTATGCTCGTCTTGTGACTCATCAAGCTCGTCCCGTCTCCCGCGTACTATCCAAACAACCAGTACTTAACCTGCTCCCCATATGATCGGAAATATCATATAGATCGACACAGGCCGCCCTGGAAAAAGGTGACAACTACACAGACACACAACACATCAGTCTCAATAAATATAAAGTGTCACACGACACGAGTGTGTGAATATGCAACATGACCATGATATGAATGACATGCTAACAAACAACCACCACCACGGTACCGGGACACGCCCAGACATACCGACAAGCACACTGGTACCGGGACACGCCCAGATGTACTGGATCCGGAAGCCAACCGGCTGCCAGACGCCGTGTCTCAACCACACGAGTCCCTCCATAACTCAAGCCATTAATGTGCACATCTCTCTTGGAGTGGGAAGCTCCAAGAGGCGACTCAAGCGTAAGACGGTCTCCCAACCGCCTTACGTCTCCATAACAACAAGTAATCCACCATATCATCACCAACCTCCAATACACAAGATAATTATAACAAATGTAAGACGACACTTTATATGCCAAATACCGACTCATCACATCGTCTTAACATCATTATATTGTGATACACAATAACCATTATGCTTATCCCCTTTATGACATGATTAGTGACTAAACATGTTATAATGCAATTACTCTAATTAGGTGAGATTAATTACAACATTAACCACAAAACATGTAACAACCACAATATTGAAACCGAGTAGGATTAACTTGCCTCTTAGCATAATCCATAAGCTAGTCGAAATCACCAAGTATCCATCTCATAAAACCGTCTCATCCTACATAAATCACATATTAACTGTCACAAATCACCCTATACTGTAATACAACACAAAACCCCTTATTATTACCCAATAATTACCCATTTATTAATAATAATTACTAATTAATCAACCCAATTAAAACCCTCCAAAAATTAGGGTTCATAAGACTAGAAAAAGGGGTAGATCTCAACTTACAAGGTGAAAGGATGAAGGAGAAGGTGAGCAATCCTCTAATCCAAGCTTGAATCCCATAATATGGTGTCTGTGAGGATTTTAGGAAGAAGGGAGAGAGTTTGGAGAGATAAGGAATAAGATAGAATGAATGAGGATAAGGGGATAAGATTTCCTTATCCCGTGTTCTGATTCAGCACCACTCGGTCTAGTGTCACTTACTAGGTCGAGTGTCACTCACTCTGTCGATTGCCGGTTCACTCAGTCGAGTGTGACGTAGTTCTCAGTAATGACTAGTTTTCATACAACAGTCATATCTCACTTGTTTCTTTGTTATTTTGGGCGTGTGACCTACCGTTGGAATCGTAAGAGAACAAGATATCACCTCCAATTGGAATCACATCAATATCATGTCTAGATCTCAAGGTATGACAGTTTTAAGACGACACTTCTACAGACGGGGATTATCACAACTCCACTAAGTCTAATATAGGTTATACTCGGTCCACTTGGTCTACTTGGTCAAGTGAATGCTTTAGAAACTACGAGGTATTACAATCTTCCGTTCTTAAAAAGAACTTCGTCCCCGAAGTTCACACACGACTCTAACATGCAAGGTACTACTAACTCTATACTCTATATCCAACCACAATCTCGGTCCTTACTCTCCTTTCACAAAGCCAAGGTAACACTATCTCGAAAGACGCCCCATAAACTCATAGCATTCACTCAATGGACAAGGTCAACCTCACAAGTGACTCTCACTACCTCAACACCCTTAGTACTACCTATCAAGTTCCATAGTACCAACGCTACTAATCCACTAATCCCAAATCGATTCCCACACTAATCCAACATCGATTCCCAACACTCTTTAGTTAATTTCCAAATTATTACATCCACTCCCTCTAAAAGAGAACTTCGCCCCAAAGTTCGACTATCAAGCTCATAATATGTTCTCATACGCTCATTACCAATTTCCACAAGTGACTATGTTCCAGGTTCAACACTCTCTCTTACTCATTGTAAATCCGTAATCAAATCTTATATCATCTTATGCCATTGCTATAATCCCACTCTAGAAGCCTCCCAAACGTCAAAGCACAAGGTCCAACCCACGGTTTCAATCTATAATCCCATAACTAACTCCCAACTCAAGTTGGTTATACGTATACGTATCTATCACGGGGTATAACTCGATTATTATTACATATTTATGTCACGTCAAATCTCATGCCTTCACATGTATGCAAATCAAAACACCAATACGCGTACTCTAGGAAACCATCAGTTAATGCAAAATTTCTCGTTATATGACTCAACAATGATCAACATTCCCATTTACGGACACCATGCCACGCATATACCACGTCAAATCCACCACATGATCATAAATGTGTTTTCATATCCGTTCCCATTCATCATCAACACTTTCGCTCATATGGAAGGTCACAATCACTATCATGCAATGACCACTATGCGACACATAATTTGCTTGTTTCATCTTACTTTTACACAACAATACAAAACCACGTCAACTAGCACACATCAAACAAGATTATCACATCATTATTGTCATCTAATTACACATGTCAATTAACAACTTTCATTTAAATTTCACTCAAAAGTCACATAACGCAAACAATTTAGAAGGTCTCGTCCATATGGGGTCAGCATTTTCATCCGACACAAACCAACCATTATAAATTGTGAAAATAAGGGTATACACTCAATATTAGGTCGAGTATTGACAAAAAAAGGGTCAAAGTAGACCGACCACTCGGTCGAGTGTAGAAGGCCACTCGATCGAGTGTAGGAGGCCACTTGGCCGAGTACGCGACCACTCGATCGAGTACACGGTGCACTCGGTCAAGTGTCACCTGGGCATGAGGTTTCATTCTCAAACTCGTTTCCAAGCTTCCCTATTTCATCACTCAATGAGGCACTACAACAAGGTCACGATGTATACCGTGGGTGTTCCACCAGACGATTGGGAGACAACTTTATAAACAACATCTATACTACCGCTCATAGGCCAAAATTTCACGCTACTACTTTCACACTCCATGCATACACACTTTGCTTAACCGGACATATTAAATAACACAAGAAATTAGGATACCTTAACGACATAATTGAGCCCACATGCTTTACATATCACACTCTCACTCTCATAACCGCGAAAACCAAGCTTGGTAATACTAAGTCCACCATCATATATCTCAATTATTGAATTTCAAACTCATCCCTCGTAAGTCACGGCTGTCAACGTGACCTCTTCACAAGGGTTCCCTTAAAACTTGTAACAATTTCTTATCGAATGTTGGATTACAAAACTTGTAAAACCTCCAGCTCATCTCTCGTTCTAGTATTCCCTCTCATTTTCCGGTTTCATAAACCTTTGTCACTATTTATTCTATTCATACCATTCCTCAAGTCAAATCTCACACCCTCTGAAACTTTTATCTATTTATGTCCTCACTCTCTTTTCACTCTTACGGTACCTCATTATTCTCTTATCATTCTATAAATCTTAACTCAAACCTATGCTATCCCAAGATACCTGAGTCATACTCGATAAGGTTACTCTCACTTTGTCCTTTAAATTATGTTCCCTAACTATAAGTCCGAACAACCACTAAATATCCAACCTTGGTCGCACTCCACTTATTATTTATAGGTGGTCTCTCATGATCAACTCACTCAACTCAAAACTTTTCATAGGCTAGTGTACCTTCCTAGGTTTCCCAAATTCTTAAACTCGATGACTATATCCCATTTCACATATCTCGTCGAAGACACATGCCTAAGGGTTAGGGTGAGAAAATCATTATATTAGGCTCACACATAAACTCTATGTTCGGAGATCCCTGTAATCACCAAAGGTACCGCCGGCTCTTGACGAGTTTCTCTTGCTTGGTTGCTCCTTGCGTTGCTTGATGACTTTGGCACGCCCCATAATTCATTTCACATGCAACTTCTGGGTAGGGGTGATGAGAATTACAACAATCCGGAACGGATACGGAAGAGGTAGGAAATCAAATAAATTGAAATGGATGGAAAACTTTCCCAACGCTTAAATCGGTGATTAACACTTTACAATAAACCCTTGACAGGAGTTTGTCATTGAGATGAAGTTTACTTAACCCGAAGAATGGAATTAAAGAAATTACTGCATGGCTTCCTTTGTATTTAAAACAAACCACAAACTTGATTCATTAGTACACTTGAAATATGATGAATTTTGTAAAATGATGCAAATTCAAAAATCAACTCTAGCAATTTTACCAACTTTATAAAATGTTCTTCCCTATTATGAAATTTTTACTGAAACTTGACTAAAATGTGAATTATTATATTAAAACTCTAACATAACGATGATTTGTTTCAACTTTCTTGAAAATTTTAATACGAAATAAGCCGATATAAGATGGCACATGTCGCTATAAGCCAAGTTCACAGTATTAAGAATCAATTAAGACAAGAACCTAACTTGGTAAAAGTCAAAATCCGGGTAGGTATACTACTCATTTTCGAAAAATTTAAGACGGATAAATCTCTCATTACTTCACAAGATATTATAGTCAAAGCTTACGTATACTTGTCACAACCTTTTCGGAAAGTTTGTCACCCCTTTAGGGCGGAAAAATTCAAATCATTTTATGATAATCCCCCAATAAAATTTTAGTCTCACAATATTTTTAAACCGTGTTTAAGATGAAATAAAAAATTGTTCATATTCTCACTTAGTTCAAATTTTTTGGGCTAAATCGATGATGAAATCTTCTTTTTGATGATGTAGCATACTACTACTAGTGAAGATAGTAGTCTTGTAAAACGATTAAACCAGGTTTCACTTATGAAAGATCAAAATCTTGAAGATTAAGATAAACTTTTGAGATGAAATTTTCACATACAAGATAAAATTCAACATTATTAATAAATATAAAGCCTTTGTTATCCAATTAGACCCAACAACGAACACAAAAATCCAACTATTGACTCAAGAATACAAGTTTTTAAGCTTGTCCAAGGTGGACAAAATTTCAACGTAAAAAACAATATTGATAAAATTTGAACAAATATGTGTAGATCTACCCAAATCAAGTTTGGAAAAAAAAAATGAAGAAGGTCAACACTCTTACGCGGTCAAAGTTGAGAAGACGGATGAAGAAAAGTGGAGTAACAAAGTGTAATCCAAACAACAAATTACCAACTTGGAGTTTGAAATTATATTAAGATAAACCGATGTCGAAGTTACGAGGTTAAAGGTACAAACGAAGAAGATAAGATAGAGAAAAGCAAATATTTTCACGAGTTTCTCAGCTCAGCAGACCTACTCAGTCGAGTACTGGGGGAATTCGATCGAGTGCTGCTCTACTCGGTCGAGTGACAGGTTACTCGGCTGAGTGGCAAATTTTCCTGAAGTTTTCCAATTTCTGTAACTTGCTCACTCGGTCGAGTGACCAACTCACTCGGTCGAGAACTGCCCTACTCGGTTGAGTGTGGCCTCGTACTCACTCGAGTGATCCTTTACGGCTTTTAATTCTCGATTAAATTGAACTATGATATACCCTGCATAATAAGAAAGGTTCGGGAGTCCACCGACCCTCGGTGATCCATCCCATGTTAGCTCATACGGCATCATACTCACCGTCTTAACACAGTACCTCCATACTCATAACTACTCAACTAACAATCATCAACATTCATGCCTTAACGATAACACTAACAAGTTTAAACACGCATATGATTTATCTACATGCCAAGATTCGGGACTAACGTCCCTTATACCAACACACACCAATTACTTCTAAAACATGTTATACACATTAGCCTACTCATCCATCTTTCACATATTATAATTTACCACACACACCTCTATATCATGCGAGAAACTTAACAAAATCATAACACAAATATAATCATTCAACATATCACGTCACGTTTCCCGACTCATAACCACCCACGTAGTGACCAAACTAAATAATAGGATTTAGTTTTGAGATGAGGGATCCTACTCACCCAAAACCGGCCTCCTATTGAACTCAAGTCGGGTTCATTTTCTTAGACACACCTAGGTTCATTTTGATTCATTGGTTTAGGTTCCAAAATCGTCGCTCTGATACCACTTTGTAACACCCCCTTCTTACCCGACCAAGGTAATTGGGAGATGTTACCATCTCGGTTTCCCGAGGCAGTGAAATCGGAATTACAATTAAGAAACTTTATTAAATAAATAACAAGTTTAATTATTACAAACATAAAATAATGAATAAAATACAACTCATGACCACTATACCCATCTAACCAACTATATTCATCTCGTGACTCATTAAGCTCGTCCCGTCTCCCGCATACTATCCAAACAACCTGTACTTCACCTGCTCCCCATATGATTGGAAATATCATATGGATCGACACAGACCACCCCAAAAATAGGTGACAATTACACAAACACACAACACGTCAGTTTCAATAAATATAATGTGTGACACGACACGAGTGTGTGAATATGAAACATGACTATGATATGAATGTCATGCAAACAAATAACCACCACCATGGTACCGGGGCAGGCCCTGGTACCGGGACACGCCCTGGTACCGGGACACGCCCAGACATACTAACAACCACAAACAGGTACCGGGACACGCCCAGACGTAACGGATCCGGAAGCCAACCGGATCCCCTGCCAGACGTCGTGTCTCAACCACACGAGTCCCTCCGTAACTCAAGCCATTAATGTGCACATCTCTCTTGGAGTGGGAAGCTCCAAGAGGCAACTCAAGCGTAATACGGTCTCCGAACGGCCTTACGTCTCCATAACAACAAGTAATCCACCATATCGTCACCAACCTCCAATACACAAGATAATTATAACAAATGCAAGACGACACTTTATATGACAAATACCGACTCATCACATCGTCTTAACCATCATTACATTGTGATACACAATAACCATTATGCTTATCCCCTTTATGACATGATTAGTGACTAAATATGTTATAATGCAATTACTCTAATTAGGTGAGATTAATTACAACACTAACCGCAAAACATGTAATAACCACAATATTGAAACCGAGTAGGATTAACCTACCTCTTAGCACAATCCATAAGCTAGTCGAAATGACCAAGTATCCATCTCATAAAATCGTCTCATCCTACATAAATCACATATTAACTATCACAAATTACCCTATAATATAATACAACACAAAACCCATTATTATTACCCACTAATTACCCATTTATTAACAAAAATTACTAATTAATCAACCCAATTAAAAAACTCCCAAAATTTAGGGTTCATAAGACTAAAAAATGGGGTAGATCTCAACTTACAAGGTGAAAGGATGAAGGAGAAGGTGAGTAATCCTCTAATCCAAGCTTGAATCCCGTAATATGGTGTTTAGGAGGATTTTAGAGAGAAGGGAGAGAGTTTGGAGAGATAAGGAAGAAGATAGAATGAATGAGGATAAGGGGATAAGATTTCCTTATCCCGTGTTCTGATTCATAACCACTCAGTCGAGTGTCGAGTCCACTCGGTCGAGTGTCACTCACTCGTTCGAGTGCCGGTCCACTCGGTTGAGTGAACCTCACTCGGTCGAGTGCGAAGCAGTTATCAGCAATGATCAGTTTTCGTAAAACAGTCTTATCTCACTCGTTTCTTTGTCATTTTGGGCGTGTGACCTACCGTTGGAATAGTAAGAGAACAAGATATCACCTCCAATTGGAATCACATCAATATCATATCTAGATCTCAAGTTATGACAGTTTTAAGACGACCCTTCTACAGACGGGCATTATCACAACTCCACTAAGTCTAATATAGGTTATACTCGGTCCACTTGGTCTACTCGGTCGGGTGAATGCTTTAAAAACTACAAGGTATTACAGTTTTAGCTTGTTATCCTTGCCATAGTCCTTGACCAGGTTGTGATAGGGTCAGGGCCAAGGTTGGCTGGCTGAGCTCTTCCTCCAATAGTAATTACATGATTAATTTTATGATGTAACTTCTTAGAGGAGGATCATTATGCTTTCTTATTCTATTGGGAGATTGCTAAAAGGTAGGATATTTTTCTACTCGATTTCGATAATATAAATGTTAGTCATGTTTTTTCATATGTCATTCTTATTGTTGTTCATTTTACATGCATTTTATTTGCATTATAACATGTAATTGGATGATTGTGTCTCAGTGGATGGTTGTAAAGGAGGGGATTGCTTTATAGCATGATAATTGGGGAGTATATCTTGAAGTATCACTTTGATTATTGGTTCACATGCGTACATGGCTTAAGGACATCCATTTTATATATGAGAAAGAAGCATCTTTAATAATCATTGTACATGTGAAAATATCATGCTAGCATATTGTGTTGCATATTGAGATATATGTGATTGTGATGGATGTTGAAGGTTGTTGTGGAGTTCTGGTGGCGATATATGGTTGTTAAGGATACGTAAGAGGGGTCAGAAGACCGTCTTACGCTCGAGTCACATCTTGACGCTTCCTACTCCAAGAGGGACGTGCACGTTTATGACTTGAGTATCGAGGGGCTCGTGTGGTGTGACAGTGCCTGGCAGGGGTCCGGTTAGCGTCCTAGCTCGGTACCACGAATGTGTTCCGAGTACCAATTTTTGGGTTGCGGTCCGACTATTTGGCGGGCGGTGCTGGGGTGCCGTCACCGGGTTGTTGGTGTCGTGGATGTGTTCCTGGTACGGGTGTGGTGGTGGTGGTGGAGTGGTAACTTGTGTACTTCTTTGATGCATTGCATATTCACATTCATGACTCGTGTCTTGAGTTTTGATATTATCGACGTGTGCTTGTTTTGTGTAATTTTGGCCTGCTTTAATTAGGGTGGCTTGTGATGAACCATATGATATTTCCGGTCATATAGGGAATAGTTTGAGTACTGGTTTGGTTTTGGTACCTTGCGGGAGATGGGACGAGGTACGGACACTTGTAGTCAAGTTGCATAGCTAGAGGTTACACGACATAGATTATAGTTGAGTTGTATAATGTATAGTTCACACTTGTTATTCTTTTATTAGTATATATATCATTAAACATGTCATTTATAAATAAAATTTAATTAATTGTAGTTCTGATTCACTGCCTTGGGAAACCGAGATGGTGACATCTCCTGATTACCTTGGTCGGTTAAGAAGGGGGTGTTACAGTCGGAGTGACAGTGTATGGTTCTAGAAATGGGGAATGTCATGTCCTTAATTGACATAAATTGTGTTGGTCATTTTGAGTTATTGCTTTATGGTTTGGAAGAATATTTATATTAGTATATTTTGTTGATAAAGATAGTCTACTTTTGTATTTTTATCATTGATATATATATATATATATATATATATATATATATATATATATATATATATATATATATATATATATATATCACATTTCACCAAAAAAAAAAGAATTTAAATACCAAAATTTCAATGTTGATTATAGAAAATCAATGTTGATATTAGAAATGGAAGCTTATTTGAAGTGTCTTCGAATTATTTTTTTTGTTTGGGTACTTAACCAATTTTATTTTGTGTTCCTCTTTGCACTTTGAGTTTCCTTTTGAATCCCCTTTGATTGTTTTCTTAGGGACGTTGTCCTTATGATTTTGGGTTTCAATCTCTCAGTCTTTCTAGTGGAAAGTCTTATTGTTCTTTGTGACCTTTTTTAACAATCTTTCTTCTCGGTGATTTGAAAATTCTTGATTTTTTATTACCGTTTCTCATCCGTAAGCATGTTATAGGTTGATCTAGATCAACGTAGTTTCCTTACCTAATAAAAAAAAGATCTAAGATCTAAAGATAGTCTACGTTATAGTTGTTTAAGTTGTGTATGTGTGTCGTTTGCTCTGATGAATGCTTCCTTATATATGCACTCTCAACCTGTTTCTTACAACTATTTCCTTAGTGGTGAGCGGTTTGATAACCTTTGGCAACTCCTTATGTAACACCTCCTTCATACCCGGCCAAAGTAATTGGGAGATGTTACCATCTCGAATTCCCGAGGCAGTGAAATCAGAATTACAATTAAGAAACTTCATTAAATAAATAACAAGTTTAGTGATTACATAAATGTAAACAAATGAATAGGGTGAACTATACAAATTACAAGTCGACTACCATCCATGTCATCTATGCTATGCTACTCGGCTCCGAGTCCATGGCGCGGCGCAAATCCCGATCACGTCAACAAGCAAAACCTATACTCAACCTGCTCCCCATATGATCGGAAATATCATATAAATCAACATAGGCCACTCTGAAAATAGGTGACAATTACACATACACACAAACTTCAGTTTCAATAAATGAATACAGTGTGACTCAACTCAAAATGTGTGAGTATGCAACATGAGTAAAACATGAATGAGATCCTATCGAACAACACCCACTCTGGTACCGGGACACGCCCAGACGTACCCACAACCACCACGATACTGGGACATGCCCAGATATATTGACAACCACACTGGTACTAGGACACGCCCAGACATACCAACAACCACAAATAGGTACCGGGACACGCCCAGACGTACTGCGTCCGGAAGCCATCCGGATCCCCTGCCAGACGTTGTGTTTCAACCACACGATTCTCTTCGTAACTCAAGCCATTAATGTGCACATCCCTCTTGGAGTGGGAAGCTCCAAGAGGCGAATCAAGCGTAAGACGGTCTCCCAACCGTATTACGTCTCCTCAATAACCAAGTAACACCACCAATGATCTTCAACACAACACAACAATGACCATACATGGAAAATGCAACACAACACCAATTATATGACTCATCATGAACTCAATACCAACATATCTTAGATAAAACTTCCTCAAATACCAACATGTAATCCCAATCGACTCATACAAAAAAATGACGATGCAAGACACAGAAATATGCACACAAAAATATTGAAACCGAGTAGGATAAACCTACCTTTTAGTATTCTTCACAAGCAACTTGAATCCCACATGATTTCGTCTCGCAAGACCGTCTTAATCCTATACAAATCATGTAATACTATCATAAAAACATCATGCACTATTATAAACTACAAAACCCCTTATTACTACCCACTAATTACCCATATTACATATAGTAATTACTAATTAATTACCCAATACAAAACCCCCAAAAGTTAAGGTTTAAACTAATTAAATAAAGGTAGATCTTAACTTACAAATGTTGATGGAGGAAGGAAAAGAATGACCAATCCATGAAAGTAACCTTGAATCCCATGTAAGAGTGTTTGTGAGGGCTATAGAGAGAAGGGAGAGCATTTAGAGTGAGAAGGAAGAAGATAGAATGAATGAGGATAAGGGGATAAGATTTCCTTATCCCGTGTTCTAATTCAGTGCCACTCGATCGAGTGGTGAGTCCACTCGGTTGAGTGTCACTCACTCGATCGAGTGCCGAGTCCACTCGGTCAAGTGACCTTCACTCGGTCGAGTGCACGTAGTTCTCAGCAATGACCACTTTTTATAAAACAGTCATATCTCACTCATTTATTGGTCATTGTGGGCGTGTGACCTACCGTTGGACTCTTAAGAGAACAAGCTATCATTGCCAATTGGAATAATATCAATACCATGACTAGATCTCAAGTTATGACAGTTTTACGATGACCCTTCTATAGGCGGACATTATAACAACTCCACTAAGTCTAGTATAGGTTATACTCGGCCCACTCTATAGTTATACTTCATTCCCGAGTAGACTCATCAAACCCGAGGGTTATCTCACGCATCCCAAGATTTCTTTGCGGGTCCCAAAATATCCAGGTATTACACCTTAAGCTCTTCTTGGGCGCTTATGACTCCTTCTAGGCTAACTCGCATCTTCTGGGCTTCTGCTCTCCTCTTATTCGTCAAATCTTTTAGTTTTGAGTAGTCTCCATAGAGTCCTCCAGAAATGTCCCATGAACTTGACATCCCTATATAATGATTGAGTCCTTGTCTCTCTGTATCCTTGGAAGAGCCGTGATGAAGTCCATACGGATATCTTCACAAGGTCTCTTTGGGACTGGCAATGGTGTATAAGGACCAGTTTGAAAATAGGACTTAGACTGCTGACATGGTGCACACCTCTTGATAACATCCTACATATCACCAAGCATCTTAGGCCAGTAAAACTAGTCCTGTAATATTTCATAAGTCTTTTGCACTCCAAAGTGTCCAGCAAGACCATTGGAATGAGCCTCCTTGATCAACAAACCCTTATAAGCTCCTTTAGGAATGCACAGCCTGTTTCCCAAAACACGAATCCACCTTGAACTAGATATTTGCTTCCCTTCTTAATTTAACCTGATTGCTGGTAAATTCCATTCTTCTTGAAAATCTGGGTCATCAGCATAAAATTCTTTCATGTATTCAAACCCCAACACCTTCTGCTCCATGATAATGAGCATAATGTATCTTCTAGACAATGCATCAGCAACCACATTGTCCTTTCCCTGAATAAACTTGCTAGAAAAGGAGAATAATTGCAGGAATTCAACCCATTTTGCATGCCTTGGATTTAATTTATGATGACCATTGATATATTTGAGTGCCTCATGATATGAGTGTAACACAAAAGATCTTGGCTTTAGATAATGACTCAAATGATTGAGAGCCCTGGCAATAGCAGAAAACTCCTTATTATAAGTAGAGTAATTAAGCTTTGCCCCATTTAAATTTTCACTAAAATAAGCCACAGGCTTGTGTCCTTGCATCAACACAACACCAATCCCCACTCCACTGGCATCACAATTTACTTCAAGCAATTTAGTAAAATCTGTTAAAATGATAATAGGTGAGTTGCAGAGCAGCTTTTTAATCTCTTCAAAAGAGCTCTGAGCTCTTTCATTCCACTTGAATTCTCCTTTTTTTCATGCACTTAGTGACTGGTGTCATGACTGAACTGAATCCTTGAATGAACCTTCTGTAGAATAAAGTTAGGCCATGGAAACTCCTGACCTAAGTTATGCTCTTAGAAGCAGGCCAAGTTTTAATGGCTTCAATCTTTAGAGATCAACAAATATTCCTTTATTAGATATCACAAAGCCAAGAAATTGAACTCAAATTGTATATGATGCAGGAGCATACTCTAAAAGAGCGAGCAACACAGGTTACTTGGAGAGCAAGGAAGCTAGAGCTGTCCACACCATTTCCTAAACCGTGAATTAGCAATTATGTCAAGTTTTGTGTTATTAATTTAGTTTCCTAAAACTAGTTTCCTAATTAGTCTAAGGTAATTGTTGTTTCTTTCCTATTTTCAGTAGAGGCAAAAATAAGGCAATTATGCCATATAGAAGTCGGTTTCCTAATCACATGAGTGCTGTTTTTAGGACGTTTTTCCTATTATGTTTAAGGAGATCTTAGTCGGCCTACTCTACTATAAATAGAGGGCTTTATTTGTATTAAGTTTTATTCAATGGGAGTTTGAGAATTAATACAAGAGTTTCTTGTTGTGTGCTTATTGCTTGCGAGTTATATGTTCTTTATTTCTTACTTGTGAGGTTGAGATTTTAGTGTGATTCGATCCTTGCGAGTGAGAGCCACCATTCGTGTATATCTTCGAATTTCTTGCGAGGAAAGAGAGTTTATTCACGTCATATCTTTATTGTTTTCGTTAATCTAGATACAAAAATCAAACAAAAACACAATTTATTCCGCTGCGTATTTTATTATTCAAAAATTAAACATCAAAATCCGAGTAGTTTTACATCAGTTTGGTAAAACTGTTAGAAATTATTAATCTCATTAATTTACATATTCATATATGAAACAATTTATTTAGTCATAAAATAAATTCTAGATCTTATGCATGCAAACATCAACAAAAGTAGAGAAGAAATCATTGTTCTTACTATAAGATTTCGGTCTTATGGGCACCAACAAGATCTCCTTCTTGTTAGTTCTTGAGCTTTCCAATAATGGATGAACATTCATGACTTCAAAATAGAAGCCCTTCAATAAGTAGCACCCAAGACTATCCCAAAATCCCACAAACTAACATGTACTAGATATTTGTAATGTGGTTTACCTTAAAATCGGTTACTAATACTCATATACTACTACTAGTATTATTAGTGTTTGATTTGTACAAATTTGATTCATAAAACTTGATTTTATGAAGAACAAGAGAGAGAAGGTTGTTGGGTTTTCACAAAACATAAGAGAATGAATTATTGAGAAAAATCTCTCAATGTGTACCCATAAAACCGGTTGGTCTTGATGGTTTATGGACCATTTTTCTATTTCCTTTTTGTCTTCACAAGATAAATTGTGTAAGCCTTTGTCCATAGTCATGTCACTATCAAGTGTCATAGACAAATGAATAAGACAAATGAATAAGACAAAACTTCTAAAATTTGCCCACCAATTTCGGTTTTGATGTGTAATATGGAGTCCATTTTATTTTTGTCAATTATACAATTGTATGTCATGTGACATGTGACCTGTCTTATGTCATGTTTTAATTTAAAATGCATATTTAACAAATTAAATATCATTTACAAATTAAATAAATCACATTTAACAAATTGACTAGTAATTCAAAATTACTTTCACATAAAATGGTCATTTAATTACTAGTTAGTATAATTCACAACATCTTGTAATTATAACTAACTTATCATTCTCATCTCGCGTGTTTCGCAAACACCGATTAATTTTAGTAATATAACTTCTTAAATTACTAAATAAAATCTTATTTAATCACATTATAATAAGATGTCATTTTCTCTCTTATGATGATAATTTGTTCAATTTTAAGGAATTAATTAATCTGTATCGACATACAATTAATTAACCTTTTTCAATTAAGGGAATCGTCTTTTAGGTGTGACCTCAAGGGATCAACTGATCACCACCGCCGGACGACAGTAATGTCAAACTCTAGCCAGCCAATCATTACCGATATGTGTGGACCAGTTGACTATATATTTAATGTATTATCCCTTTCGTATTCTTGTTATGAGATTTAAATATGTGATCAATATGATCGACAATTGTGATCGCATTATTGTCGGAGGACTTATATTCCAACAATCTCCCACTTGTCCTCGACAAGTGTGCATCACCAATTATCTTGTCCTATTACTATCTCCCACTCAATGCAAGGTGTCTTTCGGGTCGTACTTGCAAGTGATCATATCGAGAGTGGTTTCCTTGATCTGGAGAATAACTGATTGACCGAAATTTTCTACCATAGAAACCTTCCAAGCGTGGCCACGCATTTCCAGTTCATTACTCCTCGAGTGGCCCTGAGATATTGTTTTAACCCTGACAAGGGGGTGGACAATTCCTATCGCACTTATTCCCTTCGACTAGCCACATCCATCATAACCCAAAATATGCCCATTTGACTCCATTTACGAAGGTCGTAGTAACATAAATCAAAGTTAATCTGAAACTGTGCCATCTTAGGCGAACAGTCTTTAGTCAAAAGAATCGACTCATTAGAATACTATAGTAGCTCTCGCCACGACCAGGCTATATAAATTTGCCAGAACTCTATAAGCGGTCACTGCCCGACAAAGTGTTCCTAACAGTCTGCCTATGTGATCGACTAGTCATCTCACGTGACTCTATGGCACTTGAACTTGCCATCAATCGCATCACACTCTAGTCACTTCGAGACGTTACCTCATACAAGTGACTATGGGCGAATACCATGTTAATCCGGGTTCAATTTAACGGGGTTCAATGTTGTCTCTACAACCCGTTTGGATGTACCAAAGTATAAAAGGAGTTTTTCAGCTTAAAAACTCGAACGACAAATGTGATTATCACATATGAATAGTCAATACCTGATTACTATTTCATATTCTATAATCTAATTTGATCTTTTATGTAGTTATTAATCTCAATCCAATTGAAATGACATGACTCATCATGTTAAGCCTATGAAAAGGCTTTGGTTATTAGGTTTTATCAACTTCTTGTACCTAACTCAACCTTACTACATACTCGTTTTCCTTTGTAATGTATACATTTGCATTACAAAACGGTTTGAGTACGTGTCGAGATCCAATCAAGACATAGGCCCTCTAGCCTTAGAATAGCTCCCACTGTTTTTACAGTGTGCGGGACTCATCCTTCTTGCACATCTCATGATTGCAAGTGTACTCAATTTCCATTGTTAATATTTCTCATTGTTCTTTATTGCCTAGAACGATTTTAGAAAATCTATTTCTTAAATAACATAGCCACAATGGTATCTTAACCATCCTAATGTATTTTGATTATGGTTTTGTCGGAAACCATGCGCAATCTCAATTGTCAATTGTCATTTGTGTAACACCCTTACACAAAATTGCATCAAAAACACTTTGCATTACATCCTTAATGCTTCTGCAAGCACTTAAGGGTAATCTTTATGGCTTACTTGGTAACTATTACTTAAATTCGATTTGAAACAATTCATCACACTCAAAGTATATGAAGTGTTATACATCATATCCTATTTAATTGATTCGACAGCGGAAACAAATGGAATTAATCAAATATGTTCAACTTGATTGAACTAGTCATGAATCTTATCAACATAAGACTTCTTATTTGACATTTATATCATGTAGATTTATCTCCATAAATCCGGATATTGAAGATGTACTATATATCTCCAAAGTCTTAAATCATTCGCAATGATCAATATGTCATCCATATATAAGACTAATTAAAACTTCCGTAACTCCCACTAAACTCCATGTATAAACACAACTTCTCGACTTATCGAGAAAAGTTTTATAACATGATCAAAACATTGATTCCAACTCATTGATGTCCTACTTAAGGCCCTCTCTTAAGTTTCACATTATCTTAGGATTGCAAGAATCTACAAAACTCAAGACATGTATTGAATACATTCCTTCTAATTGAAGAAGTGGGTTTTAGATTCACTTGCTATATGTATATCATTATAATGAAACACAATCCCTAAGAAGATCCAAATAGACTTAAGCATTTCAACTAGTGCACAAAACCCTTTGCAACCAATCAAGCTTTGATATTTAACAACTAGTGCAAAAACCCTTTGCAACCAATCAAGCTTTGATATCTAACAATTCACTTGGAATTTATTTCGGATTTTCATGGCTCTAAGCCTTGTATTGAGTTGTGACTTAAACACTCTCATGTAAGTCATATGTTCATTACTTTCCAGAAGTAATCAACTTGAATCAAACAATTTCTTTGTAAGTTGCAAGCTCTTTATGATGAAAAAGTAACACTAATTCATCATCTTCAACAAGTGATGACTTTAACCTCCTAGGTTTTGAAGAAACAACGTCTTTACAAAAACTTCTCATGTAGCCAAGAAGGACCAGTTTCTTACGACATAACATTCTTTGTGGCTCTTGAATAATTTCTCCCACTCTGTCTTCTAGAAATAAACTTGTATTCTAGAAAGACAGCTTCACGAGCCACAAACCTGTTGTACTCGTGATTATAGTAAGGGAAAATGAACATTTGTTTCTTTTGAAAAACTTACAAACATGGTACCCTACTGATGCGTGTCTTTTATATGATTTTTTACATCCCATTTTACACGCATTTCAGAGCTCATTCATGTAGTTTATGCTACATTTCTCCCTGTTTCCGTCTACTTCCGTATTTTGTACATTATTGCAGAAATGTGAAGAATCCAGCGGAAATCAAGCTAAATCTGTCCCCGAGTATCCTGCATTGCATTTGGCGTGAAGTATTCGCTTAAGGAACGAGCTTGGTGCGCATTTCAAGGCCCAAAAGACGAATCCACGAGATTATAAAAGACGAGTAGCAGCTCAAGCAGTCGATCGACCACCACCCTTAGTCGATCGACCAACCCTCGGGTTACAGAAGCTACTGTTCACTACTAAGCAGTCGATCGACCGGACACTTCAGTCGATCGACCAAGACGCTATTCCAGGCGAGAATTAAAAGATCGAGATTTATCAAGCCCATTAGCTACTAGGTTTAGGAATTATGTTACGTATACTTTCTTTATAACGTAACCTAATTCATTCAGTTGCACATCAAGCTTTATTCAGTAGTTTTACATTAGGTTTTACATACAGTTCTTTATAATTAATTAGGGTTTGGGATTATTGTGGAGCATTGGATCTTTGGTTTTTATTCCTAATCTTTCCTCTGCAAATTCGGTATTCATCTGCCTTAATTTCAGTTTATTGCTTTATTTCGTCATTAGTATAGAATTGCTAGTTAATTCCCGCAACCAATTTATTGTTTATGTTTATTGTTTTCTTTATCATTTCAAGCATGAATCCATTAGTAAATTTCATTATTAATGTTATTGTTTTTACCCTTAGCATGAGTAGCTAAATAATTTGTGCTAGGATGTAGGGGAGTTATAGCATAGGCGGCAAAGTAATGAACACAGCCTGATTTGCGTGTCAGTCGATCGACTGACATTCTTGGTCGATCGACTGACCTCGTGGGGTTTTATTTTCGTTTTAATTGTTTTAATGTTGTATTTAACGAATCGAATGCATGCGACCAGTTAGTTACTTAATTTATGACTGACCCATTAGATCGAAAGATAGGGTAAGTTATTAGATCACCAATTAAATCGACTAAACTGTGCTGAGATCGAAAGATAGGTATAGTTTAGACCGTTAGTCACTTTTCAGGACGAGAGTTAGTATTAGTGATATTAGGGACCTATAGCGAGATCGAAAGATGCTATTTGTTAAGAGTGGACCGAGAGGACCTTTTAAATTCCCGCCTCACATGTGTTTGATTTAGACCTGTTTGGTATGCTGCCGCCGAAGCTATAATAAACCGACCATCCTAGTACCCCTTCTTTATCTGTTTAAACCATCTTTTTAGTTTATTGTTTTTATTTATTCTTAGCCTTAGACCAAATCAAATCAACCCCCACAATTGTTACTTTAGACTATTATTAGACAGCTAGAAATTACGTCTGCCTCCTTGTGGTTCGACCCTGTTACCACTAGCCTAGGTTAGTCTTAATAGGAATTATAAATCTTATTTTTGGTACTCACAACGACGGGTATCAAATTTTGGCGCCGTTGCCGGGGAGGCAATAGTTTTAATTTTTAGCTGTTTTAATTTAGTCTTTCTTAGTTTAAGGAACATCCGTTCCTTAAACTTTTCTTATATTCTGTTTGTAGTTTCTTCTTATGCGCAGGTCACAGGGTGGTCCACTACTACCATTCAATCCTGAGATTGAAAGATCCTTGCACGCAAAGAGGAGATTATTTCAAGACCAACAGTTAGAGGAAGAGCCTAGTTCTCGTTCTAGCTTTTACGAGAACGAACATTCGAGGAAAATCCACCGTCTTCTCCCATTTCCACTTCTTCAAGAGCAGTCACTTCTCCGTAAATCCCGAGACATGGCTGAGGAAGCAAGTATAGCTAGTCATTCTGAGCCGACAGCTGCAAATTTGTATAAGGGGTTCGAATTACCAGGAGATGTCAGGAAGTTCGAACCAAAGCCTTCATACATTAGCATGGTTGAGAAAAACCAGTTCGGGGGAGCTGCAAATGAAGATGTAGCTAAGCATATGGAGACCTTTATTGACTACTGCTGTTCCATACCCCCACCAGCCGGCGTGACCCAAGACCAGATCAAGGAGACCATGTTCATCTTCTCCCTTCGTGATGCTGCAAGGGAGTGGTATAGAGATTTGGACCGAACCGTTCATGGGATCACCGACTGGAATTCCTTGGCATTTGCATTCTACAAGAAGTACTTTTCTGCTTCAAAGACGATTGCTATTAGAGCTCAAATCACGAGCTTTAAACAAGGGCCGGACGAGAATTTCCACGAAGCATGGGTCCGTTTTAAGAAGTTGGTGCGAACCATACCGCACCATGGTTTCGAAAAATGGAGCTTGTGCAATCATTTCTATAATGGGCTGTACGACGATCAGAGGGCTATTTTGGATGCTGCAGCCAATGGCCGATTTGCTGAGAACTTGGGAGCAACCAAGGGGTAGAAGATCATTGACGATCTAGCCACCCACAAGGCTGAGTATGGGAATTACAGAGGGAACCAGAGGAGAGCTGCTGAATCTTCCTCTGTTGCTGCGCTTGAAGCTCTTACTGCAAGATTTGACAAATATGAACTAGGGGGAGCTTCAAAAGGAGGGATGTACCATGTCAATGCTGTGACAGACGGTCTTTTCGTCTGTGAAAGATGCGGGGCTGAGGGACACGTTTCGAAGAATTGCCCTAGTACTTTTGAGTCTTGTGCTGCCTTTCTACATTATAGGCAGACAAACACCTACTATGAGCCTAATGTTCATCCCAACTTGAGTTGGAGGAGCCAAAATGTCCTGAATCCAACTCAACCTCCGCCGCAGCAGCAACCTTATGTACCTCCTCATCAAAAGCAACAACAATATCAGAAACCTCCCTATGTGCCGCAGCAGCAACAATCGCAGAATTCTGAATTTTCCGAGCTTAAAAACTTGTTGCTAAAGGAGTCCCAAGCTAGAGAGGCCGGGATGAAGTTGCTAGAAAGCCAAATTGCTCAATTGGCTAGCAAAAGTAACACTCGAGCTCCGGGACACTTACCGACTCAAACTGACCAAAAGGAGACCTTAAATGCCATCACTTTGAGGAGTGGGGCCACCCTTGAGGGTCCTGCCATGGTCGAGGACGCTGCTGAAAAAGATGAGCCGGAAACAAGTCAAAAGAAAGCTTCAACGAATACTTCGAAGAAAAAGGCGTCTACCAGGTATATCAGTCGATCGACTGATATACCCGGTCGATCGACTGATGTGCGCACTACAGGAGCTTCTGGAACTGTTCATCTCAGTCGATCGACTGAGCAAGGTGGTCGATCGACTGAGGTCACTGCTGATGTCGAGGAATTTCGTCCTTTAATGCCCAATAGATGTCGGTCTAGGAACCTTGACTTTCAAAGTGGGAAAGCATTCTATTGTCTTTGCCCAGCCGGCTAAGAAAAAGGACCCCATGTGGCCTATGACTTGTAACACGGTTTCTGAAAAGAAATCGTACTTTGTGCTTCCTGAATTGCCTGTCTCTATTACTACTCCTGTGTTAACACCTCCGCCCCAGACTGGGAGCAAAAAGGAGGAAGAATCTGTTGTTTCAGACATTGCAGGAGCTGGTTTGGGGAAGGAAGAGCTGCAGAATGCTCCAGCTGTAGCAGAGCAGATTGTTTCAAGAGGCGGTCTTTGGTGTCTAAGCTATGGGACTGACGAAGAAGTGGAGGATGAGCCGGTCAAAGTAAGAAGGTCTGATTTGGATTCTGACGAGTCCGGGGAAGTCCTTGATTGGGGAGATGACGAAGTTGATCCGTTGAGCCATACGGACGTGGAAGCTAAGAAGGGTGCAGCTGATAAAATAAGCACCGTTGAGGCTACCTCTAGTAGCCGAAGCGACTGAAGTGGGGCCACAGTGGCCATTCTTGATCAACTATTAGTTGATCGAGCTCTTTATAAACTTCATTTTATTTGCTTTTGTTAGACAATTTTTATTGCTTTTGTGTGCGCGAAACTTCGCGTTTTATTTTGTTTGTTTAGGATTTTTAAGTACTTTAGACTTTATTTTGGGTTTTGCGCAATTTTGGGCGTGTATTACTGTGCAATTGCAGGTTTTTAGACCTCATTAGCTCAAATCATTGAGCAAATACGAAGAAATAAGGAGTACAGCAGTAATTTCAGTCGATCGACTGGCCATATAGGTCGATCGACTGAGTTGCACTTTCCAGGAGCTACTGTTCCTGAGACATTGGTCGATCGACTGCCATTCTTTTTCGATCGACCGACGACGCTGCTGTATCTACTCACGACCTCTCCCCTGCTGTGTTTGGTCGATTTGCGGACTTAAGGGAGTGTTCTACTCCACTTTATTTTCCGTCTAATTCATTATTTCTTCTATTTTCTCAATTGTGCACATATTTCCCGCTCCAAAATTGTTTTCTCGATTTTATGCGTGGGTTTTATTTGTCTTTCAGGTACTTATTAGTAGCACTGCTGGCTACTGAAACCTCCTACCTCACGCTAGTTTGGGGAGGTTTCCTTTGCTGCGCTTAAAGTCTTGTGAGTTCCCAAGTCTTTACTTCATGTCATTATGTTTCATTCATTTCTCGCAATTCCCGTTTTCCATTTTTCTTCATTACATGATTTTGCACAATGGGGACATTGTGCGATTTGGTTTGGGGAAGGGTTTTGCGTCGCATATCATTTGCTTGCATTCACGTTTACATTTTGTTTTGCATCGTTTTTTCATTTCTTATATATACAGAAAATCCAAAAAAATTGAAAAATTTCAAAAATTTCCATAAAATGCACGTTTCTTTTAGCATATAGGTCGAGTCGGAACGGTAGTATCTCAATGATGACATTGCATTTGCACCTGTTTTGCCTGAGCCTTGCTTGATTAACATGTTATTAGTAGAATCGTATAAGTGCATACCTACGAGTTTTCGTTTATTATTTGCTGGACTTGAGACTTGACTTTGAAAATTGGCAAGCTACATCATATTTCTGAGATTTAGAGCCTATTACTGGTGACATTCATGACCAGTTTATTTAGGAATGTGAGTAGTACTCCTTATGAGACATGTTTCCTTAATGTGCATAAATATGAACTTAATCTGCTTAGTACCTGTATGCATTCGGTCTGTGGTTAGTTGACACATGTGGTAGAGGTTTCCCCTTATTCATTTTGCCCATGAACCCCACACTGCCAAAAACAGCCTTTTTGTCCCATTACTACATCCTACATTTAGCCTGTCCTTTGTCAAGCTAGTAGTCCATGTTCTTGGGATTGTTACTTAGTTTTTGGTGGCATTTGCTCTTTTGAGATGTTGTTGGGAAAATGAAAAGAAGGAAAGAAAGAAAGAAATAGAAAAGAAAGAAAAAGATGAAAAAAATGATTCGAAAAAGAAAGAAAAAAGAGTTCTGTACTGTAGAAGCAGTCGATCGACTGCCATTTCTCGTCGATCGACTGGAGTTCGAAAGAAAGAAAGGAAATCAATTCGCATGATTTAAGCCTTTATCAGATGGCGATTTTTGCTCCCATGATTCATTTATATCGTATGGGGAGTTAGTTGATTACTTTTATTTTGGAGATTGTGAGTTTTGTGCTTGCTATAGCACCGTTTCTGTTGATTACGAGCAAGAAGTTGGATGTTGCCATATGGTTCCGTTTTGGTACTAGCTTGATCACCTGTACCTCCACTTTTCCATAATTATCTCTGCCTCTTCTTACCCATACCTCACATTATCCATATATACCTCGGCATGTGTCATGGTCATTTGTTGGTTGGAATGCATATGTACGGTCATATAGATCATTTTCATATTTTATTGCTGGCATGTTCTTATAGGTCGTAGTTAGGTGAGAGTCTCTACAAAATTGAATTCTTTCTATCTTCTTCTATATTCACCTGTGCTTATGTGTGATATGAGCGACCCGTGAGAGTCCAATTTGATTAGTCTCTATGGTTGACGGTTCAGCATATTTCTAACGGCTTCATAACTCGTTTGCATGATTCATGTTACTAATTGATTGTTAGTTGTAGCATTAAATTGGGTTTAGGCTTTACATGTTGCATTTCGCTCTGAGATTGAACTCGTTCCATTAGGTAATTAGATCGAGTCTAGTTCTTGCTTGGGGACAAGCAAGGGTTCGGTTTGGGGAAGTTTGATGCGTGTCTTTTATATGATGTTTTACATCCCATTTTACACGCATTTCAGAGCTCATTCATGTAGTTTATGCTACATTTCTCCCTGTTTCCGTCTACTTCCGTATTTTGTACATTATTGCAGAAATGTGAAGAATCCAGCGGAAATCAAGCTAAATCTGTCCCCGAGTATCCTGCATTGCATTTGGCGTGAAGTATTCGCTTAAGGAACGAGCTTGGTGCGCATTTCAAGGCCCAAAAGACGAATCCACGAGATTATAAAAGACGAGTAGCAGCTCAAGCAGTCGATCGACCACCACCCTTAGTCGATCGACCAACCCTCGGGTTACAGAAGCTACTGTTCACTACTAAGCAGTCGATCGACCGGACACTTCAGTCGATCGACCAAGACGCTATTCCAGACGAGAATTAA
This sequence comes from Silene latifolia, assembly GCF_048544455.1. Lineage (NCBI taxonomy): Eukaryota > Viridiplantae > Streptophyta > Magnoliopsida > Caryophyllales > Caryophyllaceae > Silene > Silene latifolia. The sequence goes on along the minus strand of NC_133532.1, from coordinate 93,310,799 downwards.
AAGATCGAGATTTATCAAGCCCATTAGCTACTAGGTTTAGGAATTATGTTACGTATACTTTCTTTATAACGTAACCTAATTCATTCAGTTGCACATCAAGCTTTATTCAGTAGTTTTACATTAGGTTTTACATACAGTTCTTTATAATTAATTAGGGTTTGGGATTATTGTGGAGCATTGGATCTTTGGTTTTTATTCCTAATCTTTCCTCTGCAAATTTGGTATTCATCTGCCCTAATTTCAGTTTATTGCTTTATTTCGTCATTAGTATAGAATTGCTAGTTAATTCCCGCAACCAATTTATTGTTTATGTTTATTGTTTTCTTTATCATTTCAAGCATGAACCCATTAGTAAATTTCATTATTAATGTTATTGTTTTTACCCTTAGCATGAGTAGCTAAATAGTTTGTGCTAGGATGTAGGGGAGTTATAGCATAGGCGGCAAAGTAATGAACACAGCCTGATTTGCGTGTCAGTCGATCGACTGACATTCTTGGTCGATCGACTGACCTCGTGGGGTTTTATTTTCGTTTTAATTGTTTTAATGTTGTATTTAACGAATCGAATGCATGCGACCAGTTAGTTACTTAATTTATGACTGACCCATTAGATCGAAAGATAGGGTAAGTTATTAGATCACCAATTAAATCGACTAAACTGTGCTGAGATCGAAAGATAGGTATAGTTTAGACCGTTAGTCACTTTTCAGGACGAGAGTCAGTATTTGTAATACTCCGTATTTATAAGTCTTGAGGTACTCTATCGAGTAGCCCTTACTCTGTCGAGTAAGGATAAGTTGCGAAATAAAATAGTTTCTAACCTGTTGGGTACTCGATCGAGTAGCTGGGGTACTGATGCGTGTCTTTTATATAAGGTTTTCACCTCATTTTTACACGCATTTCTGTGCTTTTTATGTAGCATCTGGCTACAAATGCCCCCGAATATTCTACTTTGGTCCGTTTATTGTATTTTGCAGGAATTGACCGAAGAGGAGCTAAACGAGCCTTAATTGTCCCATTTGTATGCATTCATGGGAAATATGGAGCCGGAGCTTAGGAATTTCACACCTAGAGTACGCATGAGTGAGCAAGGAGAAACACAAGTCCGACGCACTTATATAGCTCGATCGAGTGGTTCCATTGCTCGATCGAATGCTTTATCCATCCATCTTTGTTCGATCGACCGATTGGAGGAGTCGATCGAGGAGTCCTTGCCGATGTGCTCGATCGAGAGGTTGGCATAGCTCGATCGAGTGACTGGGATCGATCGAGTAATATCTCTACTCGATCGAGAGGGTTTCGTCTGCTTTTAGTATTATTTCCGCCTAATCTTCTATGGGCTTTGCTAATCAGTCCATGGATTAGGTTTAAGACATTTTACAGTATAAGACTAAGGAGAACACTAGGTGACTCCTATCTTCTCTACTACGCACATTTTCCACTGTTACTTGGAGAGTTTTTCGGATCTTTGTTCACTACTTTTGCTACTCGAATTTCGGTATTATCAATCCATTTAATTCTTAATCATTTATTATTGTTCTTAATTCCTTTTCTTCTCTTTGATTTATAGTCGTTCAATCATCTTTTTATATTTGTCATCATGTTTAGTTTTGATTGTTTGGTTATTATGATTGTTACCCCCATAATTATGAGTAGCTAAGTTCCCATGCTAAGACTATAGGGGATCCATGATTTGAAGGGAGAGTAATCAATTCTTGGGTTAATGCTAGTATCGTTCATGTTGTTAAAATGCTACATATAATTGTAATTGCCTAATTGAGTCGACGCAATTAGACCCTTAATCTTAGTGGACCTTGACCTGGACCGAAAGGTTGGAAGGGGGAGATTAGTAGCGAACAATAGAGTATTGCAGCGAGGGCGAAAGTTAAACTGTTTACACTTTAGGGTGAATCAAGGACCGAAAGGTGACATTCGCTACCCCTTGGACTGTATTGCATTGACCTGGGACCTAGATTACTCGACCGGACGATTGTGGTGAACCGCTTGTCTTAGCTATTCCCCTTTTCTCATTAAATCCTCTTCCTTTATTTCTCTTTTCTTTACTCTCTTTAGTTTAGAAATCACCAATTATAAACCCCAATTTGGTTACTTGGACGAACTTGAGTTTAGCCGACAAATTCCTACCTCTCTGTGGATTCGACCCGACTTCCCTAGCTATATTAGTTAGTTGGCCAGTTGGTTATTTTTGACAGTGCGCGACGGACGTGTCAAATTTTGGCGCCGTTTCGGGGAGGTGGCGCATATTTGTTGCTTTAATTAAGTTTGTCTTTCGTCTCAAGGGATTCATTCCTTGAGACTGATCTCATTTTCGCAAAGCTTTGATTAGTTTTGCGGGATAACGATCTATTTGTCAAGATGCCTACGATTACGGAACATACGAGCCATGTGGTAGATGCGGCGAGGAAGGGCACGACCTTTATGAGTGCACGGCAGGTGTAGAACGTGCCATTGCATACAAGAAGTTCAAGCAGGGAGTTCCTTTCTCCCAGTTGTACGAGGAGATAAAGAGCGTTTCAACCCCTTCTACGCCAATATCACAGCCGGGTTCTCCTTCTTCAAGAGAAGCAATTGCCGAACTGAAATCCATCATGTTACAATCGGATTCTGTTATATCGGAGTTAAGAGAGCAAGTCGCGCAGTTAACACTCGCGGCAGATCAAGCCAAGACTTCTCCAAATTGTGATTCCGTCAGTGGGATGAATTTCCACAGTGACCTTCCTCACGAAGAAAACGAGGTGTTGACAGCTGATGATGATTCAGATGACGATTTAGAAGAGTTCCTGCAGGAAATGCTTGCTGCGTGTGCAGTAACCACTCGGTCGAGCAGCATATCCACTCGATCGAGCGGTTTTAACCACCCAGTCACTCGATCGAGTGACATTGACAGTCGATCGAGAAGCACAGAGCCCCAGGCTGGTCGATCGAGTAAAGTGGCTGAAGAAAGCACTCGATCGAGTGCCAGGATAGGTCGATCGAGTGAAGTTGAGGAAGAAACTGGTCGATCGACCAGTAAAGACGTTCGATCCAGTGCTGTAAGTGGCGGGAATCCCAATTTGTTAATTAATACCGCCACCGTGTCATCTCCCCCTGCTGTGGAGACGTCACGAATTGATAAGGGTAAAGAAAAGGTCGCAGGACCACTCATTGCTACCAGGGTACCCTTTCCGAGTCGTCTGAAAGACGCAAGGATCGAGCAACAGTACGGTAAGTTCGTGGATATCGTGAAGAACCTTCAGGTAACTGTTCCTTTCTCTGAACTTGTCACTCAGGTTCCTACTTACGCTAAATTCATGAAGGATATTATAACGCGTAAGAGAAATTTGAGCGAATTTGAGACGATTTCATTTATGGAAGAGTCTAGTAACCTACTGTTAAATAAGGCCCCTCCAAAAATGAAAGACCCGGGCAGCTTTTCTATTACCTGTGTCATAGGTAATTTGGTTATTGATAACGCACTTTGTGACTTAGGTGCTAGCGTCAGTGTCATGCCCCTCCTGGTCTGTAAGAAATTGAAGTTGAGACACTTCAAAGTGACTAACGTTACCCTACAGATGGCTGATAGATCTGTTAGGAGACCTTTAGGTGTCTTGGAGGATGTGCCTGTGAAAATAGGCAAGCTTTACATCCCCGTAGATTTTATTGTCTTGGATATAGCTGAGGACACCCGGACCTAGATTATTTTAGGAAGACCGTTCCTTTGTACAGCTGGGGCCGTCATTGATGTCAGACAAGGGCGTCTGACCCTTGCAGTAGGGGATGACGCTATCACATTTAGTTTGCCTCGCACTTTAGCCCACCCAATGATAGAGGACACTTGCTATTCGGTCGATATCATTGATGAGTCTATTTATGACTTCTGGTCGGGTTCTTTTGTGAAGGACCCACTAGAAGCTCTCATGCTTTTTGATGAGTGTGCGAGATAGCCAGGAGGACGATGACGCTGCATTGGATCGCTTGTTGATGATTTAGATGAGTGTGAGGGAGAGCAGGTGGAGCAAATGATCAGCACTCTTTGCTCTATTGAGGTAAAAGTACCGGAACGTAAGCCTCTTCCTTCTCATCTTAAATATGCTTTTCTTGACGACACAGAGCAGTATCCTGTCATTGTTAGTGCTAAGCTTAGTGATGAACAGCTGACCTCTTTGTTAGCTGTACTTAAGAAAAACAGGAAAGCAATGGGCTATTCACTGGATGATATCACAGGTATTAGTCCCGATATTTGTATGCACAGGATAGAGCTGGAGGAGGATCACAAACCTTACGAGACAGGGGGTCGGCGCCGGTGAACAGGAAGATGGAGGATGTTGTGACGGTGAGGTGATGAAGTCTGCTGGATGCGGGTATTATCTATTCGGTAGGCAATTCTAGATGGGTAAGCCCGCACAGGTAGTCCAGGAAGAAGGGAGGGACAAATGTAGTTAAGAATGAGAAGAATGAATTAATACCTACCCGAATAGTGACTGGTTGGCGGATGTGCATAGACTACTGACTGGCTAAATGCCGCCACCAAGAAAGATCATTTTCCCCTTCCTTTTATTGATCAAATGGTAGAAAGGTTAGCATCCCACAAATTTTTCTGCTATTTAGACGGGTATTCAGGGTTCTTTCAGATCCCTATCCACCCAGATGATCAGGCCAAGACTACATTTACCTGTCCTAAGGGCGTTTTTGCGTACCGCAGAATGCCTTTTGGTTTGTGTAATGCCCCTGCCACCTTCCAAAGGTGTATGATGGGGATATTTTCAGAGTATATTGAGTCTATCATGGAAGTTTTTATGGACGATTTCAGTGTTTATGGAAGTGATTTTTCTGATTGTCTGTCTAACCTTGAGAAAGTGTTCGTTTTGTATTGAGGTTAATCTTGTGCTGAACTGGGAGAAGTGCCACTTTATGGTCAACGAGGGAGTTGTCTTAGGGCATTTGGTTTCTGATAGGGGAATAGAAGTCGACAAAGCAAAGGTGGAAGTGATTCAGCAATTACCGCCTCCTGTTAATGTTAAGGGGGTGAGGAGTTTCCTTGGTCACGCTGGCTTTTATCGCCGGTTTATCAAGGATTTCTCCAAAATTGCTAAACCACTTACACATTTGTTGCTTAAGGATGCCCTTTTGTGTTCACGATGCTTGTCTTTCGCTTTTAACGAGTTAAAGCAGGCCTTAGTCTCCGCGCCGATCATACAGCCTCCCAACTGGGACTTGCCGTTCGAAATCATGTGCGACGCGAGTGACTATGCACTAGGAGCGGTGCTAGGTCAGAGGAAAGACAAAGCATTAAATGCTATTTACTATGCGAGCCGAACTCTGGATGAGGCTCAAGTGAAGTACACTACCACAGAGAAGGAGCTGTTAGCTGTAGTTTATGCCTTAGAAAAATTTCGTACTTATTTAGTTGGGTCAGAAGTCACTGTTTTTCATGACCATGCGGCTTTGAGGCATCTCCTTGCTAAGAAGGAGGCTAAACCGCGGCTCTTCGAGATGGATACTCCTTCTTCGGGAGTTTGACTGCAGATTAAGGATAAGAAAGGAGCCGAGAACGTTAGGCGATCACTTGTCGCGGTGATGCGACAAGAAGGGGAAGATTCTCTACCCATCGATGATTCTTTTCCTGACGATAGTCTAATTGCTTTTGTGTCGTCTATTGTTGACCAGGAACCCTGGTATGCAGATATAGCTAACTTCGTTGTCAGTGGCAAGCGCCTGATCTTTCTTCTCGAGAAGAAGCGTTTCCTCTATAACGCTAAAAAAAAAGATTTACAGGATGATCCTTACTGTTTAAGGAATGTGCGAGGACGGTCTCTACAGACGGTGTATTCCGCAGTGGGAGACCAAAATAGTCTGGAAGCTGTCACTCCTCTTCATATGGTGGTCACCACGGTCCATCGCGCACCGTGGCTAAGGTACTTCACCTGGTTTTCTTGGCCTTCTTTCTTTGTTTGCGACGCCAAATCTTTTGTTTCGGCTTGTGATGCATGTCAACGATCGGGGAATATTTCGAAGAGACATGAGATGCCACAAAACGGCATCCTAGAGGTCGAGGTTTTCGATGTCTGGGGCATCGATTTCCAAGGACCATTCCCATCCGAAGAAAGGTACAGTACATTTTAGTATTTGTAGACTATGTGTCAAAGTGGGTTGAGGCAATTGCTTCACCTCATTGTGACGGTAAGACCGTGATTAAAATGTTCAAAAAGATCATATTCCCCCGTTTTGGTGTCCCTAGGGTCGTCATTAGTGATGGGGGATGCATTTTAAGGAAAAGAAACTTACTTCCCATCTTGTCAGAGTTGGTGTCCAACACCGGCGTGGTTTGGGGTATCATCCCCAAACTAGTGGTCAGGTAGAGGTCTCTAATCGTGAACTGAAAGAGATCTTGTCTAAAGTAGTTTCTAAATCACGGAAAGACTGGAGTCTTAAGCTAGATGACACGTTATGGGCTTATAGAACTGCCTTTAAGACACCAATTGGTGCATCACCTTATAGGTTAGTTTATGGGAAATCGTGTCACTTACCTGTTGAACTGGAATGTAAGGCCTGGTGGGCAATTCGTGAGCTTAATTATGATCCTAAACTGTGTGGTCAGAATCGTCTTTTGCAGCTTGATGAGTTAGAGGAGTTTAGGCTCAATGCTTATGACAGCTCACGCATTTACAAGGAAAAGACGAAGAGATGGCATGACAAGAGGATCATACCTCGGGAGTTTCATGTGGGGCAGAAGGTGTTGCTGTTCAATGCCCGGTTGAGACTATTCCCTGGCAAGCTGAAGTCCAGGTGGACTGGTCCATACACGGTGATGGCCGTCACCAAATTTGGATCCGTAGAGCTTGAAGACTCCGAGGGCCATAGATTCAAGGTGAATGGCCAATATGTGAAGCATTACTATGAGGCGAGTGAAGCGGACAAGCCCGTTGAAGTTTTGCACTTCGATGAGCTCGACGCGCCAGTTACTTGATACCAGAAAGGTCGTGCGGGACCTCTTAAACCAGCGCTCTCCGGGAGGCAGCCCGGATAGTTTTATTTGTGTTTTTGCTGAACTATTTGTTTTTCCGTTTATTTGCTTCCCTTTAAACTTTAAGTCAACGTTTAGACGCTACTTTGGAACAATTCTTGTGTTTTTTTTTCCTTGCTTTTATGCGTTTTTGGCAGATTAAAAGTACTCGATCGAAGGACTTTGTGCTCGATCAGCACTTTCTGACGCGGCTGCTACTCGATCGAGGGATGGTGTCCTCGATCGACCAGATGCTTACTCGTGCCCGCTCGATCGAGTGGGTTAGTAGTCGATCGAGCTCTTCTAATGCTTAGGCTCACTCGATCGAACATTCCAAGGGCTCGATCGAGCAATTGTGACTCAGTTCTTTATTATTACCGTAAAGCCATTGTTTGACTTTCTTGACCTCCCATGTTCATGGTCGGTTTGGGGAGGTCCCGCTATATGACGTTTTGTAAGTTTTCCGACTCCAATCTTTATTTTCCTTTCAGTTTGCATTTCTTCCCTATTTATGGTACAATGAGGGCATTGTACGGTTTGGTTTGGGGAGGTATGCATCCATCTCTGTGTCTGCATGTTTCTTGCATTTTCGTTTGCACGTTTATTTATTTCCGCATGCATTGTTTTAATTAATTCCAAAAAATCATAAAATTCAAAATTTTTTCCATATTTTCATGTTTTAAATTGAGTCGGAACGTTTGAACACTGACGCTACTTTGAATCTTTACTTGAGCCTTGCATATTCTTGACTTTTAGTTGGCATGACTATGTGCATAATCTACGAGTTTTTATTTCTCTCTTATCTGAACGAATAGACTTGATTCTTTATGTCGGCAAGCTACAATAACATTCTGAGGTTAGAGCTTATTAAACTGGTGACATTCATGACCGGTTTCATTTAGAATGTGTGTAGTACTCTCTTTAAGACATGTAACATCAATTTGCATAAGCATGAGTCTAGTCTTCTTAATACCTGTATGCATTCCGTCTGTGGATGGTGACACGTGTTAGGAGAGGCAGTTCCCCTTATTTCATTCTACCCATGAGCCTCACATAGCCAAATTGCCCTTTTTGCCCATCAACTACTTTCTATAATATTTCCTACCCTAGCTGAGCTAGCAACGAGTAGTTCTTGGAATATGTTATTGCAACGTGGTTGTTCCGTCTGATCTCGGAATAGGTGGAAGAATTGAAGGGAAAGAAAAGAAGAAAAATGTGTTGAGTTGTGAAAATGAAAAAAGTGAAAAGAAAAGAAAAAAAAAAACGAAAAAGAGACAGAAAAAAAAAAAAAAAGAAAATTCAAAATGAAAAAAAAGAGGAAGGAAAAAGAATGAGAATTGCTCAATGTTTCACACTCCCATGCCTTATTTATATTTTATGGGGAGTCGATGATTTTTGGTGTTATGAGTTTTGTGCATAATTTTGCACCGTTCGTCCTACTGTTATAAGTACGAAGTTGGGATGCAGTCTATATTTGGATCCGTTGTTGCTAGCCTAGCTATTAACCCCACGTATCCAAATTCATTTTAGCCCCTTCTTACCCATTACCTCACTAACCCAAATGTAAGTCCTCGGCACGTGTCTTGGTCACTAGTATGGTTGGAATGCATATGTACGGTTGTAGAGACTTTATTCATGTTAACTGCATGCATGTTCTTATAGGTCGAGTTAGGTGAGTGTCTTGCTTCTTCCTATCTTTCACATTTATACTCACCCTTTACCTGATTTTGAGTGACGAGCGACCCGTGAGAGTCCGACATCTTCGAATCTTGCAAGGTCGACGGTTGATAAGTTTGAAACATCAATTTAACTCGTTTGCACTTTTCAGTTGCCACTTTGTCATTTTGTTGCATTAAATTGGTTCTATGGGATGATTTGTAGCTGATGCGTTGGTCCCGTTCTATTGTTCACCCTTAGTTGCATTCATATTTGCTTGGGGACAAGCAAAGGTTTGGTTTGGGGAGATTTGATGCGTGTCTTTTATATAAGGTTTTCACCTCATTTTTACACGCATTTCTGTGCTTTTTATGTAGCATCTGGCTACAAATGCCCCCGAATATTCTACTTTGGTCCGTTTATTGTATTTTGCAGGAATTGACCGAAGAGGAGCTAAAACGAGCCTTAATTGTCCCATTTGTATGCATTCATGGGAAATATGGAGCCGGAGCTTAGGAATTTCACACCTAGAGTACGCATGAGCTGAGCAAGGGAGAAACACAAGTCCTGACGCACTTATATAGCTCGATCGAGTGGTTCCATTGCTCGATCGAATGCTTTATCCATCCATGCTGTTCGATCGACTGATTGGAGGAGTCGATCGAGGGAGTCCTTGCAGCAGTGCTCGATCGAGAGGTTGGCATAGCTCGATCGAGTGACTGGGATCGATCGAGTAATATCTCTACTCGATCGAGAGGGTTTAAATCGCTTTTAGTATTATTTCCGCCTAATCTTCTATGGGCTTTGCTAATCAGTCCATGGATTAGGTTTAAGACATTTTACAGTATAAGACTAAGGAGAACACTAGGTGACTCCTATCTTCTCTACTACGCACATTTTCCACTGTTACTTGGAGAGTTTTTCGGATCTTTGTTCACTACTTTTGCTACTCGAATTTCGGTATTATCAATCCATTTAATTCTTAATCATTTATTATTGTTCTTAATTCCTTTTCTTCTCTTTGATTTATAGTCGTTCAATCATCTTTTTATATTTGTCATCATGTTTAGTTTTGATTGTTTGGTTATTATGATTGTTACCCCCATAATTATGAGTAGCTAAGTTCCCATGCTAAGACTATAGGGGATCCATGATTTGAAGGGAGAGTAATCGAATTACTGGGTTAATGCTAGTATCGTTCATGTTGTTAAAATGCTACATATAATTGTAATTGCCTAATTGAGTCGACGCAATTAGACCCTTAATCTTAGTGGACCTTGACCTGGACCGAAAGGTTGGAAGGGGGAGATTAGTAGCGAACAATAGAGTATTGCAGCGAGGGCGAAAGTTAAACTGTTTACACTTTAGGGTGAATCAAGGACCGAAAGGTGACATTCGCTACCCCTTGGACTGTATTGCATTGACCTGGGACCTAGATTACTCGACCGGACGATTGTGGTGAACCGCTTGTCTTAGCTATTCCCCTTTTTCTGTTAAATCCTCTTCCTTTATTTCTCTTTTCTTTACTCTCTTTAGTTTAGAAATCACCAATTATAAACCCCAATTTGGTTACTTGGACGAACTTGAGTTTAGCCGACAAATTCCTACCTCTCTGTGGATTCGACCCGACTTCCCTAGCTATATTAGTTAGTTGGCCAGTTGGTTATTTTTGACAGGTACGCGACAGACGTGTCAGGTACTCGATCGAGTAAGGGGGTACTCGATCGAGTACCTTGGGTACTCGATCGAGTGTCCGGTTTTACGGGGAGTTTTCTCGGGTTTTGTTAATTATGAGATTAAGGTATTTAAACATAGTCGTCATTGTTTTAAATCACTTTTACAAAACCTAAAACCCTGTTTAAGAGAGAAAGCAACCAGTTCATCTTCCTAATCGCATTCTTAGCAATTCCCGGAGTTCAGACGGTCGGTTCTTGTCGTTATTCGTGTCGTTGAGTTCCTTGCGTCGAGGGTAAGCTTTTAATATAATTTTTATAATGTTTTGTTAAGTTTGGTTAAACCCTAATTTAGGGATTGGGGGTTTTGTGTGTAGTATGTGATGTGTAGCCTCTATGTGTTATATGATAGGAGGAGGGTTCGTAGAAGAGGCTTTTTGACTCAGCTGTTGATACCGTCTGACTGTTGTGCTTTCCAGGTAGGATTTCCTACTCAGTATTAGTCCCATAATGGGATATTGGTGATGTGCTTTATTTGGTTGTTTGATATGATGATTATACTGTGTTTGTGGTTGTGATTGTTGTTGATGGTTCTCGAGATGCGTTCTCGGCTGAGTGGGGTCACTTGCGGGAGTGACTTCACGCCCTAGTTTCGCCCTTCGTGGAACCCGCCACGGAAGGGGATGTGCACATTAATGGACAGGGTTATCGCTCGGTATGATGAGCGGGGCTTAGGTGGGAACGGCTGCGGTCCCCCACTGGCAGGGCTGGTCCAGTGGACAGTCAGTATTGAGATGATGGGAATTAGTTGGTTGGTGGTGTGTGTGTGTGTGACAGTTCAGCTGTTTGTTTATCTTATTATTGTTATCTATATTGATTGTGTGATTAGTACTGACCCCGGTGTTGTTTTGTAAACCTGCGGTGATCCATTCGGGGATGGTGAGCAGATATTGAGCAGGTATTGAGATGAGTACTGGGATAGCTGGGATGCCACGACATGATGATAGGAGTCTTCCGCTGTAGCCTTAGTTTGTTTACATTCAGTTAGAACAGTCATTTGAGAATAATGTATCGCACTTTTAGTTGGTTTCATGGATTGTAACTATTCGTTAAACTATTTATAATAAACGTCGTTTCTTTATTGTTGTTTGATTATCATTGCCTCGGGTAACCGAGATGGTAATGTCTTCATACCGAGTGGTCTGGTAAGGCACTTGGAGTGTGGGGTGTTACAAATGGTATCGAGCCACGATCCTGAAACCCGTAACCAATGAACTTAATGAACATAGGGAGTCAATTAAAATGAACCCGGGGTAAAAGTTGTATGAGCTAGTGCAAAGGCTTGGGAGACGTCCTAAAGTCGCAGGGGTTGCCCTACAACTTTGAACCGGTCACATGGGGGAAGTGTTTGTCGAGTTGTATGTGTGTTTGGTTAACTTGTTTACAAATGTGATGGAATGTGTTGATTGTTGGATGTTCGAAGTTGGAAGTTGAGAAGGTGAAAGAAAAGTGATGATATATAGAAACTGTTGATGAAATGATAACATGTTGAATGTTTTACAACGTGGCAATTAATAGCATGATGAAATGATCTCGTAGATATAGAAAAGATGTGTAGCGTGATTGTTATGATATATTATGTGATTTATAAAGTTTAACATGTTAGCATATGACGTAACATGCGGGTAGCTCTTACGAATTAGTGTTACTCGATCGAGTGGGACTGACTCGATCGGGTGGGTTTTTGGCGATTTTGAGTCCAGAATCGAGTTTTGGGGCACTCGATCGAGTAACTAGGGGTACTCGATCGAGTAGGGGGTCACTCGATCGAGTAGCCTAGATACTCGATCGAGTAGGTAAGAGATCAGAAGGTCTGTTTGGGTCTGAAGTTTGGGTACTCGATCGAGTACGTGGGGCACTCGATCGAGTAGCCCGTTACTCGATCGAGTAGGTTTGGGAACTCGATCGAGTAGGTTCTGGGGGTCGCGTCTTCGTATTTTGAAGTTTAGTACGTATGTTCATATTTACCCCTTTTCTTATATATGTATAGTTTCAAGATGCCGCCCAAGAGAACTGCTTTGTACGCGAGAGCTGAGCTTATGACCGTGGATGACATCGTTAAGATGTTAGAGCACCAGGATGCTCTTACTGAGACCCTAAAGAAAGTGAATGAGGACAAGAATAAGGATAAGGAGAAGGAGGTTGATCAATCAAAAATCAGCCTTTACATTGCGAGGTTTAACCCGAAGGAATACAAGGGGGTTAGGGAACCTAATCTTCTTGATAGTTGGCTGAGAGAGATGGAGAACATCTTAGACTTGGTTCATTGTCCGGATGAGATGAGAGTGGAACAGTGCGTTCTATCCGAGGGAGGCGGCAGCAAGTGGTGGGATTCGGTGAAAGTGAGTGCTAGGGAGATATATGCAAGCCAAGGCTTACCTGCTATACCTTGGGAGGAGTTTCGTAAGGTTGTGAGGAAGGAGTTTGTACCGGAGCATGTGAGGAGTAAGATGAGAGAGGAGTTTGATGGTTTTAAGATGATCCGAGATGTCCGTGGGTCGAGTACTACAGCTGTTCAATGAGAAGTCTAGGTATCCGAGGACATGGGTTTGAGTGAGGAGAATTTGGCATTGAGGTTCGAGAGGGGGTTGACCACCAAGATTATGGATAAGTTACCCGTGGGGATCCTTACTGATGTTAAGGAAGCTTATGAGAGGGCTGGGAGAGCTGAGAGGTTGGTGGAGATGGCTCAGGAGAGGTCAGGTGGTGAGAAGAGGAAGTCCGAGAGCGAGGGTGGTGGCCAATCGAATCACAAGAAAGGCAACTACAATCGCCCAAAGGATTTTCTTCGGGTCTGGGTTTAGTGCTGGGACTTCCTTTGGGCGTGGCCGTGGAAGTGTGAGTAATAGTTGGGGAGTGACCTGCTTTGGTTGTGGTGGTGTAGGCCACAAGAGACATGAGTGCACGAGTGCACCGGGATCTTTTCAGACTCGCACAGAGCTTCGCGAGAGCAACGGCAGCGGGCTGGATCATGGCCAAACCGGGAAGTCGAGTTACCAGAGTGGAGGCAACCGCAACGGAGGTAATTCTTATCAGAAAACACCGACGAACAACAACAACAATCAAGGGTCGGGTGCTAAGCCGACCGCATCACCCGATCTTGTCCGGGAGGTGGGAGAAGACCGATGGCAAGTTATTCATGATGGAAAAGAAGGCGGTGAGGAAGATGCGTTACGTTATCAGGTACATTCCTTATTAATGGTGTTCCTACCTTTGTTTTGTTTGATTCGGGGGCTTCTCGGTCGTTTGTGTCTTCGAGTCATGTAAAAAACGATTGGGTTTGAGAGTATATGAGTCCGTTAGTGAGCAAGTTTTCATACCTTCGGGTGAGTCCGTATCGTGTGGGAGATTGTTTAGAGATGTATCTTTGATAGTTGGGCAAGTTGATTTCCCTGTAGACTTGCTAGAGTTCCCTTTTAATGGTTTTGAGATGATAGTGGGGATGGATTGGTTAGGAAAGTATAAAGCTAAGATAGACTGTCATCAAAAGAAAGTGTCCTTAAGAGGTCCAAGGGGTGTTAGTGTGTCTTATCGTGGGTTTCTAGTCAAACCCAAAGTTAAGTTGATTGCAGCTGTTACATTGAAGTCTTATCTGAGGAAGGGATGTCCTTTGATCCTTTGCCATGTGAGAGATGACGGATAGAGAGAGCCCCGATTGATGAGATACCGGTGGTGGGGGAGTTTGCAGATGTTTTTCCTGAGGAGATTCCGGGGTTGCCACCGAAGAGGGAGATAGATTTCACCGTAGAGTTGAAGCCAGGGACGGGGCCAATCTCTAAGGCGCCGTACCGCATGGATCCTAAGGAGATGGAGGAACTTAGGAAGCAGTTGGATGATTTGATAGAGAAGGGATACATTAGACCAAGTGTATCGCCTTGGGGAGCACCTGTTCTGTTCGTGAAGAAGAAAGATGGGAGCTTGAGGCTGTGCATAGATTACATGGAGCTGAACCATGTGACGATAAAGAACAAGTATCCTTTGCCATGGATAGATGACCTGTTTGATCAGTTGAGCGGTGCAACAGTCTTTTTTAAGATTGATTTGAGGTCGGGGTACCATCAGGTGAAGATTAGAGAGGTGGATATACCAAAGACAGCTTTCACTTCAAGGTATGGCCATTATGAGTATGTGGTGATGCCGTTTGGGTTGTCTAATGCGCCGGCAGTGTTTATGGATCTGATGAATAGAATCTTCAGACAGTTCTTGGACCAGTTTGTAGTGGTGTTTATCGATGATATCTTAGTCTACTCTAAGACTAAGGAGGAGCATGAGGAGCATATGAGGATCGTGTTGCAGACTTTGAGAGATCATGAGTTGTATGCTAAGCTGTCCAAGTGTGAGTTCTGGTTAGAGAAAGTTGCTTTTCTGGGGCATGTAATCTCTAAAGATGGAGTAGCTGTGGATCCGGCGAAGATTGAAGCAGTGACAAAGTGGGAAGCACCAAAGAATGTTTGAGGTTAGAAGTTTCTTGGGCTTATTTGGATACTACAGACGGTTCGTGAAAGATTTCTCCAAGATAGCTAGACCGATGACAGCGTTGATGAGGAAAGAGAACAGGTTTCGTTGGGATGAGAGTTGTGAGACGGCGTTCCAAACATTAAAGGAGCGTTTGACCACAACTCATGTCTTAGCATTGCCTGAAGGGAGCGAGAACTTTGAGGTTTATACAGATGCCTCGAAGAATGGGCTGGGATGTGTGTTAATGCAGAATGGTAAAGTGATTGCCTATGCTTCTAGGCAGTTGAAGCCTTATGAGGAGAACTACCCTAGTCATGATCTGGAGTTGGGTGCAGTGGTGTTTGCTCTCAAGATTTGGAGACATTACCTTTATGGAGCAATCTTTAAGGTATTTTCTGATCACAAGAGTCTCAAGTACATCTTCACGCAGAAGGAGTTGAACATGAGACAGAGGAGGTGGATGGAGCTGATTGGCGATTATGACATGGAAATCATCTACCATGAAGGGAAAGCCAATGTTGTTGCTGATGCTTTGAGTAGGAAGAGTGTACATTCCTTGTGTACAGCTCTATCTTTGATGAGGCTGAGGATGAGGTAGCGAGTTTTGGGATTCATATGATGCAGAAAGGAGATGCCATGGGTGATATGACAAAGATGACTTGAGTTTTATGATGATATTCGGGATAAGCGAGGCTTTGGATCCTAAGATAGTGGAGTGGAGAGTGAGTAGAGAAAGGGACAGTGTCCGGTTTTCTATTCATACAGATGGTAGTTTGAGGTTTGATGGTAGGTGGTGTGTTCCTAGTGATGAGGAGTTGAAAAAGACGATCATGACAGAGGCGCATTGCACACCATATTCAGTTCATCCAGGTGGAGACAAGCTATACAAGGATTTGAAGAAAACGTTTTGGTGGCCTGGGATGAAGAAAGAGACAGCTGAGTTTGTGTCTCGTTGTTTGACATGCCAGAGAGTTAAAGGGGAACAGAGAAGACCACAAGGTAAGATTCAGTCTTTAGAGGTGCCTGAGTGGAAGTGGGAATCCATTTCCATGGATTTCATTGTGGGTTTGCCTAAGAGTCAACAAGGTAACAACATGATTTGGGTGATAGTGGATCGTCGACCAAGTCGGCTCACTTTGTTCAATGAAAGATACATGGACTAAGGCACAATTGGCTATGGCCTATCGAAAGAACGTGCTTAAGTTACATGGAGTCCCTAAGGACATAGTGTCTGACAGAGATGCGAGGTTTATATCAAGGTTTTGGAAGGAGTTGCAGGAATCGTTGGGAACAACTTTGAAGATGAGTACAACATTTCATCCTGGGACAGACGGGCAGACTGAGAGAACAATCAAGACTCTTGAGGATATGTTGCGAGCTTGTGTGATGGATTTTGGTGGTAGCTGGGAGCAGAGGTTGGACTTGATAGAGTTTTCTTACAACAACAGCTATCACACCAGTATTGGTATGGCACCGTTTGAGGCTTTGTATGGGAGGAGATGTAGGAGTCCAATCTGTTGGGACGATAGTCTTTGGCGATGGTTTTAGGACCAGAGATGGTGCATGAGATGGTGGAACAGATTAAGATGATCGGGGAACGGATGAGAGAGCGGCCCGGGATCGACAAAAGAGTTATGCGAGATCTACATCGTCGGGACATAGAGTTTCAAGTTGGGGACAAGGTTCTTCCGAAAGTGTCTCCGATGCGTGGAGTTATGAGATTTGGGAAGAAAGGCAATCTAAGTCAGAAGTTTATAGGGCCTTATGAGATCTTAGAGCGAGTTGGGGAAGTTGCTTATCGTGCGGCTTTACCAGTGCGTTAGAGAGAGTGCATAATGTGTTTCATGTATATCGCATTGCGGAAGTATATGAGTGACCCGTCACATGTATTGGAGGCAGAGAGCTTAGAGCTAGATGAGTCCTTATCATATCTTGAGGTGCCTAAGCAGATTCTAGACCGAAAGGTTAGAAAGACTAGGAGTGGTGAGACAGTTTTGCTTAAGATCATGTGGTCTAACCACGAGACCGAGGAAGCTACATGGGAGCCAGAGGAAGCTATGAAAGAGCGTTACCCTTTCCTTTTTGATCAGGTATGTATGGTTACGGGGACGTAACCTTGTTTCTTTTAGGGGGGTAGGAGATGATCGCGAGCAGTTTTTAAGAGTTTTATACACCTTTTATATGTAGTGTCGGTATGTTGTCGAGATGTGTTGGGTTAGTATCGTGTCTTATGTTGAATTTTGTTTGGCTTTTGAGTCGGGAATGTTGTGGGAGTACCTTTGTTTAGTAGTGGTTTGAACTTCGGGGACGAAGTTCCTTTTAAGGAGGGAAGACTGTAATACTCCGTATTTATAAGTCTTGGGGTACTCTATCGAGTAGCCCTTACTCTGTCGAGTAAGGGTAAGTTGCGAAATAAAATAGTTTCGACTGTTGGGTACTCGATCGAGTAGTGGGGTACTCGATCGAGTAAGGGGTACTCGATCGAGTACCTTGGGTACTCGATCGAGTGTCCGGTTTACGGGGAGTTTTCTCGGGTTTTGTTAATTGTGCGATTAAGGTATTTAAACATAGTCGTCATTGTTTTAAATCACTTTTACTAAACCTAAAACCCTGTTTAAGAGAGAAAGCAACAGATTCATCTTCCTAATCGCATTCTTAGCAATTCCGGGAGTTCGGACGGTCGGTTCTTGTCGTTATTCGTGTCGTTGAGTTCCTTGCGTCGAGGGTAAGCTTTTAATATAATTTTTATAATGTTTTGTTAAGTTTGGTTAAACCCTAATTTAGGGATTGGGGGTTTTGTGTGTAGTATGTGATGTGTAGCCTCTATGTGTTATATGATAGGAGGAGGGTTCGTAGAAGAGGCTTTTGACTCATTGTTGATACCGTCTGATTGTTGTGCTTTCCGGTAGGATTTCCTACTCGATGTATTAGTCCCATAATGGGATATTGGTGATGTCTTTGTATTTGGTTGTTTGATATGATGATTATCTTGTGTTTGTGGTTGTGATTGTTGTTGATGGTTCTCGAGATGCGTTCTCGGTTGAGTGGGGTCACTTGCGGGAGTGACTTCACGCCCTAGTTTCGCCCTTCGTGGAACCCGCCACAGAAGGGGATGTGCACATTAATGGACGGGGTTATCGCTCGGTATGATGAGCGGGGCTTAGGTGGGAACGGTGCGGTCCCCCCGGTGGTAATCGGGTCCGGTGGATCGAGTATTGAGATGATGGGAATTAGTTGGTTGGTGGTGTGTGTGTGTGTGTGATTCAATTTGTTTGTTTATCTTATTATTGTTATCTATATTGATTGTGTGATTAGTAGATCGACCGGTGTTGTTTTGTAAACTGCGGTGATCCATTCGGGGATGGTGAGCATATATTGAGCAGGTATTGAGATGAGTACTGGGATAGCTGGGATGCCACGACATGATGATATGAGTCTTCCGCTGTAGCCTTAGTTTGTTTACATTCAGTTAGAACAGTCATTTGAGAATAATGTATCGCACTTTTAGTTGGTTTCATGGATTGTAACTATTCGTTAAACTATTTATAATAAACGTCGTTTCTTTATTGTTGTTTGATTATCATTGCCTCGGGTAACCGAGATGGTAATGTCTTCATACCTGAGTGGTCCTGGTAAGGCACTTGGAGTATGGGGGTGTTACAGTATTAGTGATATTAGGGACCTATAGCGAGATCGAAAGATGCTATTTGTTAAGAGTGGACCGAGAGGACCTTTTAAATTCCCGCCTCACATGTGTTTGATTTAGACCTGTTTGGTATGCTGCCGCCGAAGCTATAATAAACCGACCATCCTAGTACCCCTTCTTTATCTGTTTAAACCATCTTTTTAGTTTATTGTTTTTATTTATTCTTAGCCTTAGACCAAATCAAATCAACCCCCACAATTGTTACTTTAGACTATTATTAGACAGCTAGAAATTACGCCTGCCTCCTTGTGGTTCGACCCTGTTACCACTAGCCTAGGTTAGTCTTAATAGGAATTATAAATCTTGTTTTTGGTACTCACAACGACGGGTATCACCTACCATTTCATATCTCATATGATTCGTTTTATATTTAGTGGAAAAATAATTTAGACAAAATGATAAAATCCCCAAAAGGATCAAGTAACTCAAAGTAACTTGATTGAAGTCCAAACCATATCGAATAGCGTTTGATCTCTTATCCAACCACTCATTATTCCATAATGTGTGTTAAGAGATATTAACTTGTGATACTATATCACATTTCATTTGGCTTATATCAAAGTCTTCACTTTGATAATCCCATCACGACTAGATCGTGAGTTTTTGAACTCTTTGAACTTCTTCAAAGATTTCTCTATTTACCTTATTAAGCGAACACATTAGCGTCAACTTAAATCGTTGGTAAAAGAAAATGATCAACCTATTTTGGATTAATGATTTACAACCTCGATCTCCTTTTCAACCAAAAGGCACGAGACATCTTGCTTTGAATACAAGATACGCATATACCATAAGATCTAATGGTTTCAAGAGTACTCGATAACTCTTTGCGTTCATCATTCCAGAATCTAAGGTTTAATCTTAGGTTACCAATTTGAGTCTTGCATCATCTTCATGATATATCATTCTAGTTTGGTTTAGAATATAATCACCTTGGTAATGGGCTAGCCATACATCAAATCATGGTGTATAGGGTCACAAAAGTGAAACCTCTTTTGTATCTTAACAAATTTATATTCTTATTTGGAGTTTATGCACTTAATAGTCACAATTAAGTACAACTTTAAACTCAAAAACTAGATTGAGTACACAATGACTCTATCTCTCAACACCATTGTTGCTAGTCGTCATATTCTAATCATCTTATGTATCAAATACAATGATGAAAACCTCCACTGGTTTCTAATATTGACGAAGTAGTACTAGCAAAATTTATGTCAATCAAATAAACATTTAAAGAAGAAGGTCCCATTAGATGTCCCACAACTAACTTGTTGATTCTTCAATAATTTGGGGTAGTTTCCTTTCTAGCGTCCAACAATTAAGACAATAGAAACTTTATCGGTCGGGATTGATAGGTTTAGTATCGTTATTCTCAATAACTTTACTTTTAACATTTCCTTGTATCAATTCCATTCTAATTTTACTTCTTTAAAACCTTATCCTTTTCTTAACGGTTTAAGAGAATGCTCCCACTCATTTCAATGAGTCTTTGCTAGAGAAGCAAAATTGAAATTTATGAAGACTACTCTTCAATTTATTCGTTTAGTCTTAAAACTTTCATTGAAGTGGTTGCGGTATTTTGGTCAATTTTGATTCAAACAAATCTAGTTACCAAAATGATGTGACGTTTCAAAGTACTTAACTCAATTAAGCATATGAGAAACAATTCATTGTAAGTAGATATGTTAGTCAAGAATAAAAAACCCTTTTGATCACGAATAACTTTTATCTATACTCTTCACAAGAGATCCTTACAATGGATAATACGAGGTTCTTAGAAGAAAAATTCAAATTTTGTCTTTCGTTACGATGTTTTAATGGAGATATGAATTAAAAACGAAATGATATCGTATATGATTTGTGGTAAAGAAATAGAACAATATGATAACGGAATAGTGGAAAAACTTAACATTTATCGTTTTATTAATACTTGTAAATAACAAGTAAAGCATTTACATAGTGACCTCTACCCACCTATGATAAATGATTCCAAGACCCAAATTCATATTAACTTGGGCACGGGGTAGCCGATGGAACCCTTATCAATATAACTCGGTGGATTAACTCTTTAATCGATTCTACTTTTAGAACTCTTGGTTGATAAAATTACTCTAATATTTATCTTTATCCCGGAACACATGCGACTACGGTCACCAATACTTCAGTTGAGGTCAATCCAAATTTCGAATAAATGTGTCCATGATCCAAATTCACATTAACTTGGGCACGGGGTAGCCGATGAAACCCTCATCAACATGAATTCGGTGGATAGACATTTATCACCCACTTCCCCTACGTAACAAGGCTTGTACCCCGGGGTGGCCGAGTGCACTCCCTCGCGAAATAGGTTTTCATGGTTTCTACTTTTTGGTAAGGCTATGTCTCAATTGTTTATTTTTAGCGAGAGGTCATGTCAATTTATTATCTATCACGTTTTAAGTGAACTAAAGTGGTGAACTACGATAATTGTAATTGACACGGTCGATAAATTCGATTAAAATGATAATGCATGTTTTAGTTATGGCGATTTAGCGATGCATGCAACATATAAATAAAATGCAAAGCATAAAAATAAAATCTTAGTATGGCCTTCCTAAAATAGTAAATCTAATAAACTATTTTACAAATTCGGAAACCAACTCCTTTGGTCCCTTGAACTTCGGTCTTGGCACGCATTTCAAGGCAACACTTTTCTTTAATGGATCGCCTTCTCGAGTGACACCGTCTTCAAGGAACTCCGGAATAAATAAATTACATAACAAATTACATAATTTCCTATTATACATTTGTAATTAAAAATAAAATAAATCTATTAAATTACAAAACGGTGATACGAGATCACAATAAATTACAACCGAATCGATATTCCCATACATTTCGGGTAATACCAATTAAAACTAAGGCCATACTAAGTAAAATCACATAATTCAAAAATTACATAAAATTAAAATATGACAATCATAAATAAAATGCAGCATTATAATATGTATGAACATGCCCAATTTTAGGCTAAATCGCCTTTAAGGAGCCAATATCGTATATTAATCGGTTTTTACGGATTTGCGTGATTTAACCTTTTATAATCACAATAATTACATAAATTCATATTTATGTACAAGTTAATTACCCTAACCAACTTAGGACTCAAAATTAGTCTCCACTAATATATTGACAATAATTAACTTATATTTCTTAATATTGTTCATAAATGGACTTAAAAATACAATATTATGTCATAAACTTCAAATTAAATCATAAAAATTTCAAATAAATTCAAAATTTGAAATTTTAAACTCATGAACATTCTGAAAAAAATACCATGACACTCATAATGTTCAAAAACTTAGGTTAAAAATTTCGAAATTTATCGAGAAAAACAATGTTGCAGTTTATCGGATTTATCAATTATAATCATAAAAATATGAGAAAATTATTTTTCTTAACTTTTCACTTTTAGATCTGAAATATATGATAAAATGCAACATGTGACGTTTTTTCTTAGTCATGAAGTATGTTTTAGCATTTTTACTAATTAAAGTCACTATTTATGTGATTTTTCATCAAAAATTCATAAATCATGCATAAAGACTTCATTATAGCCAAATATTTTACACACGTCTTGTAAAATTGCATGTGACAACATACTAAATTTCTATGACTAGATTCGAAATATAACTCATATTAACCTATTTTCTCATTTAAATTCGAATTTAACATGAAAAATCCATATTTCGAGCATAAAAACTCATAAAATTATGAAAGTTTACAGGCCATCAGTATATAATATATGTGAAAACATATCCAAAAACTACTGGAAAAACTGAAGTTTAGCTATTTTTCGTCCAAAAATGATATTTTTATCATAAAAATCACATTTTAATGCCATTATTATATAAAATGAACAATAAAATCCATAAATTAAAGCAAAATATCTTAAAACATTTTAAGACCAGAAACTTTAACTTGCATAATAAATTTCGTGATATATCATAATAAACACAAATTTATAAGTTTTGTTTGTTAATCTTATAACTCGGAAAAACAATAACCGATTTGCATGCAAACAACCTAAGGCTCATGATACCGCTTGTTAGAAATTATTAATCTCATTAATTTACATATTCATATATGAAACAATTTATTTAGTCATAAAATAAATTCTAGATCTTATGCATGCAAACATGAACAAAAGTAGAGAAGAAATCATTGTTCTTACTATAAGATTTCGGTCTTATGGGCACCAACAAGATCTCCTTCTTGTTAGTTCTTGAGCTTTCCAATAATGGATGAACATTCATGACTTCAAAATAGAAGCCCTCCAATAAGTAGCACCCAAGACTATCCCAAAATCCCACAAACTAATATGTACTAGATATTTGTAATGTGGTTTACCTTAAAATCGGTTACTAATACTCATATACTACTACTAGTATTATTAGTGTTTGATTTGTACAAATTTGATTCATAAAACTTGATTTTATGAAGAACAAGAGAGAGAAGGTTGTTGGGTTTTCACAAAACATAAGAGAATGAATTATTGAGAAAAATCTCTCAATGTGTACCCATAAAACCGGTTGGTCTTGATGGTTTATGGACCATTTTTCTTTTTCCTTTTTGTCTTCACAAGACAAATTGTGTAAGCCTTTGTCCATAGTCATGTCACTATCAAGTGTCATAGACAAATGAATAAGAGAAATGAATAAGACAAAACTTCTAAAATTTGCCCACCAATTTCGGTTTTGATGTGTAATATGGAGTCCATTTTATTTTTGTCAATTGTACAATTGTATGTCACGTGACATGTGACATGTCTTATGTCATGTTTTAATTTAAAATTCATATTTAACAAATTAAATATCATTTACAAATTAAATAAATCACATTTAACAAATTGACTAGTAATTCAAAATTACTTTCACATAAAATGGTCATTTAATTACTAGTTAGTATAATTCACAACATCTTGTAATTATAACTAACTTATCATTCTCATCTCGCGTGTTTCGCAAACACCGATTAATTTTAGTAATATAACTTCTTAAATTACTAAATAAAATCTTATTTAATCACATTATAATAAGATGCCATTTTCTCTCTTATGATGATAATTTGTTCAATTTTAAGGAATTATTAATCTGTATCGACATACAATTAATTAACCTTTTTCAATTAAGGGAATCGTCCTTTAGGTGTGACCTCGGGATCAATCAGATCACCACCGTCGCACGACAAAGTAATGTCAAACTCTAGCCAGCCAATCATTACCGATATGTGTGGACCAGTTGACTATATATTTAATGTATCATCCCTTTCGTATTCTTGTTATGAGATTTAAATATGTGATCAATATGATCGACAATTGTGATCGCATTATTGTCGGAGGACACATATTCCAACAAAAACTTGTGCTTATTTTATATCAGCATAAATGAACATTTCTCCAATTTTCCATACAGCTTGTTTGCCCTGAGTGTCTCTAACAGCTGTTTCAGGTGTTGCAGATGCTCATCCTTGGTTGGACTGTAAACCAAGATGTCATCAAAATCAATACTATATATTAAATCCAGAAACCAAGGAACTTCAATGTAATTAAAGAAAGTTATACAATTTAATTATACTATATAGTTTTAAATCAATAGCACCGTGTGATGGACCCGATTAAGGGATCTCAATGCAAATATTATATAGTTAGGGTTAAAATTAAACTATATAGAAGCTTGTTAATTTTTATAAACATGGTCAATTTCCTTAAAATAAAATAATTGATTAAGATGGTCAATTTCCTTAAAATAAAATAATTAATTAAGATGGTCAATGTCAAGGAGACTAAAAGAAAGAAGATGCCTAGTAATTTTAATAAAATATTTATAGAAGACTAGATGATGGTCAATTTTATTAAATTAAAATAATTAATTAATATAAATATGCACACTTATGGTATTAATTATTATCATCATAAAATTATATATTAAATTTAAAATCTATGCAATTTTATTAAACTTTATAGTTTATTAGATGTATAGAGATGTTAATTATTTAACATACAAAAATGTAATAAGTAAGTTATAAATAATTCAAGTTAGATTCCATAATATATAATATTGCATAATTCTTTCGATTTGGTTTAATGCATATATGTAATATATTTATATAAATATATAATCCTCTTAAAATTGCATGCTTGAGTAGTAAAAGTAATTTCGTCAGTAAAGAAAAGAATTGCAGTAACATTGGATATAGTCATATGATAGTAATCACCCATTTGAATAGTAAAAGTAACAATATTATCAACGAGATTAGTGATAGTGGTAGAAACGACAACGAGAGTAGTGAAATAATCAATATTAATGCGGCAATAGTGAAAGTAACAATAATTACGGCGGAAGTAGTGAAATTATCAATATTAATGCGGCAATAGTGAAAGTAACAATAATTACGGCGGGAGAAGTGAAAGTAACAATGATTACGGGCAAGTAGTGAAATGTTATTACTATTGTTTCATTAATAAGAGTAAAATATTAATAGCAGGAGTAGTGAATTTTTCTCAAAATTTATTTCATCGTAATTTAGGATATGTTATAAAAAATATATTAATGATAAATTTATGAGTTATACAACTTTTAGGTAATTTTATTTAATGAAAAAAAAATGGTAAGTAGAGGTAGCCCGGGCGAAGCCGGACACCAATACTAGTAAACTAAAATAAACATGACCAAGTGAGCTCTCAGAACTTCTGTCATCAGTCTCATGAATGTACTAGGAGCATTGGACAGATTAAATGACATGACTAGCCACTCATACAGGCCATGTTTGGTCTTAAATGTTGTCTTCCACTCATCCAGTCATCCCCTTCTCTGATTCTAACTTGGTGATAGCCCTGCCTCAAATCTATCTTTGAAAAGACCCTAGCTCCACTGAGCTCATCTAGAATATCATCAAACCTAGGAATAAGGAATTTATACTTGACAGTGATATTGTTGATTGCTCTACTGTCAGTACACATTCTCCATGTCCCATGTTTCGTTGGAACAAGAAGTGCAGGGACTGCACATGGACTTAATGACTCCCTGACAAATCCCTTGTTCATCAACTCTCCAACTTGCTTTTGTAATTCCTGTGTTGCCCTTGGATCATTTATATAGGGTGCCTTGTTTGGTAGCACAGCTCCTGGGATGAGATCAATGTGATGCTCTATTCCCCTTAGTGGTGGCTTGACAGTGATATTGTTGATTGCTCTAATGTCAGTACACATTCTCCATGTCCCATCTTTCTTTGGAACAAGAACTGCAGGGACTGCACATGGACTTAATGACTCCCTGACAAACCCCTTGTTCATCAACTCTCCAACTTGCTTCTGTAATTCCTGTGTTGCCCTTGGATCATTTCTATAGGCTGCCTTTTTTGGTTGCACAGCTCCTAGGATGAGATCAATGTGATGCTCTATTCCCCTTAGTGGTGGAAATCCACTAGGTAGTTCATCAAGAAACACATCCCCATATTTCTTCAACAAGTGTTCAATGTCACTAGGCAATAGGAGCCCTGCTTCCTTTGCAATTCCCTTAGCAAGGAGAATGAGAACAATCTCCCTGCTATTCAGTTCCTGAACAATTTCACTCTCACCAATCATCAAGACTTCTTTAGAATGCTCCACCAAGCTGGGTGGGGCAGTATACTTTAAGGCCGGTGGCAAAGGGGTCAATGCAATCTTCTTTTTCCCCATCTTGAATGAGTAAGTGTTCTCCCTTCCCTGATGAATACAATCCCTGTCAAATTCTCATGGTCTTCCCAACAACAGATGACAAGCATCCATTGACAGCACATCACACATGACTTCATCTGAATACTCTTTTCCAATGGAGAAAGGAACCAAGCATTGCTTATCAACTTGACTTCAGCTCCCTTGTTTAACCACCTCAATTTGTAGGATTGAGGGTGGTCCAGTGTAGGTAAACTTAGCTTCTTAATCAGGGTTTTTTAGGCAACATTTGTGCAGCTTCCTCCATCAATTATCACATTGCAAACGCTTTCCTTGATGATGCACCTGGTTCTGAAGATCTGTTGTCTCCGATCCAACTCAAGTGGTTGTCGTTGTGAATGCTTGAATCTGCAAGTAACAAGGTTTAAACCTGAGTCAGGCATCACCATCATCTCAGTTTTCTCCACCTCCTCAACTGCCTCAATTTCAGGCTCCTCTTCATTATTACAAACTAGAATTTCATCATCTCCACACTGAATCACTTCCAGGGTGCTTAGAGCTCTCTTTGAAGGACACTCTTTAGCAAAATGTCCATAACCTTGGCACTGAAAGCATTTTTTTAGAGGGATAGTCTTTCTTTGGGTTAGGTTTAGTGTTTTGGCTTTTTCTGTTGTAGTAGGTTTGGCAGGCTCAACAAATTTCACCCCGGTGAAAGGTTTATAATTTGGAGTTCTGGTTTGAGGTTTAAAGGTGGTGACTTGGTCTTTCCCAGCTTTTCAATTTTTAGGGCTAGGTTGACAGCTTCATCAAATGACCAAACTTGCTGCATTTTCACCCTACTAGCAACTTTCTCATCAAGACCCTCTATAAATCTAGCAATATTTTGCTAAGGCTTTTCATTCATATCACATTGCAAAGTGAGTTGTTCAAATTCTCTCAAATAAGACTCAGCAGACTGATGCTTTTGTTTCAGTTGAGTTAATTTAATGAACATGTCTTGGGTATAATATTTAGAAATGAACTTCTCTTTTAGTTTCTTTTTTCAGTTTTAACCAAGATTTGATGAGCTCTTTTCCATCCCTTAATCTCTAGTTTTTCATGTTCTCATACCACAGTGAGGCATACCCTTTGAACTTTATGATAACAATTTTGAAAGCTTTTTTATCAGAGTGGTTTTTATATTCAAAGACTCTTTCTACAGATCTAACCCAATTTAAAAGATACCCTGGATTCAAACTACCAAGATATTTAGGAAGTTATACCTTTATATCCTTATCATGGTCTCTGGTGTTGTTGTTGTTCTCCCTGGTTACAGTGGAGTCATCTGATTCAGACATCTCTTCCTCTTCTTGGGCTTTTCCTCTACCAGTAGCAACAAACCCACGCATCTTCCTCTTCCTCTGTTGGGTGGTGGCCTTACTCTATTTGGAGTTGGAATGTTAGTCATGACAGTATTCACAGCTTCCATCACAACATTGACCATACCAGCTAATTGGTCCACCTTTGTTTCTATTCCTGCTAACCTCTCATCACTCATGGTTTGTTTTTGTCTTTTTGTTGTAGTTAGGAAAATGAACTCACACACAAAAACTCACCCCAAGACTAACACAAGATGGAATTGTGTTAAACCTGGCTTTGGTTACCACTTTGGACTGTAATTAAGGGATACTTGACCCAAAAATAACAGAACAATGACACAAACTCAGAATAAGACTACCCGGGTGCACTCAAATGTCTAAACTAATTAAAAATAGTAAATGACCTCGTAAAATCATGAAAATTGGCGACAAGTTATTTAGAAGGTGAACTAAATCAGTGCCAAATTTGGTGATTTTTAAAGACCTCTAGGTATTTTTAATAATTGCTGCAAAATGGTTACTCTGACAGTTTTTCTGTATCCTTGAATATGTGACTGAATTGATAGTTCCTTGATCAAAGCACAAAGCCAATGATCTATGGTTGGTATGACTAAGTACAGCACTCAGAAAAGACCTAATTAACCCCTCCCAGCACTAAGCAAAAGAGCAACTCAAGCACACAACCAAGAGTTTGATTTTCAGAAGACAAAGTTCAGAAAATGCTAAATAATTCAAAGGCAATCCGTTTTCTTTCTTTGATGTTGCTTGGCTTATATAGGCCAAGTAAAGCTGAGTTTATAACATTTAGATTGAGTTCCAAGGCTCACATTAAACCTTAGCTACCATACAAAAGGAGACAATGCTCTTACATTTCTGAAAACAAGACAAAAGACAATAAAGCATAAAGCATAAAGCAGGTTTCAGTCCTTTGTTGGTTTGTGCATGAGCAATTAAAAGCTTTGGCTTGTTTGGAGCATTTGTTTGTTAACTATTAGATGATGAACTCCTCACATATCACCTGAATTTGAGCCCAAACAAAACCAATGTGCTGGCTGCAGTCTTGGTCACCTGATTAATGAATGATGTCTTCTGCTATTGATCTCTAAACTAATGAACATTGCATTAGGATTAACTGATAATTTAAATATTAAGACCTTCTGGAAGGGCCTGATTATGTACATGGTGTTATGCTGGATGGCTGAACTTAAGCTGAGTTTGGACAGGGGACTGAACCATCCTGAAACCCCTGAACCAAAGAGCTGGACCTAGTTCTGACTAAACCTGTTGCCTGGTTATGTGCTAGTGATGGACTGTTTTGGCTTGCTATCCTTGCCATGGTCCTTGACCTAGTTGTGATGGGTCAGGGCCAAGGTTGGCTGGCTGAGCTCTTGCTCCAATAGTAATTACTTGATTAATTGTATGATGTAACTTCTTAGAGGAGGATCATTATGCTTGCTTATGCTATTGGGTGATTGCTAAAAGTTAGGATTTTTCTACTCGATTTCGGTAATATAAATGTTAGTCATGTGTTTCCATATGTCATTCTTATTGTTGTTAATTTTATGTGGCATTGTATTTGCATTATAGCATGTAATTGGATGATTGTGTCTCAGTGGATGGCTGTAAAGGAGAGGATTGCATTATAACATGTTAATTGGGGAGTTAATCTTGAAGTATCACTTCGATTGTTGGTTTACATGAGTACATGGCTTAATTGAAATCCATTTCATATATGAGAAAGAAATATGTTTAATAATCATTGTACATGTGAAAATATCATGCTAGCATATTGTGTTGCATATTGAAATATATGTGATTGTGATGGATGTTGAGGATTATGGTGGAGTTCTGGTGGTGATATATGGTTGTTAAGGAGACGTAAGAGGGGTCGAGACACCGTCTTACGCTCGGGTTGCCTCTTAGAGCTTCCCACTCCAAGAGGGACGTGCACGTTTATGACTTGAGTATTGAGGGGATCGTGTGGTGACACAGCGCCTGGCAGGGTTTCCGTTAGCGCCCTGACTCGGTACCACGGATGTGTTCCGAGTACCTATTTTTCGGGCTGCGGTTCGGCTGTTTGGTGGGTGGTGCTGGGGTGTCGTCACCAAGTTGTTGGTACCGTGGATGTGTTCCTGGTACTGGTACTGGTGTGGTGGTTGTGGAGTGGTAATTTCTGTATTTCTTTGATGCATTGTATATTCACATTCATGAGTCGTGTCTTGAGTTTTGATATTATCGAAATTGACATGTGCTTGTTGTGTGTAATTGTCGCCTGCTTTAATTGGAGTGGCTTGTGATGAATCATATGATATTTCTGGTCAGATGGGGAATAGTTTAAGTACTGGTTTGGTTTTGGTACCTTGCGGGAGACGGGATGAGCTACGAACACTTGTAGTCAAGTTGCATAGCTAGAGGTTACACGACATAGATTATAGCTGAGTTGTATAATGTATAGTTCACATTTGTTATTCATTTATTAGTATGTAATTCATTAAACATGTCGTTTGTATATAAAATGTTACTTAATTGTAGTTCCGATTCACTGCCTCGGGAAACCGAGTTGGTGACATCTTCTGATTACCTTAGTCGGGTAATAAGGGGGTGTTACAGTCGGAGTGACAGTGTATGGCTCCAGAAATGGGGAATGTCATGGCCTTAATTGACATAAATTGTGTTGGTCATTTTTAGTTATTGCTCTATGGTTTGGAAGACTATTTGTATTAGTATATTTTGTTGATAAAGATAGTCTGCTTTTGTATTGTTATCATTGATATATAAATATATTACTCACATTTCACCAAAAAAAACAAAAAAAAAAAAAGAATTTAAAGAGCAAAATTTCAATGTTGATTATAGCAAATCAATGTTGATATTTGACACGGCTGTCGCAACCCTATCAAAAATAAACCAACCGGCTCAACTAATAAATATAGTAGAGGTAAGTTGGGTATCGTATCCACAGGGAGATGGGAAAAAGTATGCTAAACTAAGTCCGTTTGAGTAACTATTTCTTGAGGGCGTGATTGTTTATTCTACGCTACAGAGATGTAAAGGTAAGAGAGCAAAAGAGAACAAGGATTAAGCTTAGAAAGATTAACAGATAAAGAGAGATAGCTAGAACAGTCGGTTCACCATGGTTTTCTAGGGTTCTAATAGGGTCATAGGTCAACACAAACTCGGTTTGCAGGGTAATGAAAAGATCCTCTCGGTCCGCTATTTGCCCTAAAACATTACTAACTTAGCCTTCACCCTCATTAGAATGCCCTAATGTTCATTGCAAGCCTTACCCCTTCCAATCTCTCGATCTAGGTCGAGGTGTAGTGAATCAATCAGTTAAATGCGTCGACTCAAGCAATTAATCTCTATTAAATGCAATGGTTAACAACACAGGCCTAATTTGCATAAAGCCATAATCACCTATTCATGGTTTCCCTAATCACCATGGCTCCCCTATGTCCTAACATAGAAGATTAGCTATGCATGATTATTATGAAGAAACTAATGATAACAAATAAAACAAATAGATTCAACATGATGATAAATTGATAAGCAAAATAAGGGGAAGAACAATAGAGAGAAAGAGGGAAAGAACAAGAATAAGAATTGCAATAATAATTAATTGAAATAAAGATAGAAAATACCAATACAAGGGAGTTCCAAGTAATGGAGAATTTTTAGGTTTCAAGAGAAAGTTCTAAGATAGGAGAGAAGAGAGAGAAGAAGGAATAGGGGCCGAAGACTGCCGTCCTTTCTCCTATTTTCCTAGATACAAAATAGAATATCCAAAATTCAACTAAAAGATTGCATAACAAGCTAAACTTCTCGATCGAGCAGAATGAAATTACTCGATCGAGGACAATAAGCAGCAAACCTTCTCGATCGAGTAGAATGAGCACTCGACCGAGAAACACATAAAGTACCCCTCTCGATCGAGCATATAGAACACTCGATCGAAGGTCTTCAACATGATAGCTACTCGATCGAATGGTTTAGGAAACCAGTATTAGTCGATCGAGCATATCAGCTCCATATCAGCTCAAAACATCTTCCGAGGCCACTTCACGCATCCTTTGGTGACAATATCCGGGCTTCGATTCCTCCTTCTCCAAAATGCATACAGACGGGACAAGTTTAGGCTCGATTATGCTCTTTCCGGCTCATTCCTGCAGTTAATACAAGATAGACCAAAGTAGACTATTCGGGGCATTTGTAACTAGTTGCCACATAAAAAGCACAAAAATGCGTGTAAATATAGGGTAAAAACCTTATATAAAATACACGCATCAAATCTCCCCAAACCAAACCTTTGCTTGTCCCCAAGCAAACTATAAATGCAACTAAAGACAACTAGTGGAACGGGACCAACTTACTTGTTGGGGTTGGTGTCCTTAACAGTTAGTGCAAGGACTTATAAACCTCTAAAAGGATCAAAGGGCATACCTTTGGTATTATTATCAGTTGATCCACGTTTATCAATAACGGTTGGCTTGCTAGATAAGTTTGACGTTATTGTCATACAGATGGCGGTGATCAACTGGTCCCTAAAAGTCACACCTATAGGATACGTTTGAGAGATGTGACGGTATGAAAATACTGTCATGTAGATGCCAAAAATTGCCTAACCAGTTAGTCCGAGTTTTTGACTATTAATTAGTCAAAATGTGATGTTGAGATATTATATTTAATACGGATTAAATTATATGGGCTAAGGCGAATTAACTGATTAATTCAGTAAAATTAAATATAAGCGATTTATATTTAATTAATGTATATTGAATATAATTATACAATATCGTCTTTGTCGGACATGTTTTAATACTTCAACTAACCCGTGTTATTAGTTGATGTTTTAATAGCCGATAACCGATGACGATTTATAAAAACCGCGTCATATACATTTAGTCATTTGGGTACGGACTACGAGTTAAAATGAAGAGAAAATGGAAAAGCCCATTTTCTCCCCATGGACTCGGTTTGGCCGAGATTAGGAGAACAAAAGGGAGAGCTTCTCCTCCCTTCGACCTAATCATCATTAGTGAAAAATAATTAGGGTTTTGGAGATATTTTTCTCTCGAAACCTAGATCTCACATCTCGAAAACCTCACAACAAGTTCTCTCAATATTGCAAGGCAATCAGAGAACACCTTCTAGCACAAGGGCATTTCTCGGACGGTCTTGGGTGCAACAATTAGGAGGAAATCTCTGTTGATTTCTGTTCTTTACGCCGTGCATCAAAGGACCCGAGGTTGATTCTTATTCCTTATCGTTTCTCTATTGTTTTTATGTTTTATGACGATATTCGCATGTTGAATTTACGTTATAGTCCTAAATTTAAAGGGTATTATACGGATATTACCCCTCAAGTGGTATCAGAGCGAGGCCACGTAAATTTTTCTATGTGTTTTTCATAAAACGATTTTGAAACGGTTGTGTTTGTCTCGAAATCCGTGCCTTGTATACACGGATGTTGCGTTTTTGTTGAAACCGTGACATGTTTTACACGGTTGATTCACTTTTTACGTTTTGTTTTTGTGCATATTGTTGTTTTATACGGAAATTATAACAATATGTCAAGTTTTGTCAATTGTTAAATTGTTTTGATGCGTTTTTGATCAAAATTGCAATTGATTTTGTCTCGACAAACTGTTTTCACGAGGGTTTTGAATTTTCAGCCATGTTTGCATTCGATCGAGCGTATTTCTACTCGATCGAGTGCTATTTCTGTCTTGTTTTTGCTCGATCGAGTCCCTGTTGTACTCGATCGACCCCTTTCAAAACCTACTGCTCGATCGAGTTGTCCTCGTACTCGATCGAGCAGATTTGCTGATAAAAGTACTCGATCGACCATCACTCTAGTCAATCGAGCACTTTCTGATTGGCTATCTTCTCGATCGACTTGCAGTTCAGTCGATCGAGCCCTTTTGTTCCTCGATCGAGCACTTATGTCCCTGGATCGAGGGATTTTGTTTTGGCAGCTTTGAAAATTTATTCTTTTTGCTTTAAATTTTCTTTTGGCCTTATTATGTACTTTATACTGATATTGTACACTCGCTATGATTGTGAAACGGTTCACACACGTACCATTAAGTTATTTTAAAGCGTTTTTAAAGTAACGGACTGTATTAGATTAAAATTAAATTGATAGAAGCAGTTTTATCACATGAATTTTAATCATTAAAAGGTGGTTTGGATAAATTTCACATAATTACGGAATTATGTCACGAATGAATTTGTTTTTAGTTGATGCATTTAATTATCGTTTTGTTGAATGCCTTGAATGCCTTTTATTACGTATTTATTTATTTTTGCAAACGGTTGTAACTTAGTGTGGCCTTAGTAGAACGTGTTACCGTAATGATGGAACACGGTCTTGGTTGTATTTTGAGATCTCGTATCTCCATTTTATTTCTTTTAATTACAGTTTTTAATTAGAATGTAAATAGGTTTATATTTGTAATTTTAAATTGTAATTTTTGAGAAGACCAAAGATGGAGACCGGATGCTCACTCCCGCTACTTGGATCAAGATGGAACATCAAGACAAGCTTCTCGGGTCCAACGGTGGATTCCAAAGTTGTTTTATGTTTTATTTTACTAGGATAGCCCACACTAGGAATTTTTATTTACGTATTGCATTCTTTTATTTATTTTTCCGTAACGATAGTATGCATCATTTTCCGCCTAAAAACCAAACCACCTAATTATTGCATGAAAACTGACACATTTAGAGGTCACGAGTTAGTTTTCATTGACATTCTCATGTCACACGATTTTTAAGCCATCACCCAAATTGATTCATTCACGCAGACGCTAGTTATTCGTTCACTTAAAATGAATTATAATTTTGTTGATGGGATCTTACTCGTATAAACCAAAATTGAGAACGGTCTTTATAGGTCAAACTCCAATGAGTCCCTTCTTCGTCGGTAGGCATAATATGACCCCTTCTACGTCGGGTAAGTTGGAACCGATTGACCTATTTTATCTCAACACTATGGTCACTCGTACGATCCTGTGACTGTGGTGGACTATAGATAGGATTTACGGAAATCTATCAACCAAGAGTTCTTACGGAAGAATTAGCTAAACAGTTGGCTTATCAATTTACTGAAATTGAATCTTGGGATCACTTGTATCATTCTTGAGGGAGATCAATTATGCAAGTGCGAGAGTCTACATGTTTAATATGGATTTTAAAATAGACTTAAATCACCTCGATGAGTTGCTTATTTCGTTTTGTTTTTCTTTCTTTTCAGTGTAGATCACGAACTTTTAAACTGCTAATATCAAATGGTGGTTCTACCGATAACCCAATGCCAAGTGCCACATTGGACCGTGAGTCCCGGCTTCGGATCTTCATGAATCAGATGAATCAGTCTACTCGGATCGAAGAATGATGGATCAAACTTCGCGGACCGGGAGGCGGCATTACGGAATGCCGCGCTGGCCGACGGAAGCTCAAATATCTCTTGGAGCCCATCCCGCAAACCCGGGTCCCACGGCTAGAGTCTTTTGAAATCACCAAGTTTAATGATTTCGTATGGAAGCGGGTGCGATTAAAAACGTACTCATTTTTGCAATGGAACCCAATTTGCGAAGCGCTTCATAGCCCATGGTGCAAACAAGATTTTCACCACGCTCACCAAGGAATTCTCGAAAGCACCGAGAATCGTGACCTATGAGCATACCACTCGCTTCTTTGATGCGAGACTCGAAAGGGCCAACAGTTAGCCCACACATTCTCAAAGCATGATTGAGAATGTCGAGAAGTCGGAGACCTTTAATTGTAACATCGCGAGAACATTGTTATCGACCGCATACTTCACTCACTCCACGATGGTTATTCGCAATTTAGAGCGAATTACTATATGAATGATTTGAAGAAAACTCCCCATGAATTGCACTCCCTTCTCGTACGGGCACCGAGAAGGACATGAAGTTCAGTGGGAGCATGAAACAGGATGTTCTCGTTGTGTCAAACAAAGGGAAAGGTAAGGGCAAAGCTCAGGCAAACCTAGCGTGAGGTAAACCGAAGTTCAAGAAGTCGAGGTTCGGGTAAGAGTGGGCCTGGTGAGTCGAGCACCTCATCAGGCGTGACAAAGAGCAAGAATGAAAACATGGAATGCCATCATTGCCACAAGACTGGGCATTGGAGACGCACATGTCCTGTTTATCATGAGGACTTAAAGGCAGGTCGTGTTAAACCTGTTGGTATGTCTTCCTCTTCTTCTACTTTTATTCATATGATTGAGATTAACCACGCAAGTTACGGAACTTGGGTACTTGATACTGGTTGTGGTTCTCATCTGTGTAATCATGTGCGGGGGCTCGAAACATCGAACCCCTCGTAAAGGGTGAGGTGGACTGCGTGTTGGGAATGGAGCAAGAGTATTTTGCCATCTCAAAGGGGACATATGTGATCCGACTTCCTAGCGGATTTGAGTTATCATTATATGATTGCTATTATGTACCAGTCTTTCCAAAAACATTATTTTGTTTCTCGCACTTGACAAACTTGGTTTTTCATTTGTAATAGAGAATAATACTTGCATTTTCTCATTACACGATATGATTTACGGCAAGGCAGTCTCCATGAACGGAATTTATGTTTTAGATCAGACCACGGAAATATTACACGTAATGAATAAAAAGTTAAAGGTTGGTGACAAAGATCAAACGTATCTATGGCACTGCCGTATGGGACACATTAATGAGAAACGCGTTAAACAGCTCATCAAGAATGGAGCTATCTCGGCCTTTGATTTTCAATCATTTGGCACGTGTGAATCATGTCTCATCGGTAAGATGACTCGGATTTCCTTCAAAGGTGTTGGAATGCGCGCTGCTGACCTATTAGGGCTCATACACACGGATGTATGTGGTCCTATGTCAATCACCGCACGAGAAAGCTATAGGTATTTCATCACTTTCACGGACGATTTGAGTAGATATGGCTATGTCTACTTAATGAAGC
Organism: Silene latifolia; assembly: GCF_048544455.1. NCBI lineage: Eukaryota > Viridiplantae > Streptophyta > Magnoliopsida > Caryophyllales > Caryophyllaceae > Silene > Silene latifolia. The sequence goes on along the minus strand of NC_133532.1, from coordinate 93,274,213 downwards.
ACAAAAGTGAATCCTTTGAGAAATTCAAGGAATACCAAAATAGGGTACAGAACCTATTAGGTAGAAAGATTAAAACACTACGTTCAGATCGTGGTGGCGAGTATCTTTCTCATGAGTTTGATCAACACCTAAAGGACTGTGGGATTGCCCTACAGTTAACTCCACCTGGAACACCTCAGTTGAATGGTGTGTCCGAACGGAGAAATCGAACACTACTTGATATGGTTCGATCCATGATGAGTCACACCGTGTTGCCTCACTCATTATGGGGTTATGCTCTTATGTCAGCCGCTCTAATACTTAACCGAAGTCCGTCTAAAGCTGTTGACAAGACTCCATATGAACTATGGAAGGGAACGGTCCCTAACTTGTCCTTTATACGGGTTTGGGGCTGCGAGGCTTATGTCAAGTGGAGACACGAGGATAAGCTCGGCCCGCGATCGGTCAAGACATACTTTATAGGTTATCCTAAAGGAACGCTTGGTCATTACTTTTATTCGCCAACCGAACAACGTGTATTTGTTACGGCGGTCGACATTCTTAGAGAAGGAATTTCTCGAGAATGCTAAGAGTGATAGAACCTTCGACCTGTCGGAGATTCCAGAACCAAACACCGAGCAACCATTGGAGGAACTGATTCCTTCAATCCCACTGCGGTTAACATTCTGAGGAACCTAGGAGGTCGGGAAGAGTCTCTATTCCTCCGGACAAATACATTGGTATGGTCGAGGAACATGACATAGATGACGTTCTACTCTTAACGAGTAGTGAACCCGCAACCTATAAAGGTGCCATGACCGATTCGACTCAAAGCTATGGCTTGAGGCCATGCAATCCGAGATGGACTCTATGTATGAGAACAACGTATGGGATCTTGTTGACTTACCTGCTAAGGTTCGTCCCCTTCAATGCAAATGGCTTTACAAGATAAAGCATTCTGTGGAAGGTCAACAAGATATCTACAAAGCACGACTAGTTGCTAAAGGTTTCACCCAAGTGCCAGGCTTGCACTACGATGAAATTTTCGCACCCGTAGTCATCTTTGCGTTCCATTCGGATTATCTTAGCGATTGCCGCTTTTCATGACTATGAAATTTGGCAAATGGATGTGAAAACCGCCTTCTTAAACGGATTTTTGGAGGAAGAGTTGTACATGGTACAACTCGAAGGTTTCATAGATCCTTTACATCCTAAGAAAGTGTGCAAACTTAAGCGTTCCATTTATGGACTTAAGCAAGCATCAAGGAGTTGGAATCATCGCTTCGACCAAGTGATAAAAGAAAATGGATTTACTCGATCGGTCGAGGAACCATGTCTATATATCAAGTCGAGTGGGAGCAAGATTGTCTTCCTAATATTGTATGTTGACGACATACTCCTGATTGGGAATGACATACCTCTCTTATCTTCGGTAAAAGTATGGTTGAAAAACCATTTCCAGATGAAAGATCTGGGAGAGGCACAAAGAAATCTAGGCATCCGTATCTATCGAGATAGATCACGACGGATGCTATCTCTCAGTCAGGAGTCTTACATAGACAAAGTCCTAGAGAGATTCAGCATGACTAACTCCAAAAGGGGGTTCCTTCCTATGGCTCCAGGGGTGCACTTGAGCAAGTCTCAGGCACCAGAGACACCGGAAGAGAAAGAGCGCATGACACGGATTCCTTATGCTTCGGCTATAGGATCAATCATGTATGCCATGATATGCACACGTCCGGACGTGGCATATGCATTGAGTATGACAAGTCGATTCCAACAGCATCCAGGTGAATCACATTGGCTGGCTGTCAAGAACATTCTTAAGTACCTACGGAGGACTAAAGATTGGGCATTGACTTATGGAGGCTCTCAAAAGCTATGCGCAACCGGTTACGCAGATGCTAGCTTCCAAACGGATCGAGATGACTCGAAATCTCAGTCTGGATTCGTTTTTACTCTTAATGGCGCTGCATCACTGGAAGAGTTCGAAACAAACTGTTACAGATTCTACGACCGAGTCCGAGTACTATGCGCGTCACGAAGCTACAAAGGAAGCGATATTGATGCGTCAATTCTTACATGGGCTATCTGTAGTGCCTAGTTCGAATGACCCGATCACCATCTATTGCGACAATAGTGGTGCCATCTTCCAAGCTAAGGAGCCAAAGTCTAGCAACAAGTCAAGACATGTACAACGGAAAGCTCATCTAATCAGAGATTACGTGGAGCAAAAGGAAGTAGTGATAGAAAAGATTGCTCTGAGATGATAACATAGCAGATCCTCTCACTAAAGCATTACGACAAGATAAGCATGAAGGGCATGTTAATTCCATGGGAATCAAACGTGTTCCTAAGTTGTAGTACTCTTTTATGGATCAGATTCATTCGCTTTTGTACTCTATACAACATCATCGTTTTGATATTTTATATATATTTTGTTTTTCATGTGGATTTGTACGACAAATTTTGAACACCACAAAGTGAACTGAACGAACATTATATTTTTCAGTCCTTAATTGCCCACATGAGCTGATAACTCTGGCAATTATTTTGTGACGTTGGTTGATGGTGGGTTCAACGAGCCATAAGTCAACAGGTTGACTGACCAATCACAGAGGCGATTTATACGGATATTTCGTAGGACACAATTGTGACATCGACGTGGAGTCCTAAATGTTTTACAACATTCGGTGCCCGGTCGTGGATAGGACTTCCATGGTGATCCTAAGAGTCGATTCTTTTGACTATCGACTGTCTCTTGAGACTAAGGCAGATTTTGGGTGACTTTGGTTTTTTTTCTCACGGTCATCCGTAACAGGGGGCCAAGTAGATTTTTTCTGGGTCATTTCATGATGTGCTTAGATCGGAAGGAGTCGAGTTGAAGGAAATATTCAGCCTTTATCAGGTACTCGATATTTCTCAGGGCCACTCGAGGAGTCAGAATCGAAATGCATGGCCATGCTCGGATACGGATTCGTTTTATCAGTTAAGTTACTCTCTAGTCGGGGAAACCACTCTAGATACAGATCGATTGTAAAATACGACCTTTGTGGATCCGGATCTGCAAATTGTTTTACATTGAGTGGGAGAGATTTTAAATGAATATGAGAATCGGTTATCGCACATACACTTGTACGGACAAGTGGGAGTTTGTTGGAGCATGTGTCCTCCCGGTTAGTGCGGATAACGTCATTGCACATACACTTGTACGGACAAGTGGGAGCTTGTTGGGGTTGGTGTCCTTAACTTGATTAGTGCAAGGACTTATAAACCTCTAAAAGGATCAAAGGGCATACCTTTGGTATTATTATCAGTTGATCCACGTTTATCAATAACGGTTGGCTTGCTAGATAAGTTTGACGTTATTGTCATACAGATGGCGGTGATCAACTGGTCCCTAAAAGTCACACCTATAGGATACGTTTGAGAGATGTGACGGTATGAAAATACTTTCATGTAGATGCCAAAAATTGACTAACCTTGAGTTAGTCCGAGTTTTTGACTATTAATTAGTCAAAATGTGATGTTGAGATATTATATTTAATACGGATTAAATTATATGGGCTAAGGCGAATTAACCAGTTAATTCGTAAAATTAAATATAAGCGATTTATATTTAATTAATGTATATTGAATATAATTATACAATATCGTCTTTGTCGGACATGTTTTAATACTTCAACTAACCCGTGTTATTAGTTGATGTTTTAATAGCCGATAACCGATGACGATTTATAAAAACCGCGTCATATACATTTAGTCATTTGGGTACGGACTACGAGTTAAAATGAAGAGGAAATGGAAAAGCCCATTTTCTCCCCATGGACTCGGTTTGGCCGAGATTAGGAGAACAAAAGGGAGAGCTTCTCCTCCCTTCTGACCTAATCATCATTAGTGAAAAATAATTAGGGTTTTGGAGATATTTTCTCTCTGAAACCTAGATCTCACATCTCGAAAACCTCACAACAAGTTCTCTCAATATTGCAAGGCAATCAGAGAACACCTTCTAGCACAAGGGCATTTCTCAGACGGTCTTGGGTGCAACAATTAGGAGGAAATCTCTGTTGATTTCTGTTCTTTACGCCGTGCATCAAAGGACCCGAGGTTGATTCTTATTCCTTATCGTTTCTCTATTGTTTTTATGTTTTATGACGATATTCGCATGTTGAATTTACGTTATAGTCCTAAATTTAAAGGGTATTATACGGATATTACCCCTCATTACTAGCCACAAATCGTCCGCCCAAGCCAATTTAATGCAACAAATAACAAAGTAGCAAAAGATCAAGTGCAAACGAGTTAAATCAATGTTTTAAACCACTGAACCGTCGACCTTGCAAGACTCATATATATATTGGACTCTCACGGGTCGTTCATCACACAAATTAAGCATAGGGTGAGTATCATTGTATGAGATAGAAAGAAGTAAAGACGCTCACCTAACTCGAGCTATAAGAACATGCATGCAGCTAACATGAAACCGATTTCCACCGACCGTACATATGCATTCCAACCAATCAGAACAAATACACACACCGAGGACTTAGGTATAATGTGAGGTGAGGGTATCGGGTAAGAAGGGGCAAAATAATTTTGGATAAGTGGAGGTAAAGCCAAGTTAGGACAACCATAACCAAATAGTAAACTCTTTCCGCTTCACTACTCAATATAGAACGTAAAACCGTGCCATTGTGGCAAAACATCACTCACACCAACAAAAGACTCCCCATGAGAAAATAATGATGAGCATGGGAGTCATAAATATTTAACATTTCACGGGATTTTTTCTTTTTCTTCTTCTTCTTCTTCTTTTTTTTCTCTTTTTTTTTTCTTTTGGTGTGGATTCAACTCGTCGTCAAAAGCTACCAACCAAAACAATATTTATAACTTCACAAACTACTCTTAGTAAAGAGGTAAGTAAAGGTCGGATCCCAAGGGACGGGTATTGATGTCGGATTTTCAATTGCAAGTAGTTATGTCTAGGGGTGTCACAATTTGGGTTGAGATGAGGTGTATTCTATACTAAGCAACAAGATGAATATAAATTAAGGAAAGCAAAGTAAAGCAATTAAAGGGGGTTTGTAAACAAATGATTAAAAGCACTAGGGTGTCATGGGTTCATAGGGGATTCATGGGAGAGGATCATACAAACATGTTCTCAATTAGATGCAAGCACTTATTGTTGTGATGGGATCGAGTTAGTGTATGTATTACAATCCCTAAGAAGATTTGGGTGTTGGAATAAGTGTCCTCCGACAATAATGCGATCACAACTGTTGATCTTAATGATCACATGTTTAAATCTCATTTTAAGAATACATGTGAGATGTAATATTTTACTGTCAACTGGTCCACACATATCGGTAATGATTGGCTGACTAGAGTTTGACATTACTGTCGTGCGGACGGTGGTGATCGATTGATCCCCTTAGGTCATACCTATAGGGAAATACTCTTAATTGATTATTTAATTAATCGTATGCCGATACGAGTTAATTAAATTGCTTAAAATTGACGGATGATTTTGTGAGTAAAGTTAACGTGTATTTTTATAATTCGATTGAATTAGATACGGTCTAAGTAATCAAATTGTTTTATTACTTAGATAAAATTATTGTTTATGAAACAATTGAAATTGGATAAATAATTTATTATAAATACAAGTTGTTGTAATTTATAATTTGATAAACCATTTTGGTACATGTAATTAAGAATTACTAGTTGATTTTTTATATGACATATTTTTATTAATATGTTGATTTTTAATATGTTAAAAATACATTATAGTGTTACATGTCATGTAACATGTGACACATGACAAAATTGACAAATGACAAAATAAAATGGATCCTCCATTTTATATTTATATGTGCCAAAAAATTGGAGGGTTTTAATGGATAATTTGTGTTGATTATTTTAATAAGTGGAAACACTATGATTACCACCTCTCATAGCCTTGCATGCCTATGTTTTCTTGGGTAGAAAAATTAGCCCATGCATTGGGCACTCTAACCCCCTCCAACCGGTTTATCCAAGAGAAAATGATAGAGTTTTCTCTATTATTATTCATTCACACTTCAACTCATTTTTGCTAGTGTGTTAAATATTATGATTTTTCCTCTCTACAATTTATGATAATTTTAGAGAAATAAACTCACATTATCCTATCCTCTTGACCGAAATGTTCAAGAGCATTGCAATTTATTTTGTATCAATTTTTAAGCAAGACTTATATTATTTCTAGTACATAAATAATATTAGTTATTAATAAATTTCTTTGGGTATATGCTTTTGGGAGAGATTCTATACTTGAATCTATGTTCATCCATTAATGGAAAGCTCAAGAACTAACAAGAAGGAGATCTTGTTGGTGCTCTTATAATCCGAAAATCATATGGTGAGAAAACGATTTCTTCACTTATCTATTTTAGTTTGCATGCATAAGATTTGTAATTAATTTTATGACTAAATTAATTTGAAACATATATGAATATGTTAAGTAATGAGATATAGATTTCTAACAAGCGGTATCTAGAGCCTTGGTTGTTTGCATGCAAATCGGTTATAGTTTTTCCGAGTTATACGATTAACATATAAAACTTGTAAATTTGTGTTATTATGATATATCACGAAAATAATTTATGCATGTTAAAGTTTCTGATCCTAAAATATATTTGGGATATTTTGGTTAATTTATGGATTTTATTGTTCATTTTATATTATATTGGCATTAAAATATGATTTTTATGATAAAAATTTCATTTTTGGATGAAAATTAGCTAAACTTCGCATTTTCCAGTGGTTTTTAGATATGTTTTCACATATATTATTTTTAGATGATCTGGAAATTTTCAGAATTTTTGGAGTTTTTATGCTCGAAATATGGATTTTTCATGATAAAAATTGAATTTAAATGATAAATAGGTTAATATGAGAAATATTTCGAATCTGGTCATAGAAATTTAGTATGTTGTCACATGCAATTTTACAAGATGTGTGTAAAGTAATAGGCTATAATTTATGATTTTTTGATGAAAAATAGCATAAATAGTGACTTAATTAGTGAATAATTGCTAAAACATACTTCATGACTAAGGAAAAACGTCACATGTTGCATTTTATTATCTATTTCAGATCTAAAATTGAAAAGTTGATAAATATAATTTTTCTCATGTTTTTATGATTATATTTGATAAATCTGATAAACCGCAACAATGTTTTTCCCGATAAATTTTCGAAATTTTTAACCTAAGTTTTTGAACATTATGAGTGTCATGGTATTTTTCCAGAATGTTCATGAGTTTAAATTTCAAATTTTGAATTTATTTGAAATTTTTGTGATTTATTTGAAGTTTATAGCATTTTATTGTAATTTTGAGTCCATTAATGAACAATTTTAAGAAATATAAGTTAATTATAGTCAATATGTTAGTGGAGACTAATTTTGGGTCCTAAGTTGGTTAGGGTAATTAACTTGTGCATAAATATGATTTTATGTAATTTATTGTGATTTTAAAAGGGTTGAATCACGCAAATCCGTAAAAACCGTTTAATATACGATATTGGCTCCTTAAAGGCGATTTAGCATAAAATTGGGCATGTTTATACATATTATAATGCTGCATTTTATTTATGATTGTCATAATTTTATTTTATGTAATTTTGAATTATGTAATTTTACTTAGTATGGCCTTAGTTTTTAATTGGTATTACCCGAAATGTATGGGAATATCGATTCGGTTATAATTTATTGTGATCTCGTATCACCGTTTTGTAATTTAATAGATTTATTTTATTTTAATTACAAATTTATAATAGGAAATTATGTAATTTGTTATGTAATTTAATTATTTCGGAGTTCCTTGAAGACGGTGTCACTCAAGAAGGCGATACATAAAGACGGTGTTACCTCGAGATGCGTGCCAAAAACCGAAGTTCAAGGGACCAATGGAGTTGGTTTCCGAATATGTAATAGTTAATTAGATTTTCTATTTTAGGAAGGCCATACTAGGATTTAATTTATGCTTTGCATTTTATTTATATGTCGCATGCATCGCTAAATCGCCATAACTAAAACATGCATTATCATTTAAATCGAGTATATCGACCGTGCCAATTATAATTATCGTAGTTCACCGCTTTAGTTCACTTAAAACGTGATAGATAATAAATTGACATGACCTCTCGCTAAAAAAATAAACAATTGAAACTTAGCCTTACCAAATAGTAGAAACCATGAAGTACCGGTTTAAGTGGGAGTTGAGCGGCTTTTACCGTAAGACAAACCTTGTTACGTTGGTGAAGTGGGTGATAAATGTCTACCCACCGAATTTAGAAAGATGAGGATTGTTTTCGGCTTTACCGATGCCCAAGTTGATGTAAATTTGGATCATGGACACATTTATTCGAAATTTGGGTTGAACTCAACGAAAGTATTCTCGACGGTTGTAGGATGTGTTTCGGGCTAAAGATAAATATTAATGTAATTTTATCGACCAAGAGTTCTAAAAGTAGAATCGATTAAAGAGTTAATCCACCGAGTTATATTGATGAGGGTTGTATTCGGCTTTACCGATGCCCAAGTTAATATGAATTTGGATCTTGGAATCATTTATCATAGTTGGGTAGAGGTCACTATGTAAATGCTTTACTTGTTATTTACAAGTATTAATAAAACGATAAATGTTAAGTTTTCCACTATTCCGTTATCATATTGTTCTATTTCTTTACCACAATTCATATACGATATCATTTCGATTTTTGATTCAAATCTCCATTAAAACATCGTAACTAAAGACAAATATGAATTTGCTTCTAAAACCTCAAATGAACCATTGCTAAGGATCTCTTGTAAAGAGTATAGATTAAAGTTATTCATTATCAAACAGGTTTTTGATTCTTGACTAACATATCTACTTACAATGAATTGTTTTTCATATACTTAATTGAATTAAGTACCTTGAAATGATAAATTGTTTTGGTAATTAGATTTGTCAGAATTCGTAATTGACCAAAATAACGCAACCACTTCAAATGAAAGTTTTAAGACTAAAACGAACAAATGAAGAGTAATCTTCATGAATTCAATTTTGCTTCTCAAAGCAAAGACTCATTGAAATGAGTGGGAGCATTCTCTTAAAACGTTAAGATGAGGACGAGATTCAGAAAGTAAAGATTATAATGGAATTGATACAAGGTAATATTAAAAGTAAAGTTATTGAGAATAACGACACTAAACCTATTAATCCCGACCGATAAAGTTTCCATTGTCTTAAATGTTGGACACTAGAAAGGAAACTACCCCAAATTATTGAAGAATCAACAAGTTAGTTGTGGGACATCTAATGAGACCTTCTTCTTTCAATGTTTATTCGATTAACATAAGTTTTGCTAGTACTACTTCGTCAATATTAGAAACCGGTGGTGGTTTTCATCATTGTACTTGATACATAGAATGATTAGAATATGACGACTAGCAACAATAATATTGAGAGATAGAGTCATTGTGTAGTCAATCTAGTTTTTGGGTTTAGAGTTGTACTTAATTGTGACTATTAAGTACATAAACTCTAAATAAGAATATATACTTCTTAAGATACAAAAGAGGTTTCACTTTTGTGACCCTATACACCACGATTTGATGTATGGCTAGCCCATTATCAAGGTGAGTATATTCTAAACCAAACTAGAATGATATATCATGTAGATGATGCAAGACTCAAATTGGTAACCCAAGATTAAGCCTTAAATTCTCGAATGATAAACGCAAAGAGTTATCGAGTACTCTTGATGTTGGGGCTGGTGTCCTCCACAGTTAGTGCAATGACATATAAATCTCTAAAAAGGATCAAAGGGTATACTTTTGTATTATTATCAGTTGGTCCACGTTTATCAATAACGGTTGGCTTGCTAGATAAGTTTGACGTTATTGTCATACTGATGGCGGTGATCAACTGGTCCCTAAAAGTCACACCTATAGGATACATTTGAGAGATGTGACGGTAAGAAAATACAGTCATGTTGATGCCTAATATGACTAAGCAGTTAATCGGAGTTATTGACTAATAATTAGTCGAACGCGATGTTGAGATAATTATTTAATACGGATTAAATAATACTGGCTAATGTGAATTAAGCGGTTAATTCGTAAATTGAATATAAACGATTATATTTAATTAATGTATATTGAATTAATTAATTATACAATATTGTCATTGTCGGACAAGTATTAATATATCGACTGAGTCATGTTACTAGTTGATATTTTAATATCCGATGACGGATGACGATTTATAATTAAAACCCGTCGTATACATTTTAGCGAAACGAGTCGGACCACGAGTTAAAATAAGGAGAAAGTGGAAAGCCCACTCTCTCCCTATGTCACGGTTTGGTCGACCGAATGGAACAAAAAGGAGAGTCCCTCTCCTTTTGACCTAATGCATTTTCATTTACACAAAAATTAGGTTTTTGGAGCATTTTCTCTCTGAAAACCTAGATCTCACATCAGAAAAACTCACAAAACTCTCTCAATATTGCAAGGCAATTAGAGAGTAATTTCTAGCACAAGGGGCATAGTCTCAGACGGTCTTGGGTGCAACGATTAGGAGGAAATCTATTTTGATTTCTGTTCTTAGGCCGAAATTCACAGGACCCAAGGTTGATTCTTATACCTTTATCGTTTCTCTTGTATTTTTCGTTTATGACAATTAATCACATGTTAAAATTGCGTTATAGTCCTTAATTTTAAGGGTTTTATACGGATATTTCCCTACAAGTTGTATCAGAGCGAGGCCACGTAAATTTTTCATTATGATTTTCATTAAACGATTTGAATCGATAATTTTTGCATTGAAAACCGTGCGGCCGAATTTTTTTTTTTGAAACCGTGAGATGTTGTTCTCGGCTGTTTTCATGTGCTCAATCGATTGGTTTTGTTTTCGTTTTGTTTTTGCATATTGTTATTATAAACGGTCTTTATAGCAATATGTTAAGGTTTTATCAATTGTTGATTTAATTTTATACGGATTAGATCAATTTGCAATTGGTTTTATTTTGTCAAAACGATATTGTTTTGATTGTTTGGCTCTCGGCATAACCGCTGAAAAAAAAAAAAAAAAATTTCTCGTTTTTTTTTTCTTTTGGCCGAGCTGAAATTTTTTGTTGTTCGAAATTTTTTTCTTTGGCCATAATATGTACATTATACGGATGTTGTACACTCGCTTGATAGTGAAACGGTTCACTCACGTACCATTTAGTTTTTTTAAAGCAATTTAAAGTAACGGATTATCATGAATTAAAATTAAGTTGATAGAAGTGGTTTTGTCACATAATTTTAATCGTTAAAAGGTGGTTTGGATAAATTTAACATAATTACGGAATTATGTCACGAATAAATTTAGTTTTAGTTGATGCATTTTTTTTATTTATCGTTACTTTTGAATGCCATGAATGTATTTATTACGTATTTATTTTCTTTTTACAAACGGTTGTAACTTAGTGTGGCCTTAGTAGAACGTGTTACCGTAATGATGGAACACAGTCTTGGTTGTATTTTGAGATCTCGCATCTCCGTTTTGGTTTTTTCTTTGTAATTACAGTTTTAATTTAGAATGTAAATAGGTTTATATTTTGTAAATTTTAAATTGTAATTTTGAGAAGACCAAAGATGGAGAATCGGATGCTCACTCCCGCTGCATGGATCAAGATGGAACATCATGACAAGCTTCTCGGGTCCAACGGTGGATTCCAAAGTTGTATTATGTTCAATTTTGCTAGGATAGGCCACACTAGGACTTTTATTTACGTTTTACATTTGTTTTATGTTTTTCATCGTAACGATAGTTTGCATCATATTCCGCCTAAAACCAAACCACCTAAAATTTGCATGAAAACTGACTCATATAGAGGTCACGCGTTAGTTTTCTATGACATACAGATGTCACACGTTTTTATAAGCCATCACCTAAATTAATTCATTCACGTAATGCTAGATTTTTGTTCACTTAAAATGAATTAAAACTAAGTTGATGGGATCTTCCTCGTACAACCAAAAATTGAGAATAGTCTTTATAGGTCAAACTCCAATGAATCCCTTCTTCGTCGGTAGGCATAATATGACCCCTTCTACGTCGGGTAAGTTGGAACTGATTGACCTATTTTATCTCAACACTATGGTCACTCGTACGATCCTGTGATTATGGTGGACTATAGATAGGATTTACGGAAATCTATCGACCAAGAGTTCTAACGGTAGAACTAGCTAAACAGTTGGCTTATCAATTTACAGAAATTGAGTCTTGGGATCATTTGTATAATTCTTGAGGTAGATCGATTATACAAGTGCAATGAGTCTACACGTTAAAATGAATTTTAATTAGACTTATATCACCTCGATGAGTTGCTTATTTCGTTTTTGTTTTTCTTTCTTTTTCAGTGTAGAACACGATCATTTAAACTGCTAATAACAAAATGGCTGGCCGTACGGACGACCCAATGCCAAGTGCCACATTGGACCGTGAGTCCTGGCTTCGGATCTTCATGAATCACATGAATCAGTCTACTCGACTGAAGAATGATGGATCAAACTTCGCGGAATGGGAGGCGGTATTACGGAATGCTGCCATTGCTGACGGGAAGCTCAAATATCTGATAGAGCCCATCCCGCCTAACCCAGGCCCCACGGCTGGAGCTAACGAGATCGCCAAGTATAGCGATTTCGCCATGGAAGCGGGTGCGATAAAGAACGTACTCATTTTTGCAATGGAATCCAATTTGCAGAAACGCTTCATAGCCCAAGGTGCAAACAAGATTTTCACCACGCTCACTAGGGAATTCTCGAAAGCACCGAGAATCGTGACCTATGAGCATACCTGTCGCTTCTTTGAGGCGAAACTCCAGAAGGGCCAACCGGTTAGCCCACACATTCTCAGCATGATTGAGAATGTCGAGAAACTGGAGGCACTTGATTGTAAGATCAGTGAGAACATCGTGATTGATCGCATGCTTCATTCACTCCACGATGGTTTTGCGCTCTTTAGAGCCAATTACTATATGAATGATTTGAAGAAAAGTCCTCATGCACTACACTCCCTTCTCGTACAGACCGAGAAGGACATGAAGTTTAGTGGGAGCCTAAAACAGGATGTTCTCGTTGTGTCAAACAAGGGCAAGGGTAAGGGCAAAGCTCACCGGACCTAGCGAGAGGTGTCGAAGTTTAAGAAGTCGGGATCAGGTAAGAGTGGGCCTGGTGAGTAGAGCACCTCATCAGGCGCGACAAAGAGCAAGACCGGTAACATGGAATGCCACCATTGCCACAAGACTGGGCATTGGAGGCGTACATGTCCTGTATACCATGAGGACATAAAAGCAGGTCGCGTTACTCCTGTTGGTATGTCTTCTTCTTCTTCTTTTATTCATATGATTGAGATTAACCACGCAAGTTACGGAACTTGGGTACTAGATACTGGTTGTGGTTCTCATCTGTGTAATAATGTGCAGGGGCTCCGAAACATCGAACCCCTCGTAAAGGGTGAGGTGGACCTGCGTGTCGGGAATGGAGCACGAGTGGCTGCCGTCTCGAGGGGAACATATGTGATCCAGCTTTCTAGCGTATTTGAGTTATTTTTATATAACTGCTATTATGTACCCAGTCTATCCAAAAACATTATTTCGATTTTTCGCACTTGACAAACTTGGTTTTTCATTTGTAATAGAGAATAATAGCTGCATTTTCTCATTACACGATATGATTTATGGCAAGGCAGTCTCCATGAATGGAATTTATGTTTTAGATCAGACCTCCGAAATATTGCACGTAATGAATAAGAAGTTAAAGGTTGGTGACAAAGATCAAACGTATCTATGGCACTGCCGTATGGGACACATTAATGAGAAACGCGTTAAACAGCTCATACAGAATGGAGCTATCTCGGCTTTTCATTTTCAATCATTTGGCACGTGTGAATCATGTCTCATTGATAAGATGACTCGAATTTCCTTCAAAGGTGTTGGAATGCGCGCTGCTGACCTATTAGGACTCATACATACGGATGTGTGTGGACCTATGTCAATCACCGCTCGAGAAGGCTATAGGTATTTTATCACTTTCACGGACGATTTAAGTAGATATGGCTATGTCTACTTAATGAAGCATAAAAGTGAGTCCTTTGAGAAATTCAAAGAATACCGAGAATCGTACAGAACCAACCTGGGTAGAAAGATTAAAACACTACGATCGGACCGTGGTGGCGAGTATCTTTCACACGAGTTTGATCAACACCTTAAGGATTGTGGGATTGTCTTACGATTAACTCCACCTGGAACACCTCAGTTGAATGGTGTGTCCGAACGGAGAAATCGAACACTACTTGATATGGTTCGATCCATGATGAGTCACACCGTATTGCTTGATTCATTATGGGGTTATGCTCTTCTGTCAGCTGCTCTAATACTTAACCGAAGTCCGTCTAAAGCTGTTGACAAGACTCCATATGAACTATGGAAGGGAACGGTCCCTAATTTGTCCTTTATACGGGTTTGGGGCTGCGAGGCTTATGTCACGTGGAGACACGAGGATAAGCTCGGCCCGCGATCGGTCAAGACATACTTTATAGGTTATCCTAAAGGAACATTTGGTCATTACTTCTATTCGCCAACCGAACAACGTGTATTTGTTGCGGCTAGTGCGACATTCTTAGAGAAGGAATTTCTCGAGAACGCGAAGAGTAATAGAACCTTCGAGCTGTCGGAGATTCCAGAACCAAATGCCGAGCAACCATTGGAGGAACCAATTCCTTCAATCCCGGCTGCGGTTAGTATTCCTGAGGAACCTAGGAGGTCGGGTAGAGTCTCTATTCCTCCGGACAGATACATTGGTATGGTCGAGGAACATGACATAGATGACATTCTACTCTTAACGAGTAGTGAACCCGCAACCTATAAAGGTGCCATGACTAGTTCCGACTCAAAGCTATGGCTTGAGGCCATGCAATCCGAGATGGACTCCATGTATGAGAACAACGTATGGGATCTTGTTGACTTACCTGCTAAGGTTCGTCCCCTTCAATGCAAATGGCTTTACAAGATAAAGCATTTTGTGGAAGGTCAACAAGATATCTATAAAGCACGACTAGTTGCTAAAGGTTTCACCCAAGTGCCAGGTTTGCACTACGATGAAATTTTTGCACCCGTAGTCATCTTTGCGTTCCATTCGGATTATCTTAGCGATTGCCGCTTTTCATGACTATGAAATTTGGCAGATGGATATGAAAACCGCCTTCTTAAACGGTTATTTGGAGGAAGAGTTGTACATGGTACAACCCGAAGGTTTCATCGATCCTGAACATCCTAAGAAAGTGTGCAAGCTTAAGCGTTCCATTTATGGACTTAAGCAAGCTTCTCGGAGTTGGAATCATCGTTTCGACCAAGTGGTAAAAGAGAATGGATTTACTCGATCGGTCGAGGAACCATGTCTATATATCAAGTCGAGTGGGAGCAAGATTGTCTTCCTAATATTGTATGTTGATGACATACTCCTGATTGGGAATGACATACCTCTCTTAACTTCGGTAAAAGTATGGTTGAAGAACCATTTCCAGATGAAAGATCTGGGTGAGGCACAAAGAATTTTGGGCATCCGTATCTATCGAGATAGATCACGTCGGATGTTATCTCTCAGTCAGGAGTCTTATATAGACAAGATTCTAGAGAGATTCAAAGATGACTAACTCAAAAGGGGTTTCTTCCTATGGCTCCGGGGGTGCATTTGAGCAAATCTCGGGCACCAGAGACAGGAAGAGAAAGAGCGCATGACCCGGATTCCTTATGCTTCGGCTATATGATCAATCATGTATGCCATGATATGCACACGTCCAGACGTGGCATATGCATTGAGTATGACAAGTCGATTCCAACAAAGATCCGGTGAATCACATTGGATGGCTATCAAGAACATTCTTAAGTACCTACGGAGAACTAAAGATTGGGCATTGACTTATGGAGGCGATCAAAAGCTATGCGCAACCGATTCTGTGAGATGCTAGCTTCCAAACAGATCGAGATGACTCGAAATCTCAGTCTGGATTCGTTTTTACTCTTAATGGCGCTGCGATCGGTGGAAGAGTTCCAAACAAAGTGTTACAAGCAGATTCTACGACTGAGTCCGAGTACTATGCCGCGTCGAAAGTCGCAAAAGAAGCGATATGGATGCGTCAATTCTTACAAGGACTATCAGTAGTGCCTAGTTCGAATGACCCGATCACCATCTATTGCGACAATAGAGGTGCCATCTTCCAAGCTAAGGAGCCTAAGTCTAGCAACAAGTCTAGACATGTACAACGGAAAGCTCATCTAATCCGAGATTACGTGGAGCAAAAGGAGGTAGTGATAGAAAAGATTGCTCTGAGATGATAATATAGAGATCCTCTCACTAAACCATTACGACAAGATAAGCATGAAGGGCATGTTAATTCCATGGGAATTAAACGTGTTCCTGAGTTGTAGTACTCTTTTATGGATTAGTTTCATTTTCTCGTGTACCCTATACGACATCATCGTTTTGATATTTATATATTTTGTTTTTCATGTGGAGTTGTACGACAATTTTGAACACCACAAAGTGAACTGAACAAACATTATATTTTTGGTCCTTAATTGCCCAAGTGAGTGATAACTCGGCAATTATTTTGTGACGTTGGTTGATGGTGGGTTCAACGAGCCATAAGTCAAACGGTTGGTGACCAATCACGGAGGCGAGTTATACGGATATCTCGTAGGACACAATTGTGACAACGACGTGGAGTCCTAAATGTTTTATAACATTCGGTGCCAGGTCGTGGATAGGACCTCCATGGTGATCCTAAGAGTCGATTCTTTTGACTATCGATTTTCTCTTGAGATTAAGGCAGTTTTGGGTGACTTTGGTTTCTTTCTCACGGTCATCCGTAACAGAGGGCCAAGTAGACTTTTCTCGGGTCATTTCATCTTTGTGCTTAGATCAGGGGTCGAGTTGAAGGAAATATTCAGCCTTTATCGGTACTCGATATTTCTCGGGGCCACTCGAGGAGTCTGAATCGAAATGCATGGCCATGCTCGAATACGGATTCGTTTTATCCGTTAAGTTACTCTCTAGATGGGAAACCACTCTTGATATAGATCGATTGTAAAAATACGACCTTTGCGGATACGGATCGCAAATTGTTTTACATTGAGTGGGAGAAATTTTAAATGGATATGAGAATCGGTTATCGCACATACACTTGTACGGACAAGTGGGAGTTTGTTGGAGCCGGTGTCCTCCAGTTAGTGCGGATAACGTTATTGCACATACACTTGTACGGACAAGTGGGAGTTTGTTGGGGCTGGTGTCCTCCACTGTTAGTGCAATGACATATAAATCTCTAAAAAGGATCAAAGGGTATACTTTTGTATTATTATCAGTTGGTCCACATTTATCAATAACGGTTGGCTTGCTAGATAAGTTTGACGTTATTGTCATACTGATGGCGGTGATCAACTGGTCCCTAAAAGTCACACATATAGGATACGTTTGAGATATGTGACTGTATGAAAATACAGTCATGTTGATGCCTAATATGACTAAGCAGTTAGTCGGAGTTATTGACTAATAATTAGTCGAACGCGATGTTGAGATAATTATTTAATACGGATTAAATAATACTGGCTAATGTGAATTAAGCGGTTAATTCGTAAATTGAATATAAATGATTATATTTAATTAATGTATATTGAATTAATTAATTATACAATATTGTCATTGTCGGACAAGTATTAATATATCGACTGAGTCATGTTACTAGTTGATATTTTAATATCCGATGACGGATGACGATTTATAATTAAAACCCGTCATATACATTTTAGCGAAACGAGTCGGACCACGAGTTAAAATAAGGAGAAAGTGGAAAGCCCACTCTCTCCCTATGTCACGGTTTGGTCGACCGAATGGAACAAAAAGGAGAGTCCCTCTCCTTTTGACCTAATGCATTTTCATTTACACAAAAATTAGGTTTTTGGAGCATTTTCTCTCTGAAAACCTAGATCTCACATCAGAAAAACTCACAAAACTCTCTCAATATTGCAAGGCAATTAGAGAGTAATTTCTAGCACAAGGGGCATAGTCTCAGACGGTCTTGGGTGCAACGATTAGGAGGAAATCTATTTTGATTTCTGTTCTTAGGCCGAAATTCACAGGACCCAAGGTTGATTCTTATACCTTTATCGTTTCTCTTGTATTTTTCGTTTATGACAATTAATCACATGTTAAAATTGCGTTATAGTCCTTAATTTTAAGGGTTTTATACGGATATTTCCCTACAAGATTACTAGTTGATATTTTAATACTTGTCCGACAATGACAATATTGTATAATTAATTAATTCAATATACATTAATTAAATAAAATCGTTTATATTTAATTTACGAATTAACTGCTTAATTCGCCTTAGCCCATTTTATTTAATCCGTATTAAATAAAATATCTCAACATCGCGTTTTGACTAATTATTAGTCAATAACTCGGACTAACTGCTTAGTCAACTTTGGCATCAACATGACTGTATTTTCATACCGTCACATCTCTCAAACGTATCCTATAGGTGTGACTTTTAGGGACCAGTTGATCACCGCCATCTGTATGACAATAACGTCAAACTTATCTAGCAAGCCAACCGTTATTGATAAACGTGGACCAACTGATAATAATACAAAAGTATACCCTTTGATCCTTTTTAGAGATTTATATGTTATTGCACTAACTGTGGAGGACACCAGCCCCAACAAACTCCCACTTGTCCGTACAAGTGTATGTGCAATAACGTTATCCGCACTAACTGGAGGACACCGGCTCCAACACTTGAAACCATTAGATTGTTAATGGTATATGCGTATCTTGTATTCAAAGCAAGATGTCTCGTGCCTTTTGGTTGAAAAGGAGATCGAGGTTGTAAATCATTGATCCAAAATAGGTTGATCATTTTCTTTTACCAACGATTTAAGTTGACGCTAATATGTTCACTTAATAAGGTTAATAGAGAAATCTTTGAAGAAGTTCAAAGTGTTCAAAGAATCACGATTTAGTCGTGATGGGATTATCAAAGTGAAGACTTTGATATAAGCCAAAGGAAATGTGATTTAGAATCACAAGTTAATCTCTCTTAGCACGCATTATGCAATAATGTGTAGTTGGATAAGAAATCAAACGCTATTCGATATGGTTTGGACTTCGATCAAGTTACTTTGAGTTACTTGATCCTTTTGGGGATTTTATCATTTTGTCTAAATTATTTTTCCACTAAATCTAAAACGAATCATATGAGATATGAAATGGTAGAGTACCATATTTGTAATTTTTCACAAGAAACAAATGCTCATTTTTCCCTTTCAATTGTCACGAGTACGACGGGTTTGCGGCTCGTGAAGCTGTCTTTCTAAAATACAAGTTTATTTCTAGAAGACAGGGTGGGAGAAATTATTCAAGAGCCACAAAGAATGCCACAGAGAATGTTATATCGCAAGAAACTGGTCTTTCTTGACTACATGAGACGTTTTGTGTAAGATGTTGTTTCTTTAAAACCTAGGAGGTTAAATTCGTCACTTGTTGAAGATGATGAATTCATGCTACTTTTAAGAAAGTAAAGAGCTCATAACTTACAAAAGAAATCGTTTGATTCAAGTTGATTACTTCTAGAAAGTAATGAACATATGACTTACATGAGAGTATTTAAAGTCACAACTCAATATAAGGCTTAGAGCCATGAAAATCCGAAATAAAAAGGCTTGATTAGTGACAAAGGGTTTTGCACTAATAAAGAGAGATTTCAAAGCAAGATTGGTGGCAAAGAGTTTTGCACTGGTTGAAATGCTTAAGTCTATTTGGATTTTCTTAGGGATTGTGTTTCATTATTATGAAATACATAGCGAGTGAATCTAAAACCCACTTCTTCAATTAGAAGGAATGTATTCAATACATGTCTTGAGTTTTGTAGATTCTTGCAATCCTAAAATAATGTGAAACTTAAGAGAGAATCTTAAGTAGGACATCAATGAGTTGGAATCAATGTTTTGATCATGTTATAAAAAATTTCCCGATAAGTCGAGAAGTTGTGTTTATACATGAAGTTTAGTGGGAGTTACGGAAATTTTAATTAGTCTTATATGTGGATGACATATTGATCATTGAGAATGATTTAAGACATTTGGAGTATTATAATACATCTTTAATATCCAGATTTATGAAGATAAATTTACATGATATTAGCGTCAAATAAGAAGTCTCATGTTGATAAAATTCATGACTAGTTCAATAAAATTGAACATATTTGATTGATTCCATTTGGTTCCGCTGCCGAATCAATTAAATAGGAAATGATGTATAACACTTCATATACTTTGAGTATGATGAATTGTTTCAAATCGAATTTAAGTAATGGTTACCTGGTAAGCCATAAAGATTACCCTTAAGTGCTTGCAGAAGCATTAAGGATGTAATGCAAAGTGTTTTTGATGCAATTTTGTGTAAGGGTGTTACACAAGTGACAATTGACAATTGAGATTGCGCATGGTTTCCGACAAAACCATAATCAAAACACATTAGGATGGTTAAGATATCATTGTGGCTATGTTATTTAAGAAATAGATTTTCTGAAATCGTTCTAGGCAATAAAGAACAATGAGAAATATTTACAACGGAAATTGAGTACACTTGCAATCATGAGATGTGCAAGAAGGATGAGTCCCGCACACTATGAAAACAGTGGGAGCTATTCTAAGGCTAGAGGGCCTATGTCCTGATTGGATCTCGACACGTACTCAGAAAGTTTTGTAATGCAAATGTATACATTACAAAGGAAAACGAGTATGTAGTAAGGTTGAGTAAGGTACAAGAAGTTGATAAAACCTATTAACCAAAGCCTTCTCATAGGCTTAACATGATGAGTCATGTCATTTCAATTAAATTGAGATGAACAACTACATTCAAGATCAAATTAGATTATAGAATATGAAATAGAAATCAGGCATTGACTATTCATATGTGATAATCGCATTTGTCGTTCGAGTTTTTACTTTAAAAACTCTTTTCTTATACTTTATTACATCCAAACGGGTTGTAGAGACAATTGAACCCCGTTAAAGTGAACACAGATTAGCATTGTATTCGCCCATAGTCACTTACATGAGGTGACGTGTCGAAGTGACTAGAGTGTGATGCGATTGATGGCAAGTTCAAGTGCCATAGAGTCATGTGAGATGACTAGTCGATCACATAGGCAGACTGTTAGGAACACTTTGTCGGGCCTTATGACCGCTTATAGAGTTCTGGCGAATTTATATAGCCTGGTCGTGGCGAGAGCTACTATAGTATTCTAATGAGTCGATTCTTTTGACTAAAGACTGTTCGCCTAAGGTGGCACAGTTTCAGATTAACTTTGATTTGTGTTACTACGACTTTCGTAAATGGGGTCAAATGGGCATATTTTGGGTTATGATGGTTGTGGCTAGTCGAAGGGAATAAGTGCGATAGGAATTGTCCACCCCCTTGTCAGGGTTAAAACAATATCTCAAGGCCACTCGAGGAGTAATGAACTGGAAATGCGTGGCCACGCTCGGAAAATATCTATGGTAGATAAATCCGGTAAATCAGTTATTCTCCAGATCGAGGAAACCACTCTCGATATGATCACTTGCATGTACGACCTGAAAGACACCTTGCATTGAGTGAGAGATAGTAATAGGACAAGAGAATTGGTGACGCATACTTGTCGAGGACAAGTGGGAGATTGTTGGAATAAGTGTCCTCCGACAATAATGCGATCACAACTGTTGATCTTAATGATCACATGTTTAAATCTCATTTTAAGAATACACGGGGGATGTAATATTTTACTGTCAACTGGTCCACACATATCGGTAATGATTGGCTGACTAGAGTTTGACATTACTGTCGTGCGACGGTGGTGATCGATTGATCCCCTTAGGTCATACCTATATGGAAATACTCTTAATTGATTATTTAATTAATCGTATGCCGTCTGAGTTAATTAAATTGCTTAAAATTGACGGATGATTTTGTGAGTAAAGTTAACGTGTCTTTTTGTAATTCGATTGAATTAGATACGGTCTAAGTAATCAAATTGTTTTATTACTTAGATAAAATTATTGTTTATGAAACAATTTAAATTGGATAAATAATTTATTATAAATACAAGTTGTTGTAATTTATAATTTGATAAACCATTTTGGTACATGTAATTAAGAATTACTAGTTGATTTTTTATATGACATATTTTTATTAATATGTTGATTTTTAATATGTTAAAAATACATTATAGTGTTACATGTCATGTAACATGTGACACATGACAAAATTGACAAATGACAAAATAAAATGGATCCTCCATTTTATATTTATATGTGCCGAAAAATTGGAGGGTTTTAGTGGATAATTTGTGTTGATTATTTTAATAAGTGGAAACACTATGATTACTACCTCTCATAGCCTTGCATGCCTATGTTTTCTTGGGTAGAAAAATTAGCCCATGCATTGGGCACTCTAACCCCCTCCAACCGGTTTATCCAAGAGAAAATGATAGAGTTTTTCTCTATTATTATTCATTCACACTTCAACTCATTTTTGCTAGTGTGTTAAATATTATGATTTTTCCTCTCTACAATTTATGATAATTCTAGAGAAATATACTCACATTATCCTATCCTCTTGACCGAAATGTTCAAGAGCATTGCAATTTATTTTGTATCAATTTTTAAGCAAGACTTATATTATTTCTAGTACATAAATAATATTAGTTATTAAGAGATTTCTTTGGGTATATGCTTTTGGGAGAGATTCTATACTTGAATCTATGTTCATCCATTAATGGAAAGCTCAAGACTAACAAGAAGGAGATCTTGTTGGTGCCCTTATAATCCGAAAATCATATGGTGAGAAAACGATTTCTTCACTTATCTATTTTAGTTTTCATGCATAAGATTTGTAATTAATTTTATGACTAAATTAATTTGAAACATATATGAATATGTTAAGTAATGAGTTATAGATTTCTAACATTGGGTCCCGGAGCCGAGTCGTCTAGACTGTACAACACCTACAAGTCGACTTAATTCTTCCTATTCAACTCTATGCATGGTCTAGTGAGGCTCGAGTTGGTTTATATTTTACAAGCCTCATTGAAGAGATAAGGGATGGTAAAAAATGCAAGGTTTCATAGTCTCACATTTCATCAAACATAACATGTGCATAGGTTGAAATCACAACAAGCAAGCAAATTAATTAAGAGAATATATTAGATTAAGAATAGATCAATCCCCATGTTTATTTCCCCTAATTCCCCATTAACCCTAGCTAAAGAACTACTCACTCATTATCAAGTTTAGTATGCTAATAAGGTTGTCAATCATACTAACAAAGCAAAACATGATGAATAAAGCAAAGTGATTAACAATAATTAAACAAGGGTAAAGAGGAATTATACATATGGAGATGATCCAAATAATAAAGCAAAGAATAATAGAAGTACTTGATGATTGATGGAAGGTTGTCAATCCTCCAAATAAACACAAATAATCTTCTAATTACCCAAATAAAAGCAAGAACAATTGAGAGATTGAAGAAAGATTAGGATGTGATTAATATTGGAAAGTGTATTACAACTAAATTAAGACTAAATTAAGATAATATTAAGATGGAATTATGACAGCATTAAGAGGACATTAAGAGTGGATGATAATCTAGGTAGTACAATGGGGTATTTATACTCAAATTAAGTACAAGGATTAGGGTTACTAAGGGCTTAAATGACTATTAAGACCCTAAGAAAACTTGAGGAAATGCAACTCCCGAGGGATATGCGCGGATCGTCTCTGCTAGTCCCACTACGATCCGCTCGTCTTGTGCTGAGGCACGGGCTGTCCAGTAAGAAGATCCGCTCGGATCACAACATGGATGCTCGGATCATAGCTCTTCAGTCTGCTCGTCCTGGGATCAAGCCGTTCGGATCCTGGAACTTTGGTACGCTCGGATCATGCTCGGGCCGCTCGGATCGTTGGATAGAGTTGTTCCCTTGTTTAGCTCCTTAACAATCCGCAAGGATCGTGTTGGGGATGCAAGGATCTTTTCATCAATTCCCATTTTACTTTATTTATCTACTTAGGCCTCTAGTATCGGTCTTCTCTTTGATGTTTGGTCATTAGATGCGATCCATTTAGCTCCATTTTGCTCCATAAGTGCAAGGTTAGCAATCCTCCCCTACTAAGGACACAAAACCTCAAAGAATATGCAAAATGGGAAACTAAAGATAAGAAATAACCCAAATATGTGTTAGAAAGCATGGGAATGAGGTTAATTCGGGACTAAAGGTGCTCAAATATGAGTCACATCAAACATCCCCAAACTAAACCTTTGCTCGTCCCGAGTAAAGAGGTGACTAAAACAAGGACCTTTATTTAAACTAACCTACTAATATAGCCGATATGAGACAATTAGCGGGTCTCACTCCACCCCTTCAACTCACAACAAGACAACCATGAGGTAGGGTGCCTTCTTGCAAAGTAAGGTGGGGCTTGCCAAAATGGCGATACATCCAAGCATTAAGCACACAAAACAAGTAATGGATGCATCTAAAAAAATGAATAGCCAATTTCCTCATCTAAGTGGCAGAAATTATCTAAAAGGGAAGGAATCTAAGGGTACACACTCCATCATAGATATTGTTTCTTCAAATTACGAAGCCTATGAGGATACCAATAAATCACCTCCAAGTTGTGTCAATCTAGGGTACCTTTGTTCTCAATCGTTAAATGCTTTCATTAAGAGTAGACTCCTTATGGTGTTAGAAACACTGTAGGATCGCGGAATTCCCCTTCTTGCCTAGACAAGAAGAAGGGTCGTCCCCTCTCCACCATGCACAAAAGTGGTTTTAATGGAAAAAGGGATTAATGTGTTTTGAGTTTCATAATGGGAGTTTGCTTTTGATGTTGTTATTCCTCCCAAGTTCTTGTGGCATTGGACATTTTTGAGAACAATTTCTTTTGCCATTTCTTTGATGTTTGACATTTTGATACTTGACAAATTTCAACTTTTGCATTTTTAAACATTTTCAAAGTCACCCCAATTATTAATGAGGGTGCTTTTATTAAAGCATAGGAGTTCTTATTTTTGTACTCCTCTTTTCTTTGATGCAATTTGCAAACTTCTTATTTTTTTCATTTTGGTACTTAAACTCAAATTGATAATTTTTGTGCCCATTCCCTTTTTTGTTGACAAAATGTGATAGAAGTGGAAGATGGTTGCATGGTTTCAAGGGTCACCTTGGAATAAACGGTAGCCAAGGAGTTATCACACCACAAGGTACTCTTGACTAGGCCTTAATCCATGGGTCAAAGGATACTAGCATGACACATCCTAGGGTGTTTTAGAGGCATTCTAATGAGCAAAGTCTCAGAAGAATATCTACAAGGGCCTTATATACACTTGTCAAGCTTCCCAAATAGATGTTTTCACAAAAATTTTCCTAAAATGCAGCTACATGTCATGATGCAACTAACATTTATACAATCTAATGCAAACGCTTCTATCAACTAGTATGCCATATAAGCTAAATGTAACTCCTAAAATCACATTGGTTTGTACCGCATCAATCAAAATAAAGCCACATAGGCATTAACATAAAGAGGAAAAAAGAGGTTTGGAAAGATCATACCATGCGGTCTTCATATTCCTCATGCTTCGGATGTGGCGTAGTCGATCCAATATAATAGAAGGACAAACAAACAAACACAAGTATATTCAATTCTATACTACAAAGGAAATAAAAGAACATATTTTTGTGTTTTTCGAAATTTTTCAATTTTTATCATTTTTGATTTTAAAAGTTAAGTTAGAATTTCCCATCCCCACACTAGTATGGGCATTGTCCTCAATGGCCAATACGATAGGAAATTATGCAAGCTAAATGAGAATGCATGATTTCTATACTAATATGCAAACTATATGACATATATACAAGTGATGCATTCTAATCTATCCTATATGGTGTATGATTTTATTGGTTGGAGAGCTAATTTGGATTAACCCCCATTCCTTGTGTTTAAACTTCCCCAAACCAAGTAAGACACTATTTCTAGTGTCGAAATAGGGAAGTTCATGCACGGGTATGCAATGCATGAAACTGATTGTCATTTTGGATTTTCAAAGCGGGAACAATAAATTTATCATCGCCTTGATGTTGCTAAGGTGGATAAATAGTCCTTAATTTTTACAAGGACACCTCTAGAGTTTGAAACGATTAAATATTTACCAAGTTAGAAAAGCACGAAATTTTTGACAAGAAAAATGAGGGGGAATAGAACAGTTTCACCTAGGCCATGGTGGATGCCTCATGCCCGCTCCACCTAGCTCATGAACATCTTCATTAGTTACCATCATCCCCTCCAAGATCACTATCCCATTGCGCTCGTGATTCATCGCTCTCATAGAAATCCATAAATTCGCCCCCCTCGCTATTGACCTCCACCGTATCACTGCCACTTGACCTTTCTCCTTCTCTTTCTCCATGTCCATGTGTTCCATCGTTGTCATGCTCCGAGTTTGGAAAAAGGATTTCCATTTGAGCCCAAGAGGGAAGCATTCCCTTTTCACTAATATGCCCTTGATGGGCCAATCGGTGAAATTGTGGATAGAGAGCATAATAATTGTCTACTCTAGCTTCATATTGCTTTCGGTGGAAATTTTGGAGTAGACCCGTTACAAAGTCATCTCTAGGAAGGATGAAGGGATTTCGGTGATTTTAAGGTTGATATGGAAAGGGGTAAGGCGGGATAGCAACTTTTTCTTTTTCATTTGCTTGAGGTTCTTTTTTTTGAGGTTGAGTAGAAGGTGGGGTTCGATTTGCTTGGCTTGAACGAGTTGAGACAAAGTAAGATGGTACTTGTGAAAGAGGACCTCTTCTAGGTGATACTCTTGTTAAACCTTTCATTGGAAGAAAAATGAGGGTGGTCCCTTTGGTGAGCCATTTGATCTTTCGCTCATAACCTTCAAAGGTGATCCAATGATGGTGTCGGAAAATTAGCATCTCATCAATCTTTGTAGTACCTGAAAGAGATACATAACCATTGTTGTTGTTGAAAGATGGATTGAAGAATTTAGCAAGTCTTGTTATTAATCCTCCATTGACAATATGGATCATACCATCATCATCTCCATTCCGGAATTTTGCCCACCTCTCAAGAAGTACTAAGGGGGCGTTGAAATGATAACCGCTCCTCCCTTGTATCTTTAGATAAGACTCCATAACGACTAGATCAAGTACATTCACAACCGCGGGATCGCGGCGAGCTATGAGAGTGCTTGTAATAAAGCGGTAGGTGAACCGGATAATGGGGTTTTGGATATAAGAGGCCGAGCATTCCTTGATTAATGAGAAATCGTGACCCGTCAAGGCTCGCCATAGATGTGCTATGCTATAGTTTCGAGGTTTTGAGGGTAGGAGATACATCAAGTCCCAACACGCTAGCAAATTCCACAAGGGTCATCATTCGTGTTGTGTTCTCTAGTCTAAACTCCACACAAATCGTCTTGTTTAGGGTTGATATTTTAAAAAAACTCAAGAATTCGAGGACTAAGAGTCGATAAGTAGGCTCATGCATGTTGAACATAGTTGAAAGACCAAATAATTCAAAGAGTGCCTCGGTTTGATGATAAATTCCTAGTTTCCTTAATGTCTCATGGCACATGAACTTAGTTGGAAGAATATTCTTACCAAGGAGACGGTGAAAGACGATTCTTTGAGCATCATTGACAAATTCTATGTTGGATAACTCATTAAGTCTTGAAAGATCAATAATTTCTTCATTCTCTCTTCTCAATGTGTTGAGATGAGAGGTAGAAGAGCTTCCTATAACCCGTGTTCTTCTTCTTTCTTTTGGTAGGGATCCTCTTGTTCTCATCTTGAAAGTAGATCTTGAGATTTTGCTTGTCTAAGATGAAGATGAAGATTTAATCTTTGCAATTGAGATCCCTTCAAACCCTAGGTTTTGGGGGGTTTTTATTTTGGAGATGTAAATGGGTGTTTTTGGTGTGTTTTGAGTCATTTGGGAGGGGATTTTATATTTTATAGAGGAAAGAAGGATGTGGTGTCTTAGTATGCGTGGTAGAGAGAAGAGTGCACTTGTCGAAAGTAGAAGAGCAGCACGGGAGGGAGATGCGCGGGTCGTGCTCGGGACGGGCGGATTTTGCTTTAAAGAAATTTTAGACGAGCAGGTAGGGACGGGCGGATCGAGCTCAGGACACTCGGATTCTGATACAAGATTGTCTGAAATTGCAAACCCGTGCCTGGACGCTCGAATTCTTCTCAGCTCGAGCGGGTCTCTTCTGGGACGCTCGGATTCTCCTGGGGACGTGCAGATTTTGTTACAGCGAAATTTCATAAATTATGAACTTCCCAGGATGAGCGGATCCTTGTCAAGACGAGCGTCCTAAAGATGGGGACGAGCGTCCCGAATATGATCTGCTCAGATTTTATTACAGGACGCTTTCTTCAATTCAAACTTTTCCCAAGACCCGCGTCCCGACAGCAGGACGCTAGGATCCTCACTGGAGATGCTCGGATTGCTACTGGGTCCCACAAGCTCAGTTTTACTCTTGAGGATTCCTCCTTTTTGTTCTTATTTATCCTTAATTCATTCATTGACAAGGGTGCTTCCCCACACTGGAATCGGTACATCCTTCATTCATCAAACGAGATTAGTAATACTCCCTTACCAACTCTCATGTCAAAATCATGCTTTTGAAAAAGTAAAGTGCAAATGCAATGAAGTTAAAATACAAGTAAGAAGAGTTAGTATATTTATAAGTGATGATTTAGAGAGGACTCCACCAAACTCTCTCATTTGATGGTCTTATCATGGCGGGAGAGGTTCGAGGCGGATGACCTCTACTTCTCCTATAAATGCTCCTTCATAGTATAGCTTCAATCTTTGACCGTTAACCTTGAACTTGTTTCCATCCTCCGACTTTATCTCAAAGTCTCCATACTTCCCCACATCGGTGATTATATAGGGACCCATCCATCTTGAATTTAACTTCCCGGGAAAAAGTCGATATCGGGAGTTAAATAGAAGGACTTTGTCTCCTTTGTGCAAGGCTTTTTGCCGAATCCTCTTGTCATGAAGCAATATGGTTCTTTCCTTTTAGATCTTTGCATTTTCGTAGGAGTGTAGTCGGAATTCATCCAACTCTTTAATTGCATTATCCTCTTTTGACCACTTAACTTAAGATCAAGGTTGAGAGCTTTGATTGCCCAAAAGGCTTTGTATTCCAATTCAATTGGCAAATGGCATGTCTTTCCATAGACTAGCTTATAAGGGGAGGCTCCTATGGGAGTTTTATAGGCCGTTCTATAAGCCCAAAGAGTGTCATCAAGCTTCATGCTCCAATCCTTACGAGTCTTGTTAACAACCTTCTCAAGAATTTGCTTGATCTCTCTATTTGAAACTTCAACTTGACCGCTTGTTTGAGGATGGTATCCCAAACCGGTTCTATGTTGAACACCATATTTTGTCAAAAGGGATGTGAGCTTCTTTTCATGGAAATGTGTCCCTCCATCACTAATAATTGCTCT
Source organism: Silene latifolia (assembly GCF_048544455.1). Classification (NCBI taxonomy): domain Eukaryota; kingdom Viridiplantae; phylum Streptophyta; class Magnoliopsida; order Caryophyllales; family Caryophyllaceae; genus Silene; species Silene latifolia. The sequence continues at coordinate 93,244,577 of NC_133532.1, read as the reverse complement.
AGGGACTCCGAATCTTGGAAAGATTACTTTCTTGAGAAGCTTAGTAACCGTTTTGGCATCATCGGTTGGGGTAGAAATTGCTTCTACCCACTTTGATACATAATCAACGACTACAAGAATGTACTTGTTTCCTTGATATGATACAAATGGTCATTGGTAGTCAATTCCCCATACATCGAAAATCTCTACCTCCAATATACCTCGTTGTGGCATCTCATTTCTCCAAGATATGTTCCCGGTTCTTTGGCATGGATCAGAATGGAGAATAAATTCCTTAGCATCTTCGAACATGGTAGGCCAAAAGAAGCCCGATTGAAGGACTTTAGCAATAGTTCTTCGTGCTCCATGATGTCCTCCATATGGTGATGAATGACATCCCTCTAAAACACCTTGAACTTCCCATTGGGGTATGCATCTTCGGTAAAGTCCATCACTACATTCCTTGTAAAGATTGGTATCATCCCAAAAGTATCTCTTCACTTCAAACAAGAATCTCTTTCTTTGATTGTAGTTCAAATTTGGGGGAAGAACTCCTCCCACAATGTAATTAGCACAGTCGGCGAACCATGGTGTTTTGTGCTTCTCGAGTTGTGAATGGATGGCCATCAAAATATCATCGGGGAAAGAGTCATTGATTGGTATCTCTCCCTCATCATCATGGAATCGAATTCTTGACAAGTGATCTGCTACCACATTCTAGGCTCCCTTCTTATCTCTTATCTCCAAATGAAATTCTTGGAGTAGCAAAATCCACCTCAACAATCTTGGTTTTGCTTCTTTATTTATCAAGAGATGTCTAAGGGCACGGTGATCCGAGAAAACAATCACTTTTGATCCAAGCAAATAGGAACGGAATTTGTCTAATGCATAGACAATGGTAAGAAGTTCCTTCTCGGTGGTGTCATAGTTCACTTGGGCGGCATCAAGAGTTTTGCTTATGTAATAGATAGCATGCAAAGCCTTTCCTACCTGTTGGCCAAGAACCGCTCCAACGACGTAGTTACTCGCATCGCACATGATCTTAAATGGTAGTTCCCAATTTGGTGGTTGGATGATTGGTGCCGAGATTAGTGCTTCCTTGATTCTATCAAAGGCTTCAACACACTCATTAGTGAATTGGAATTGGGCATCCTTAAGCAAAAGTTGAGTGACGGGTTTCGCGATTTTGGAGAAATCTTTTATAAAACGGCGATAGAAACCCGCGTGACCGAGAAAACTCCTCACCCCTCTAACATTCACGGGAGGTGGGAGTTTCTCTATCACCTCAACTTTGGCCTTGTCAACTTCGATGCCCTTTTCCGTTATTAAATGACCCAAGACAATACCTTCATTGACCATAAAGTGACACTTTTCCCAATTCAAGACAAGGCTAACATCCTCACACTTTTGAAATACAAGAGAAAGGTTATGCAAACAAGAGTCAAAGTCTTTTCCGTAAACGCTAAAATCATCCATAAAAACTTCCATTATGGTTTCTAGATAATCGGAGAAGACACTCATCATGCATCTTTGGAAAGTAGTGGGGGCATTACATAGCCCGAAAGGCATTCTTCTATATGCAAAAGTACCGTAGGGACATGTGAAAGTGGTCTTGTGTTGGTCATCCTGGTGTATCGGGATTTGGAAGAATCCTGAATACCCATTGTGGACATGGGCCACGGGGGCGCTTGGGACAAGCGTTTGCATTTGTGGAGTCGCCACCAATTTTTATGGGAAATTGGAACCGTTCGAATACCTCGTGTCATGTCAAGACACAAAGTAGTGACATGAACACTAAGAACTCGTTACCCTTAGCATTCATGTCTAGAATGACTCTCGTGGATGCCAATGAACACGGATGTTCACAGAGATCTGGAGTAAGGGGTGAGGGTACGTATTAGGAAGTCCTTTTACTGAACACCTGATCCCGCCCGCCTCGATAGCGGCCTCTATTAATGATTAGGGAAGTTATTCATATTTGATATGTTGTCGATGTAATGCATGCAATGCAACAAACAATAGATTAATCCTAGCATGTGAGATTATACTATGTCGGTGAACAAATAATTAGCAAACAATTATGTCGAAGTAGGGGTTTAGAATTGATTACATGTGAAAACTAAGGAAATAAATCATAGATAATAAATATGAAATAAAGAAATAAATTACAATTGATAAACTTGAATTTACGTCATAAACATGCCCAAAAGAGTTTTAGAAATAAAAGAAAAGAATAAATAAAATAAGAAAAATTAGAAAATTGGAAAAAATAAGGAAATTGGAAAATAAGGAAATTAAAAGAAAATTGGAAATTGGAAAATAAGGAAATTTGGAAAATAAGGAAATTGAAAGAAAATAGGAAATTGAAAGAAAATAGGAAATAAAATAAATTAGGAAAATTGGAAAATAAGGAAATTAAAAGAAAATAGGAAATAAAATAAAATAAAATAGGAAAATAAAAATAAAATAGAGAATATGGAAAATATGAATTATATGGAAAATATGTTGAATTATGGTGATAATAAGAATAATAGTTAATTAAAATCCTAATTAGAAACCCTGTGTCAAAACGAGAAGAGTTCAGAGGCAGAAGCCAACTTAGAACAGGCACAGCATCTGCTGCGTCCTCTGAAACAGGCGCATCACTTCTGCGTCTGTTCTCCAGTTGGATTCTGACTGTGAAAGTCAGACTCGCGGTTTGTTAATGTTTGTTAGTAATTTAAGGCCGATTATTGATATTAGAACTCGAGTTGAAGTGATTAACAGATTACATACATACTAATATTGTTATAAACGGAATTAAAAGTGAGAATTCAACGGTTTACATGATTATAACGAACTCGTGTCGGAAATACAAAAGAACGAATTTTAAACTTGAAAACGGAATTAAATTGGATAAACTGAAATCAAATAAAGAAAACTATGTATAAAGAGGAATTCCAGAGAATAGATATAAGGGAATCGAACCTCTAAAAATCCGGGTTTGAATTGATGACGAAAACCCGCAAATATTGAATTATAAGGGATTTATGTCGATTTAAACGTTATGATTTGAAAAGGATTAATAAAACATGATTTATGTACTAAAATTAACAAAAGAAACGAAAGAAATAAGGAAAAAACATAATCTTGCAGAGGGTCGAGGAAGAAGAAGAAAAGCAGGAGCAGCGGCAGCCTCAGGAAGAGGCGCAACATGTACTGCGACTCTTCGAAGAGGCGCAGCTGCTGCTGCGTTTCTTCTCGACGTCAGATCTCCGCCGTTTTGTAAATAGGATTTTAAAGATGGTTTTTAAAGATGGATTTGAGCGTATTTATGACATAAACTCATACATTAATTACAAAATAAAAAGTACAATAAATAAAATTGGGATTTTACACCCTCATACTTACATGTTAGCGCCGCGAGATTTAACCAAATCGGTTTTTAGTGGTAACTCGACTCGATCTATGCAAATATGAAAGTGCCCTTGAAAAAGGATTTAAAAAGATTGATTAAATTAATTGTGTAGTTGTCAAATTGGTCGGTCATGCAAACGTGACTGGGACTCAGAATGATCTGAGCTTACGTGGTCGATTGATCAAGCACGTAGGCGTCGAAAGCTTAGAGCAAGGACTTAGAATGCAAAGGGAGAAGAGAAGGGCGGGCACTCGCGTGAAAAATATGGAGACCGAAGGTCTCTATTTATACTAAACATACGGAGGAATTATGGTAAGGGTAGAATTTGGAAAGGAATAGGAAAGAAAGGATCCGGAAATAACCGACTTAGGTGAAACACGGAAACTTGGACAAAAAGAAAGCCCTGATAAAAGGCGCAGCAGGTGCTGCGTCCCTTAGAAGAGGCGCAGCTCTTACTGCGTCCTTTCCCGGGTAGGGTTCTTCTGCGCGAGAAAACGCATTTGACAGCCTATCGTATTTTAGGCATAACTCTCTCTACAAGACTCAGAATAAGGTGATTTCGGCGGCATTGGAAAGCTAAGAGAAAGATCTAGAACTTTTTGTGAAATAGGCCTGACCCAAAAAAGTCTTTATCACCTCGTAAAACGGGCCTAAAGGTCGGGTTATCATTTTAACTAAATGAAATGCACATTTTGTAATGTAAACTTTAAGCTTAGCCCAAAGAAGTGACATGAGACTCAAAATGAGATATACCCATAACATTTTATGACATCCTAACCTTAGGTAGACAAGCACATTGCTTTTTGACTCGGGCTTTGACGGTTTTAGGAAATGAAGACGGTTTTTGACCCGGACTCCAATGACACCTAGATGACAACCAAGGGGTAGACACAAGTGTATGAGTTACCTTTTATTAACCGATTTACGAAACGTCATAAAATCGCGACATATGGTAAACATGCGGCCCAATCATCACTGGGTGTTTGGCGGGAGGTGCAGAAACGAGGTGTCTACACCCATCAAGGTAGCAAAAGAATTTGTTAGAGGCTAACCTCTCAAGCATTTGGTCAATGAATGGTAGGGGGAAATGATCATTTCTTGTTGTGGAATTCAATTTACGATAATCGATACACATACGCCAACCGATGATCTTCCTTGTGGGTATTAGCTCGTTCTTATCATTTGTTACCACTGTGGTACCTCTTTTCTAGGTACCACTTGAACTGGGCTAACCCAAAAAGAATCCGATATAGGATAAATGATTCCCGCATAAAGTAATTTCATAACCTCCGCTTTTACAACTTCTTGCATGTGGGGGTTTAGTCTCCTTTGGCCTTGGATGGTAGGCCTATGGTCTTCTTCTAGATGAATTCTATGCATGCAAAAATTGGGGCTTATTCCCTTAAGATCATCTAGACTATAACCTATAGCTTTTTCATGTTCTTTTAACACATCAAGCAAACTTTCCAATTGGTTCTCATCAAGTTTTTTATTAACAATCACGGGTTTGGTTTTAGATTCATCAAGGTAAGCATACTTTAAATTTGGGGGAAGGGGTTTTAGAGTTGGAGTTTCTACCTCGCTTTCTACCATTGAAGGTTCACTAGGGGCATTTTCCATCTCCATTACACATTCCATCCTCATGGCATATTCGATTTGTTCCTCAAGTTCTTCATACCCATCGTACTCGAACTCCATGACATATTCGTCTAGTTCTTCGACTTGCACGGGATGATCTTTGGTTTCTTGTTCTATTTTAGTGGATTGTGATGCTTCCTCGAGAATGTAATTTATCAATATGGATTTCTCATAGGTGAGCTCTTTGTTGGCTAGAGCGGCTTCAAGGAAATCTACTTCTAATTCCCAATACTTATTTTTGGCCTCCTTTGCTTCTAAGGCTTCCAATGCTTGCAAAGGGTCTTTGATGAGAGTAGTACCCATATGGTCCTCTACACAAAAATCTATAATATCCATCTAGCAAAGTAGACTAAGAGAAAATGGTGAGAAGTACCTTGAGGAAGTGCTCTCCCTCAAGGTAAAGAAAGACACAACTAAAAACAATTAATGAAAATCAAATCAATTTAACACCGTCCCCGGCAACGGCGCCATTTTTGGTGTGGATTCAACTCGTCGTCAAAAGCTACCAACCAAAACAATATTTATAACTTCACAAACTACTCTTAATAAAGAGGTAAGTAAAGCTCGGATCCCAAGGGGCGGGTATTGATATAGGATTTTCAATTGCAAGTAGTTATGTCTAGAGGTGTCACAATTTGGGTTGAGATGAGGTGTATTATAAACTAAGCAACAAGATGAATGTAAATTAAGGAAAGCAAAGTAAAGCAATTAAAGGGGGTTTGTAAACAAATGATTAAAAGCACTAGGGTGTCATGGGTTCATAGGGTATTCATGGGAGTAGATCATACAAACATGTTCTCAATTAGATGCATGCACTTATTGTTGTGATAGGATCGAGTTAGTGTATATATATTACAATCTCTAGGAAGATTTGGGTCCCGGAGCCGAGTCGTCTAGACTGTACAACACCTACAAGTCGACTTAATTCTTCCTATTCAACTCTATGCATGGTCTAATGAGGCTCGAGTTGGTTTATATCTTACAAGCCTCATTGAAGAGATAAGGGATGGTAAAAAAAATGCAAGGTTTCATAGTCTCACATTTCATCGAACATAACATGTGCATAGGTTGAAATCACAAAAAGCAAGCAAATTAATTAAGAGAACATATTAGATTAAGCATAGATCAATCCTCATGTTTGTTTCCCCTAATTCCCCATTAACCCTAGCTAAAGAACTACTCACTCATTATCAAGTTTAGTATGCTAATAAGGTTGTCAATCATACTAACAAAGCAAAACATGATGAATAAAGCAAAGTGATTAACAATAATTAAACAAGGGTAAAGAGGAATTATACCTATGGAGATGATCCAAATAATAAAGCAAAGAATAATAGAAGTACTTGATGATTGATGGAAGGTTGTCAATCCTCCAAATAAACCCAAATAATCTTCTAATTACCCAAATAAAAGGAAGAACAATTGGGAGATTGAAGAAAGATTAAGATGTGATTAATATTGGAAAGTGTATTACAACTAAATTAAGACTAAATTAAGATGATATTAAGATGGAATTATGATAGGATTAAGAGGACATTAAGAGTGGATGATAATCTAGGTAGTACAATGGGGTATTTATACTAAATTTAAGTACAAGGATTAGGGTTACTAAGGGCTTAAATGACTATTAAGACCCTAAGAAAACTTGAGGAAATGCAACTCCCGAGGGACATGCGCGGATCGTCTCTGCTAATCCCACCACGTTCCGCTCGTCTAGTGCTGAGGCACGGGCTGTCCTGTAAGAAGATTTGCTCGGATCACAATGGGGACGCTCGGATCATAGCTCTTCAGTCCGCTCGTCCTGGGATCAAGCCGCTCGGATCCTGGCACTTTGGTACGGTCGGATCATGCTCGGGCCGCTCGGATTGTTGGACAGAGTTGTTCCCTTGTTTGGCTCCGTAACAATCCGCAAGTATCGTGTTAGGGATGGAAGGATCTTTTCATCATTGCCCATTTCACTTTATTTATCTACTTAGGCCTCTAGTGTCGGTCTTCTCTTTGATGCTTGGTCATTAGATGCGATCCATTTTGCTCCATAAGTGCAAGGTTAGCAATCCTCTCCTACCAAGGACACAAAACCTCAAAGAATATGCACAATGGGAAACTAAAGATAAGAAATGTGCTCAAATATGAGTCACATCATCTTTCTTTTTCACATTTCTTTTTCATTTCATTTTTTTCGCATTTTTTCTCAATTCATACTACCAACTTCAGATCTTTCAAGGCGAGCCAAATCGACATGGATGACAACATATCCGCTGAAACCACTGAACTAGCTTGACTGGGCAGTCTAAGTTTTGATGTCGTTAAGGGGTCAGAAGGCAAATTCGGCTAATGTGAAGTTAATGGGTAATAATGAAAGAAGGGTTGTAAGTTACATCTCCACATGTGTCACCACCGGAAACCGAATGCATACAGGTACAGAGAAAAGGGCGTCATGCACGTGCAAATTAATGTTACATGTCTTAAAGAGAGTACTACTCACATCCTAAATGAAACCGGTCATGAATGTCACCAGTTTATCAAGCTCTAAATCTTAGAATGTATATGTAGCTTGCTAATATTAGAGTGAAGTCTATTCGTTCAGATAAGTTTAAACCAAAAACTCGTAGATTATGCAAAAGACTATGCCACTAAAGTGATAAATACGTGCAAGGCAAGGGTAAAAGACTCAAGGTAGCACAGAAGTTCAACGTTTCGACTCAACCTAAATTCAAAAATAAACATGAAAATTTTGAAAATTTTTTTGAATTAAAACAACAGTGCATGCGAAAATAAATAAACGTGCAAACTGAAATGCAATAAAAACAACATGCAGACACAGATATGGATGCATACCTCCCCAAACCAAACCGTACATTGCCCTCATTGTACCAAAAATAGGGAAAGGAAATGCAAACTGAAGAGAAAAGAAGAGTGTAAGCTCGGAAAACTTACAAGATATCGCAAATTAACGACCTCCTCAAACCAGCCAGCAACATGGGAGGTCGAAAACAGCCCCGTAATAACCTCGTAGGGCACGAGTCCAAACAACAGCACTCGATCGAGGAATAGAGCATTCGATCGAGTAGATTGGACCATAGAAAGTGTTCGATCGAAGAAGGAAAGCTCTCGATCGAACTGTCGACTTATAGTAGTACTCGATCGAGGAAGGAGGCTCTCAATCGAGTAGATTAGGCAGCAAAAGCGCTCAATCGAGAACATATAGTACTCGATCGAGCCGTTCAGGCGAGGTTCCTGTAAAAAAAGCAAATAACAACCTACGGAACTAACAAAATAAGTGCTAGTTCAACCTATTGTTTAAAAAACTAACAACTAAAGCACACAAAAGTAACTTAAAAGTTTTAACAAAAGTACAACAAATTACAGGCCGGGTTGCCTCCCGAATAGCGCAAGTTTAAGAGGTCCCGCACGACCTTTTGGCCTCAATTATCTGGCTCATCAGGATTGTCGAAGTAGATAACTTCAACCTTGCCAACCATGTCATTTGCTTCATAGTAATGCTTCACGTATTGGCCATTCACTTTAAATCTTTTGCCCTCGGAATTCTCTAATTCAACGGACCTAAATTTGGTGACAGCAGTCACCGTGTAAAGGCCACTCTACCTAGACTTCAGCTTACCAGGAAACAAGCGCAGTCGGGCATTAAACAGCAACACCTTCTGCCAGACATGTAATTCTCGAGGTATGATCCTTTTATCGTGCCATCTCTTCGTTTTCTCTTTATAAATGTGCGAGCTATCATAGGCATTTAGCCTAAACTCCTCCAGCTCATCTAGCTGCAATAAACGGTTCTGACCACACAACTTAGGATCATAGTTTAGTTCACGAATAGCCCACCAAGCCTTACACTCTAACTCAACAGGTAAATGGCAGGACTTCCCATAAACCAACTGATATGGTGATGCACCAATCAGTGTTTTAAAGGCAGTCCGATATGCCCATAATGTGTCATCTAATTTAAGACTCCAATCCTTCCGTGATTTAGAAACTACCTTAGCCAAAATCTCTTTTATTTCCCTATTGGAGACCTCAACCTGCCCACTAGTCTAGAGATGATACCCCAAACCGTGACGATGTTGGACCCCGACCTTAGACAGTATAGTTGTAAGTTTCTTTTCTTTAAAGTGCATTCCCCCATCACTAATGACGACCCTAAGGACACCAAATCGGGGAAAAATAATCTTTTTAAACATTTTAATCACGGTATTGACATCACAGTTAGGTGAAGCAATAGCTTCCACCCATTTAAACACGTAATCTACAGCTACCAATATATACCTGTTACCTTTACTAGACGGGAATGGTCCTTGGAAGTCAATGCCCCAGACATCAAAAACCTCGACCTTTAGAATGCCATTTTGTGGCATCTCATATCTCTTAGATATATTTCTAGAGCGTTGGCAAGCATCATAAGCTGAAACAAACATTTTAGCAACGGGAAATAAAGTAGGCCAGTAAAAACCAGATTGAAGTACCTTAGCCACGGTTCGCGACAGACCGTGGTGACCACCATAAGAGGATGAATGACAGCCTTCTAAGATTGCTTTGGTCTCCCACTACGGAATACACCGTCTGTAGAGACCATCTGCACACTCCTTAAATAAATACGGGTCATCCCAGAAGTATTGCTTAGCATTGTAAAGAAACTGCTTCCTCTGTTGATAAGACAGGTCGGGTGGCAGCTCGCCACTGACAAAATAATTAGCCAAATCTTCATACCATGGATCATGGTTAGTATTAGTAAAAATGGCAAATAAAGAATCATCGAGAAAAGAATTATCAATAGGTAGAGGATCCTCTCCCTCCTGTTGCGGTAATCGCGACAGATGATCAGCTACTACATTCTCGGTGCCCGTCTTGTCTTTGATTTGCAGATCAAATTCCTGGAGGAGTAATATCCATCTCAGCAGTCGTGGCTTAGCTTCCTTCTTAGCAAGAAAGTGTCTCAGCGCTGCATGGTCCGTAAATACAGTAACTTTCGAACCTATCAAATAAGAGCAAAATTTCTCCAGCGCATAAACCACAGCTAGTAGCTCCTTCTCAGTAGTCGTGTACTTTACTTGAGCCTCATCCATATTTCGTCTCGCATAGTAGATCGCGCTCAAAGCTTTGTCTTTCCTCTGGCCTAACACCGCTCCTAGTGCATAATCACTAGCGTCACACATAATCTCGAAAGGCAGCTCCCAGTTGGGAGGCTGGATGATCGGTGCTGAAATCAAGGCCTACTTCAACCTGTTAAAAGCAGAAAGACACTCATCAGTAAAGACAAAGGGGGAATCCTTAAGCAACAACTGTGTAAGTGGTTTAGAAATTTTCGAAAAATCCTTAATGAACCGGCTATAGAAGCCAGCATGACAGAGGAAGGTCCTCACTCCTTTAACATTAACAGGAGGAGGTAATTGCTGAATCACTTGCACCTTTGCTTTATCCACCTCGATGCCTCTATCAGAAACTAAGTGCCCTAAGACAACTCCCTCGTTGACCATAATGTGGCACTTCTCCCAGTTGAGCACAAGATTAACCTTAATGCAGCGCTGCAACACTTATCAAGGTTAGACAGACAATTATCAAAATCACTCCTATAGATGCTGAAATCGTCCATAAAGACCTCCATAATAGACTCTATATACTCAGAAAATACCCCATCATGCACCTTTGAAAGGTGGCAGGGGCATTACACAAACCAAAAGGCATTCGACGATACGCAAAAACACCTTAAGGGCAAGTAAAAGTAGTCTTTTCCTGATCATCCGGATGAATAGGGATCTGAAAGAACCCCGAGTATCCATCTAAATAGCAGAAAAACTTATGAGAGGCTAACCTTTCTACCATCTGATCAATGAAAAGGAGAGGGAAATGATCTTTCTTTGTTGCGGTATTCAGCTGTCTGTAGTCTATACACATCCGCCAACCAGTTACTACTCGAGTGGGTATTAATTCATTTTTATCATTCTTAACCACAGTAGTTCCTCCTTTCTTAGGGACCACCTGAACTAGGCTCACCCATTTAGAATGACCAACAGAGTAGATAATACCTGCATCGAGCAGCTTCATTACCTCGGCCATCACAGCATCCTGCATCTTCTGATTCAACCTGCGCTGACCCTGTCTGTAAGGTATGTGATCTTCCTCTAGCTCAATTCTGTGCATACAAATGTCATGAATAATGCCCTTAATATCATCCAATGAATAACCCATTGCCTTCCTGTTTTTCTTAAGCACAGCTAATAAAGTGGTAAGCTGATTATCATCCAATTTGGCACTAACAATAACTGAATACTGCTCAGTATCATCTAAAAATGCATATTTAAGATGAGAAGGAAGAGGCTTATGCTCAGGTACCTTTACCTCCATAGCGCAAAGAGTATTTACCAATTGTTCTACCCTCTCTCCTTCGGCGTCGGTGAGTTCACGCTCATCTATCGCAGCTTCAAGCAGATCCAGCACAGCGTCATTGTTCTCCGGGTTATCTGCACACTCAACTAACAACATCAAAGCTTCCAGCGAATCCTTAATCAAGGAATCCAACCAGAACTCATAGACAGACTCGTCAATGATATCAACTGAATAACAAGTATCCTCTATCATTGGTCTAGCAAGTGTACTAGGTAAACTAAAAGTGATTGCGTCATCCCCCACTACAAGAGTCAAACGCCCTTGTTTGACATCAATAATGGCCCTAGCTGTACATAGGAATGGTCTTCCTAGTATAATTGGGGTCCGGGTATCCTCAGTTAGGTCTAAGACAATGAAATCTACTGGTATAAAAAAACTTGCCTACTTTAACAGGCACGTCTTCTAGGATACCTAGGGGTCGTCTAACCGATCTATCAGCCATCTGGAGGGTAATATTAGTAAATTTAAGGTGACCATATTAAGCTTCTTGCAGACAGAGTAGGGCATGACGCTGACACTGGCTCCCAAATCACAGAGAGCTTTATCTATCACTTCGTTTCCTATGGTACATGTAATAGAGAAACTACACGGGTTTTTCATTTTAGGTAGAGCTTTGTTAAGAATTAAATTACTAGACTCTTCAATAAATGCAACAGTCTTAAACTCACTCAGCTCTCTCTTATGCGTCAAAATGTCTTTCATAAATTTTGCATAAGAAGGTACCTGGGTAATTAGCTCGGTAAAAGGAACGGCCACCTGAAGATTCTTGACCACGTCCACAAACTTACCGTACTGTCGCTCGACCTTAGCATCTTTCAGACGTCCCGGATAAGGAATTCTGGTAACAATGAGTGGGTCTGCGACCTTCTCCTTACCTTTGTCTAAACATGGCATCTCCGCAGCAGGGGAAGATGACACAGCAGCATGTTTAGACTTCAAAACAGTATCCTCGCTGTTACATGTACTCGATCGAGCACAATTTCCACTCGATCGAGAACATTCTTCATGGGATTCACTCGATCGAGGAATACAGACCCCTCGATCGAGAACTTCAATTTGGGCACTCCTCGATGGAAAGCCTGGATCACTCGATCGAGGACTTTCAGAGGAAAAATCACTCGATCGAGTACCAGATGCACTCGATCGAGGACTTGGATGATGTTCAGCAGCGACGTCGTCAATTTGTTCTTCCAACACAGTCTCCGGATTAGCATTAACAGATAAATCAGTATTTTCTGGCATTTTTGGCCTATCATAAGTAAGACCATTTCTGAGATTGATTGCATTAATCAGGTCGCGAGGGGGTGATCGATTCACTTGATTTATTTGCTCGGATGCAAGTTACGCGACTTGGTCTTGCAACTTCTCTATATAGTTCTCAGCTTTGTCTGAATTTCTCTCGAGTTGAAGTGCTAGAGATATCACCAAGGACTTCAACTCCGCAATCTCCGCATTTGGAGAAGATGAATTAGCTTGTTGTGGCATCGGATGAGGAGGACTAGAGGTACTTGACATGGCTAATTCTTCATAAAGCTTAGAGAACGGAACTCCTTGCTTGTATTGTTGGTAAGCACGGACTCGCTCTACATTTGCCATGCAAGTAATAGGATCGTGTCCTTCCGTACCACATCTACCATAAATCACCTCTTGCTCAATCATAGCATGGACCTGTTCATGTTCACCCGTAATTTGTAAAATCTCTGAATTGTCAAACCTCTCTTTGGGAATTTCAACCTCAGGTACAAGAACTTCACGAGCTCTTTCGTTCACCCGTATACCACCTCTGGGACTCCCATACTCAGCTACATGAATGGTCATATCTTCGATCAGATGCCATCCCTTATCATCTTCAACATTTTTCTGGAATCTCCCTTTGGCTGCATTGTTCAGTATGGCTCTCTGGTCGGCATATAATGTAACACTCCCGCACACCAGGATGCCTTACCAAGGACCATACCAGTGTACGAAGGTGTCACCATCTCGGTTACCCGAGATAGTAGATCAAATAGACAATAATAGAACATTGTTAATACAATAATGTGGCCTTTACAACGTAACTGAATACAAACACTTATACAAGAGATGAATACTACCATAACTCGTGATACATCACTTCTAGACTAGCAACGTGATAACTCGATCCCTCCCATCCTAGCAGCCACAGAGCAACAACCAACTGTACCTGCTAAGCCAACTGCTCACCATCCCCGAATGGATCACCACAGTTTTGAAAACACAACACGGGGTCAGTTACTGAGTAATTAAGATAAGACTAGTACGATAAAATAACAAGCGGATCAACCACCACCCCGGTCTCCCGATCTCACACAGTAACCGACTACACACCAAGGTGTGTAGCCCTGCCGGATTACCCATCGCAACAGGTAATCCTCGCCGCCAGTGGGTGACCGCAGCCCATCCCCACCAAGTCCAACTCATCAACGAGCGACTAACAATCCTTGTCCCTTAATGTGCACATCCCCTCCCGTGACGGGTTCCACGGAGGGCGAACTAGGGTGTGAAGCCACTCCCGCAAGTGACTCCACCACAATCACACACACAGCATCACAGCTGTCACAACACCACAACCGTCACAACACAACTACATCGCCACCGCCATCACAACCCCCATACTCCGATGATCAATAGATAACAACAATTACAACACAAGCACAGTCTTAAATCAATTAACAGTAACTGAGTAGGGAAACCCTACCTCATCGAAAACGTTAAAGACATCCATACACAGCCAAGCAAGACTCCAATATACATCCTAATAACACGCATCGACGGCGACGTAGACGAAAACCACGCACGCAACCCTCCTAAGTGAATCCAGTCTTTCCCATGATGGAGGTGTAGGCTAACTATATGAGAGTGTATAGGGATAGGGGTGATAGGAGAGAGTAGCAGGCTAGGGTTAGAGAAAGAGAAACTGTCGAGAAATAGGGAAAATGAAATGAATCTCGCGAACTTGTGTTTTATATTAACACGTCGACAGCAGCCATACTCGGTCGAGTACTGGAGTACTCGGCCGAGTAGGCTCTACTCGGTCGAGTATAGGCGATACTCGGCCGAGTAGCCTCTACTAGGTCGAGTAAACAATCCTATAAGGCTCATGTTACAAGCCTGATCCCTCACCCATTCATCCCTACGGTCTGTCTTGGTCAACAGGGTCGGTCAACATAGTCCTTGAATATCCTGGGTATTACAGTCTTCCCCCCTTAAAAAGAACTTCGTCCCCGAAGTTCAGCCCACACGCCACTCACCACAGGGTTACGCACTATCACACCATCCACCTACATAAAGGCATATGAACTCTGGCCATCCTGACACTACCACCACACCACATTATTCAAACAACAATCATCCATCACAACTATTCTTTCAAGTATTACCGGCCAACAACTATCACACACGAAACTTACGGGAAATAATGAATTCATATGCACCCTCTTGTTAAAGCAACATTACGACTCGCAACCATACACAACTAAAAAACAATACCCAACCACAATAGTACACGTCACCAAAAGTATACGTTCCGCACACCCATACAGAGTGGTTCAATGCACATTATATCACTTGAGTACAACATAGATACAACTTCAAGGAAACGTAAATGTAACTTCAATAACATGTAACATGAATGCAATACTGAATACTATCATACATAACTTCAATAACATGTAACATGAATGCAATACCGAATACTATCATACATAACATCAATAACATATAACATGAATGCAATACCGAATACTATCATACATAACATACATGTGATACATAACATACATGTGATACATAACATACATGTGATTTCAAGTATTATAGGCATATTTTCATTATTTGTTTCCGCGACATTACTCTTCCCCTCTTAAAGGAACTTCGTCCACGAAGTTCACCACTAACCACTTCCCGTAACCACAATTAACACATACGTCATAACTGCGACATTACTCACAAACTGTAAACGACCTTAATTAATGTTACAAAACTCAATCTATAACATTACACATTCATGACCCATAGCAACAGAATAATATGGCAATTAAGTATTCTATATACATCTAAAGATGATGTTATCGAAAGATAACAGCTTTATTCCTTAACTTGTCATTTTAGTCATATACCGACCACCAGTTTCACCCATCCAGTTGGACAATTTAAGTTCCTTGTCATTTTAGTCATAAGACTCGTGACAGCTACAACATCTTCTGGTTATTGCGTTACATTCCCGTACTATTTAAAGACTCATGCATCCCTTGAACAATTTAAGTTCCTTGATATCAACCACTGCCATATGACTA
The DNA here is from genome assembly GCF_048544455.1 of Silene latifolia. Lineage (NCBI taxonomy): Eukaryota > Viridiplantae > Streptophyta > Magnoliopsida > Caryophyllales > Caryophyllaceae > Silene > Silene latifolia. Next base: position 93,228,851 of record NC_133532.1, on the reverse strand, counting down.
ACATTCATAAATTGATATGTTATCCAAGCAATTACATACCTGTGACGTGATCATAGTCCATTTTTGGACAATTGATTACACTAAGCGACACTATGAAGCACCCACACACACTGTCATACAAATGTTCACATAAACCTTACAATTCATAATTATCAAACACAAAAGGTCCCTGTAACAGTAATACTCGGTCGAGTATGAGTGGCTACTCGGTCGAGTAAGCTCTACTCGATCGAGTATAATTGTATACTCGGCCAAGTAAGCTATACTCGGTCGAGTAGTGTCTGTATCGGTCGAGTTTTAACCGGCAGGGAGCTATGCAATTCAACATAACGCATTCTACGAACTTACCTGCAATCAAACTTAATTCAACATAACGCATTCTACGAACTTACCTGCAATCAAACTTACAACCACAAAGCCAAATATAACCAAATCCAACACGTCTCCACCCGATAAGCTAAAATATAGAACGGCCTTATGGCCGGGTACAGTCATCCAACAGTAAGAAATAAATCCGGAAAATAAACATCCAACACAAAAGAAACCAATCCAGGAAATACAACAATAGGATCAAAAGCCAGGACCCTCCTCCATGTTATCGTCACCACCTGCACCAGAAGTACCTGCACCTGAACTACCCGCTCCTGGAAAGCCTGCTGCTGCTGAGTAATCCCCTCCTAGCTGGCTGTCGTAGTTGGCTCCCCATGGTCCCGCGAGGCAGCCAAACTCTGTCTCCTCCGGTGGCCTCCAGAAACCAGGATCAACTCCGTAGCTGTGGAAGACTCCCGTGTCCACTCCAGGTCCTCTCCACCAGACAGGCTGAGCTAGATGTGTCCCTATGCCCTGGTTATGGGCCATCTCATGCATGTTGCGGAGCACCAAAGTAGTGGAGATCCTCTCAGATAAGTCACTCGGCTGCATCCTAGGGTCATGCACGGTGGGATAGGGCGAGTACTGGTAAGAGTAGGTGTCGGGGGCTGAGTAGCAAGGTTCGGTCACCACCGGGTCTGCTCTAGACTGTCTGACATTACGGCGCTCACGAGGTGGGGGAGGTGCCTGCTGCTGTCCCTCAGGCACGGTGACCGGCTCAGGTAGGTCCAAAAGAATGGTAGGATCAATCAGATAGGTCTGGGGCTCAGGTTTAGGTATATCACATGGTTCCCACTCAGCCAAGTGGTCAACAACAGAGAGATGGGCGGGGTCAGGAAGTACCATCCACATAGATCCCCTCACCCTCCAGGCATAAGACCCGTCATCCAACTTCCTCAACCATCTATTCTGATGCCAATACTGGGCGTCTATGGTAGGAACGGTCTCCACATACTCATCCCCCTCAGGAGGTGGGGCCTCAAAATCAGCCAGTCGCTGAGCTAGGCGGGTCACTATAGCCCCGCAAGCAATGTGTCGGGTCTCAGACAATGTCATACGCTCCAGACTAGAGCACACTATCCCTGGAGCACTATAATAAAATGGCTTCCTACGGTGCAAGTTAAGGTAAGACATAAGTAACATGACCTCATGAGAATTAAGCTTACTCACATAATCTCTTGCATACAACAAACAAGTCATCATCCTCAGGAACATACGAAGGGAAACATGCTGCACATTATTGATCAGCATAGCACTGGCACTAGGGGCAGGTCGGCCAGTCAAGAAAGGAAGGTAAAGAGGGGCACCACTATTCTTAGCCACATCACTCAGGTATCCCGTCCCTTCCACCTCCAAACCCAGATGGCCCGCAAACTCATCCAAAGTCAGCTCGTGATCCTCATTCATGAGGCGGAAGGAGACGATCTTCTCCTTCTTATCATACTCGTACGAGCTCAGGAATTCTAAGGTCAGATGGGGGTAGGACTTCTTCCTTAAATGATATAACCCCTCCATTCCCAAGATCTCAAATATATGAATTATGTCTCCCCTAATCCCCAAGGTCTCTAAAATCTCGGGGTTCACACACCGAGTAGGTCGGAAAGGACGCCTCATCAAGGCTACAAAGGCCTTGCGCTGCTTGAAATCAGAGAAAACTACCGATGGGTATGCCTCCACCGGTGGGACTACAGGTCCACTGCTTGACTGACCCATCTCAAGTTGGACATTAGGACGGGTCCTCTTGTTGGGTAGACCTCTGGTTTTAACCATGCTGCAAAAGACAAGTCTTTAACAAAGGTGCTAGGCACACCAAAACTTTACCAAAAGATGGACCGTTTTTACTTGTATAAAAATTTTGAGACGAACTTTTAAGGAAATTTTCTCAGCAAATCACCAAGTATTATACTTAAAATACCAATACTTTACTCAAAACACCTTTACCAACATCAAGAGGCTTAAGACAGTGTGATAATCAAACAAAAGACAAGGTATATCGATTTTTGCAAACCCTAGAACTCGAAAATCCAATTTAAACCAAGAAATTGCTTTAATAACGGTATAATCGAGGTTTATATATGATTAAATCCAAAGAATAACATGAAGAGGACTTAATTTCGGTTACTTATGATGAAAATTCGAAATATTAACAAAATCATATCATACTTCAAAAATAAAGGGAGAAATTGAGTTAAAACTTTACCTTGAATTGATTTGTGGCAAGTATGAACAAGTTGAACACCAAGAATTTACCCAAAGAGCTTGAGGAAGGAGGAATATGGGGTTTTAGAGAGAAGGAGATTAAGAGTTTTCGAGAACAGTAGCGATTTTAATTTCCATAAAATGGGCACTCGGTCGAGCACCTTCATACTCGGCCGAGTATAGTCTACTCGGTCGAGTACGAAGTTCTACTCGGTCGAGTTTCCAAGAGTTGAGATAGAATTGAATCTTTAATGTTCTTGCAAAATAAATAACATAGTTCGGAATTCTGTGCAACCGGCTTGTCACTATTAGAGCTTACTTCTACCACATAGACACGCATCAACACAAATTTTTGCACATCCATTACCAGATCAATCGTCATCTCCACCTACACATCCTGCTTTGCTATAAAACAATTTACATGTCATCCTAAGCACATGTAATCATTAACTACTGTACCTGCAAAGTTAAACTCACATACCACATTCTTACACATCCAGCTAATCCCACTACACTTACCTTAAATCAAACATTTACAAGATAGCAATCATCACATAACACAACCATTATCAAGCACATTGACTGACTTACCCCTGGTCACATCTTGCAACGATTCATACACAATTCTAAACTTTCCCACGCACATAGAGACATATCATCCTAACCTCAAATGCACACACCGACCATCACAGAGTAACGACTCTTACTAGCTACCCTTTTTCCCGTGTCTGGCTTAAGCTCGATGGGGCCATGATTTTGAAATGAGGGCGCCTACTCACCCAAAATCTAGCATCGGCTGGGGCTCCCAACGCACATATACCAGGTTCATTTTAGTTAACACCCTACATTCATTGGAATCATTGGTTCAGGTTCCACAATCGTCGGCTCTGATACCACTTTGTAACACCCCCGCACACCAGGATGCCTTACCAAGGACCATACCAGTGTATGAAGGTGTCACCATCTCGGTTACCCGAGGTAGTAGAACAAATAGACAATAATAGAACATTGTTAATACAATAATGTGGCCTTTACAACATAACTGAATACAAACACTTATACAAGAGATGAATACTACTATAACTTGTGATACAGCACTTCTAGACTGGCAACGTGATAACTCGATCCCTCCCATCCTAGCAGCCACAGAGCAACAACCAACTGTACCTGCTAAGCCAACTGCTCACCATCCCCGAATGGATCACCACAGTTTTGAAAACACAACACGGGGTCAGTTACTGAGTAATTAAGATAAGACTAGTACGATAAAATAACAAGCGGATCAACCACCACCCCGGTCTCCCGATCTCACACAGTAACCGACTACACACCAAGGTGTGTAGCTCTGCCAGATTACCCATCGCAACCGGTAATCCTCGCCGTCAGTGGGTGACCGCAGCCCATCCCCACCAAGTCCAGCTCATCAACGAGCGACTAACAATACCTGTCCCTTAATGTGCACATCCCCTCCCGTGACGGGTTCCGCGGAGGGCGAACTAGGGTGTGAAGCCACTCCCGCAAGTGACTCCACCACAATCACACATAGAGCATCACAGCTGTCACAACACCACAACCGTCACAACACAACTACATCGCCACCGCCATCACAACCCCCATACTCCGATGATTAATAGATAACAACAATTACAACACAAGCAAAGTCTTAAATCAATTAACAGTAACTGAGTAGGGAAACCCTACCTCATCGCAAAACGTGGAAGACATCCATACACAGCCAAGCAAGACTCCAATATGCATCCTAATAATACGCATCGACGACGACGTAGACAACAACCACGCACGCAACCCTCCTAAGTGAATCCCGTCTTTTCCATGATGGAGGTGTAGGCTAACTATATGAGAGTGTATAGGGATAGAGGTGATAGGAGAGAGTAGCAGGCTAGGGTTAGAGAAAGAGAAACTGTCGAGAAATGGGGAAAATGAAATGAATCTCGCGAACTTGTGTTTTATATTAACACGTCGACAGCAGCCATACTCGGTCGAGTACTGGAGTACTCGGCCGAGTAGGCTCTACTCGGTCGAGTATAGGCGATACTCGGCCGAGTAGCCTCTACTAGGTCGAGTAAACAATCCTATAAGGCTCATGTTACAAGCCTCATCCCTCACCCATTCATCCATACGGTCTGTCTTGGTCAACAGGGTCGGTCAACAGAGTCTTTGAATATCCTTGGTATTACTTATAACCCATTGTAGAATTGGGTTCATAAGAACCATCGTTGGAAACCATGATGGGGTATATAGCGAACTAGCTTCTTGAACCTAGTCCAAGCTCCATTCAAATCTTCGGTAGCCAATTGTGCGAGTGTAGTAATTTGGCCTCTTAATGCATTAGTGCGCTGTGGCGGAAAGTACCTTCTATAGAAGGTTAAGGCTAGGGAATTCGAGTCAGTAACACTAGCAGCTTCCTTATCTAAATCTCTCAACCATTCCCGGGCATCATCAGTCAAAGAAAAAGGAAAAAGAACTCCCTTGACCCTATCTTGCGTCACCCTAGCAGCTAAAGGAATGGTGGAGCAGTACTCAGTAAACAACTCTATATGCTTGCAAGGATCTTCGCCAGCTACCCCCTTGAACTGATTCCTCTCAACCAGCTCAATATAGGATGGATGAATTTTAAAGATGCCTGAATCTGTAGTAGGAAGCAAGAAACCTTTGGGCAGAGAATCTACGGTAGGTTCTGAGTGACTGGCGATGTTCGGCATTTTAGCAAGTAAAGTTGTAAGAGCAGCAGATATGACAATGTCCTCTTCTAGGACAGATTTCCTGCAACACAATTAAAGTACTAGAGAAAAATATGAGATCGGTCTCAAGGAATAAATTCCTTGAGACGAGAGACAAACTTAAGATAAAGCAACAAAATGACACCACCTCCCCGACAATGGCGCCAAAACTTGACATGGCTGTCGCAACCCTATCAAAAATAAACCAACCGGCTCAACTAATAAATATAGTGGAGGTAAGTCGGGTATCGTATCCACAGGGAGATGGGAAAAAGTATGCTAAACTATGTCCGTTTGAGTAACTATTTCTTGAGGTTTTGATTGTTTATTCTACGCTACGGAGAGGTAAAGGGAAAAGAGCAAAAGAGAACAAGGATTAAGCTTAGAAAGATTAACAGATAAAGAGAGATAGCTAGGACAGTCGGTTTACCATGGTTTTTTAGGGTTCTAATCTAGGGTCATAGGTCAACACAAACTCGGTCTGCAGGATAATGAAAGGGTCCTCTCGGTCCGCTATTCGCCCTAAAATATTACTAACTTAGCTTTCAACCTCATTAGAATGCCCTAATGTTCATTGCAAGCCTTACCCCTTCCAATCTCTCGATCTAGGTCGAGGTGTACTGAATCAATCAGTTATATGCGTCGACTCAAGCAACTAATCGCTATTAAATACAACGATTAATAGCACAGACCTAATTTGCATCAAGCCCTAATCACCTATTCATGGTTTCCCTAATCACCATGCCTCTCCTATGTACTAACACAGAAGATTAGCTATGCATGATTATTATGAAGAAACTAATGATAACAAATAAAATAAACAGATTCAACATGATGATAAATTGATAAGCAAAATAAGGGGAAGAACAATAGAGAGAAAGAGGAAACGAACAAGAATAAGAATTGCAATAATAATTAATTGAAATAAAGATAGAAAATACCAATACAAGGGAGTTCCAAGCAATGGAGAGTTTTTAGGTTTCAAGAGTAAAGTTCTAAGAGAGGAGAGAAGAGAGAGAAGAAGGAGCAGGGGCCGAAGACTGCCGTCCTTTCTCCTATTTATTCCTAGATACAAAATAGAATATCCGAAATTCAACTAAAAGATTGCGTAATAAGCTAAAATTCTCAATCGGGCATAATGAAACTACTCGATCGAGGACATTAAGCAGCAAACCTTCTCGATCAAGTAGAATGAGCACTCGATCGAGAAACATAAAAAGTACCCCTCTCGATCGAGCATATAGAACACTCGATCGAAGGTCTTCAACATGATAGCTACTCGATCGAATGGTTTAGGCAACCAGTATTGGTCGATCGAGCATATTAGCTATAATACCCGTCCGTTTGGGGACCCGTTGACCAACGTTGACCGACCTTAGATACATATCTTGACCGTCGGAAACCTTACGAGCGATAACTGGTGACGGTGCGAACTTTGGTTTGGGTTTTACTCGATCTAGCGAAGGCTACTCGATCGAGTAGCTTGGGAGCTCGATCGAGTAGGGCTCACTTGATCGAGTAAGTCCGTTACTCGATCGAGTAACGAGTTTGCAGCGGGGAATTATAAATCGTGTTTCATGAAACCGCAAATCATTTTCGCCCTTCATTTCCTAAACCTAGATGACGTCTCTTCTTCTCCCTTTCACCATAGTTCCTTCCATAGGAGTCCTTGAAGATTCTTATGCCATGGGGATGGGTTGCTTGAGTCGGGTAGCGGTCTCTGGTCTTGACGCCAGATTGCTATGCTTAGATATCTCATTGTCATCATCATTGTCGTTGTTGTTTTCAATTAGGGTTGTAGCGATAGTGATAGATGGTTGTACTGTTTGTATAGGTGTGTTTCTTGGTTGATTGGTATCGTGCGATCGGACGTGGAATTGTTGCGGTGCGCTAAAGGTAGGTTCGCGTACTCAGTACTGTTGGTTGTCTAGAGTGTCTTTTGATGTGGTTTGGCTGTTGTAGTGTTGATGCGATTGACTGATTGTGATAGTTGGTTGGTGTTGTGTTGTTTCGTTTATCGTTGTTGTGGTGCAGCTGATTGTGATTATTTGTCTCTGGTTCTCGAGGTGCGTCCTCGGCTGAGTGGAGTCACTTGCGGGAGTGGCTTCACGCCCGTTGTTCGCCCTCCGTGGAACCCGCCACGGAAAGGGATGTGCACATTAATGGACATGGGTTTATCGTTCTATATGATGAGCGGGGCTTAGGTGGGAATGGCTGCAGTCCCCCACTGGCAGGGCTGGTCCAGTGGACAGTCGGTGACGGTGATTGGTTGGAGGAGATGTGATGTGTGTGTGTTTTGTTGTGCCTGTGTTGTATCTGTGGTTGTTGGTGTGTTTCTTCAGTTACTGACCTTGTGTGGTTTTGTCTTGTTGTTTGTTTCTGTTGTGTCTGCCGTGATCCCTTATGGTGAGCAGTCAGTCTTAGCAGGTTGTGATCTGGATGTTAGCTAGGTGCTTGGCGGGATGAGTCTTTCACGAGTAACGACAGGAGTAGTTCACATAGTGGTTTTGAGTTGTATCTTTTATACCAGTAGTTTTGTTAATCACTTGTAATATAACTTAATTGTTCTTTTATCGACATTTGATTACTACTGTCCTCGGGCAACCGAGATGGTGACGCCCTTATATACTAGGGAAGGTCTTGTTAAGGCTCCTGAGTATATGGGGGTGTCACAAAGTGGTATCAGAGCGATGATTTTGGAACCTGTAACAAATGAGCCCAATGAACGTAGCGAGTCTAATAATATGAACCTGGTGTATGTATATTGGGAGCCCCAGCTGATGCTAGATTTTGGGTGAGTAGGCTCCCTCATTTCAAGATCCTTGCCCCATTATGTTTAAGCCAATCATCGGGTATGGGAGTGTCGCGTCAGAATTTGTGTGCCTAGTCTGTATAATGGTTATGATAGAAATGTTTGTGATGAAGTCTTTATGAATGCTGGTCTGTGGAATTGTGATGAGAAACTGTGAAAATCTGTGGTTGAGTAGAAGTGTGAATGAAAGTAGTGGGAATGGTGGAATGGTTATAATACGTGACAGTATGGTGTGATATAGTGATGGTCATGTTTTCTGAATCGTTCTTTGTGCATCGGTATAAAAGTTATGAGTCTTGTATGTGGTAATGATGATAATTAGTAAGTTTTGAATTAGTTGTAACAATTGTTAGAGTAGTATTTGGTATGTGTGTTGGATGAATGGTTGAACGTTTCCGTGATATGGCATAGTTGAGTTGAGTAATCTAGTTGATAATTTGTTGTGACATGGTTAAGTTATTAGTAAGCTTGGAAGATAAGAGATGGCTTAATGTTCGATGAATGCTTAGAGTAACATGATTAGAAGTTGCGTGGCTGAAAGTTGCAAATGCATGACTAGAGATAAAGAAATGTGTTAATGTATGCATGAGAAAGATAATAGTGTGGTCAATTGGTTGCGTAATGTCTGTCATGGAATGAAGTAAAATGTGTTGAACGAAGTGATATGTTTGTTAGATCGATACATTGCATTAGTATAGTGGTAATATGTCGTGAATGAGTATAATAATCGGTGACGATTTCCGAATTCATTTTGGAATCGACACACATTGCTGTTTGCAGGAACCGTTACAACCTCGTTCTTAAACTTGCCCGACCGAGTAAGAGTATCTACTCTATCGAGTAGACCTCATTCGATCTAGTTAGGAAGTTATAACGTCGAAAAGCTGGATCTGCCATCGGAAAACTCGACCGAGTAGCTCCAACTCGATCGAGTAGAGGCCACTCGATCGAGTAACCTACTTACTCGATCGAGTAAGTGAACAGTACCCGGGTGGATTACGGGATTCTTATACCCTTTTTCCATCTTCTTTCTTTCTTATTCTTTATTCATCAAAAACCCTAAAATCTCTATATTTCTCTGTAGTGCCTCAATCCTTGTTGTTGGGTGTTTGAATCTTGGTGTTTTATTTGCTTAATTCGTTCTCTTTGCTTGCCAATCAACCAAGGTAAGAATGTTTATCTTATTACTATGTTTTTTATTAATTAGAAGCATGTAGGATGCTGGTGTTTGCTGAAAAATCGGTTTATATGCATGAAATCTTGCTTGTAATTGTTGTAATATGATCTATTTGCTTCAATTTGTTTCTTATTGATGTTAGTTATGCAAAAAAACCGAATCAATTTAGGGGAGAATATGTGTCAAAATTTCTAGGGTTTGAGATTTTGAATCGAATTTTGGTTGTCTTTTGTATAAAAAAAAGGGGGAAATTGGGTAATGGATGTGGTATATACCATGTTTAGAGTTAATTTTGATGGTTTTACTCAAAATTTTGCCTTAAAACTCCGTCTTAACAGTGCCCCAAACTGAAATTCGTCTTACATTATTATGAAAATTGTCTATCTATAAAGCTATTTGAAGGTTTAATTCTCAAAATTAATGGTTGTATTGTTAAGTGGTGCCATCTTTGCTATAAATTTTTACAGCTGTGAGATCGTCTGATGATAAATTTGAGAGTTATAATTATAATTTCTGGATTGTGTGGTGAGTGTGTGTACGTAGTAACTCTTTTCCTTGATCATATATGAATGTTTTACATGTCTTCAAGTATAAGTGATATGTGAATCTAAGATTGTGTTACAAAACAGATGCCGAGACCAACTATGGGAACCCGTCAGAGCAAGAGGGGGAGGGCTTCTCAGCCCGAGGTAGGAGAGGGGAGTGGGGGACCTACGGTCCCAGCAGTACCCGAGTACCCGTCTGTTGTCTTTGTGAACTTTACACAAAGGGATAATTTTGTTGCCTTACAGAGACGCAAGATAAGACCCACCCATTGTATAGACACAACTCTTTTGACTGACTTGGGAATTGAGACCGATGTTAGGCATATCTTCGAGACCTTGGGTATGACTCGGTTGTACCATCTCCGGAAACATTCTTATGCTTTTCTGACCCTTGAGTTTATGAGTTCCTTTAAGTACGATGCGGTGGAGCAGACCGTTGAGTTCCGCCTTATGAACACCTGTTTCCTTCTCACCATAGACATGTTCGCCACCCACCTTGGCCTTGCTAAACCCGCCAAGGGAGCTCTCAGGAACATCCCGTCTGAGTGTGGGGTTATTAGCCTTATGTATTGCTTTACCGGCAAACCCGCTCCCACTTCGAGTAACATGCTGATTAACGATGTCCAACATGTCACCTTGAAGATCTTCCTCCGTGCCTTGACCTGTTTGCTTTATGAGAGGAAGGATGTGAGTAAGCTCAACTCACACGAGTTGATGTTGTTGGTGGCGTACCTTAACCCCACCCGATCTCAGAGAGTGACCTTTAGTGCCCCTGACATAGTGTGTGCCAGTTTAGCCCTGATGGCCTCGTCCGACACCCGTTTTCTGAGTTGTGGTGACATTGCCACTCGGTTGGCAGAGAGGCTGACTACCTTTAAGGCCTCCTCGGCCTATACCCCGTTGACCCCTATGGTGCCTACCTTGGACCGAGAGTACTTCCTCGACCAGAAATGGTTGAGAACATTGGAGGGTGGTGGGTTGGCATGGAAAGTGTAGGGTATGAGTTGGATGCGTATACCTGCTCCTGAGCACCTTTGGTCGGACTCACTTGGAGCTTAATTTTCGGTTACTTGTCGTTAGGAGTACCTAGACCAAAACAAAATTTTTAACTTCACAAACAACTCTACTATTAGTAAAGAGGCAAGTAAAGGTCGGATCCCAAGGGACGGGGTTTGATGTAGGATTTTCGATTGCAACTAGCGGTGTCTAGGGGTGTCACAATTTGGGTTGAGATAAGAAGATCACTAAACTAAATAGCAATAAAAGTAAGCAAGCAAGATGATTAAAATAAGATGTAAACAAATGATTAAAAGCACTAGGGTGTCATGGGGTCATAGGGGATTCATGGGAATTGATCATACAAACATATTCTCAAATTATAAGCAAGCAATTATTGTTGTGATAGGATCGAGTTGGTTTATATCTTACAATCCTAGGAAGGTTTGGGTCCCGGAGCCGAATCGATTAGATTGTACAACAACTAAAAGTCGACTTAATCCTCCCTACTCAGCTATATGCATGGTCTAATGAGACTCGAGTTGGTTTATGTCTTACAAGTCTCATTGAAAAGGTAAGTGATGGGTAAAAAATGCAAGGATTCATAGGCTCGCATTTCATCAAACATAACATGTGCATAAGTTGAGATCACAACAAGCAAGCAAATAAATTATGAAAACATATTAAATTAAGCATGAATCATCCCCCATGTTGGTTTCCCCTAATTACCCATTAACCCTAGTTAAAGAAACTACTCACTCATTATCAAGTTTAACATGTTAACAAGGTTGTCAATCATATTAACAAAGCAAAACATGATGAATAAATGAAGATGAATGATGTGACTATTATTTGAGCATATTTAGTCCCCGAATTAGCCTCGTTCCTATGCTTTTTAGTGCATAATTGGGTCATTTACTATCTTTAGTCCTTTGTTTTGCATATTCTTTGAGGTTTTGTTTCCTTGGTAGGAGAGGAGTGCAAACCTTGCATTTTCATGGCAAAATAGAGCTAAATTGATCGAATCTAATGACCAAGCATCAAAGAGAAGACAAGACTAGAAGGCCTTTCTACATATTATAGTAGATGGGCAATGATGAAGAAATCCTTGCATCCCCGACTAAATCACGGAGGATTATTGGAAGAAGAAAAGAAAGCTGTGACACAATCCGCCCGTCCAACTAGGCAAGACGCCCGTCCAAGACGTGAGGAATCTGAGCGTCTTTGCCAGAGGGACGCCCGTCCAAAAACGTAACAATCCGCCCGTCTAGCCCATCAATCCGCTCGTCCAGCCATCAGGAAATCTGCCCGTCCCGACACCTTGGACGCCCGGATTCTCTTACAGGCCCGCGAGACCTTTTCTTCCCTCCATGAAAGATGCGCATATTTATGAAAGACCGGCAAAAAGGAGACCGACATCTCTTTTGAGAGGAGCGATTCCTCAAGGACTTAATCGTCATTTAAGCCCTTAGTAAACCCTAATTTGTGTACCTAATCCCCACTATAAATACCCCATTAGTCTAATTAGATAATGATGTTCTTCTTATCAATCCTTAGTGTAGTTTATATCATTCTAATCTCTTCTTAATCTTGTAATCAACTCCTAATCAAATATTAATACAAATCTTATTTCCTTAATCTCTCTTTTGTTCATCTTTTATTTTGGGTAATTGAAGATTATTTGGGTTATTATTGGGAGATTGACAACCTTCCAATCAATCATCAAGTACTTCTATTATTCTTTGCTTTATTATTGGAATCATTAGTAGGTATAATTCTCTTAATCCCTTTTTAATTATTGTTAATCATCTTCATTTATTCATCATGTTTTGCTTTGTTAATGTGATTGACAACCTTGTTAACATGTCAAACTTGATAATGACTGAGTAGTTTCCTTAACTAGGGTTAATGGGTAATTAGGGAAAACCAACATGGGGAATGATTCATGCTTAATTTAATATGCTTTCATAGTTTATTTGCTTGCTTGTTGTGATCTCAACTTATGCACATGTTATGTTTGATGAAATGCGAGCCTATGAATCCTTGCATTTTTTACCCATCACTTACCTTTTCAATGAGACTTGTAAGACATAAACCAACTCGGGTCTCATTAGACCATGCATATAGTTGAGTAGGGAGGATTAATCGACTTGTAGGTGTTGTACAATCTAATCGATTCGCCTCCGGGACCCAAACCTTCCTAGGATTGTAAGATATAAACCAACTCGATCCATCACAACAATAATTGCTTGCTTATAATTTGAGAATATTTTTGTATGATCAATTCCCATGAATACCCTATGATCCCATGACACCCTAGTGCTTTTAATCAATTGTTTACATCTCTTTTTAATCATCTTGCTTGTTTACTTTTATTTCTATTTAGTTTAGTGATCTTCTCATCTCAACCCCAAATCGTGACACCCCTAGACACCGCTACTTGCAATCGAAAATCCTACATCAATACCCATCCCTTGGGATCCGACCTTTACTTGCCTCTTTACTAATAGTAGAGTTGTTTGTGAAGTTATAAATATTGTTTTGGTCTAGGTGCTCTTAACTACAAGTAACCGAAAACTAAATCTCCAAGTGAGTCCGACCAAAAATGGCGCCGTTGCCGGGGACGGTGTTAACTTGATTTGATTTTCCTAGATTGTTATTAGTTGTGTCTTTCTTTGCCTTGGGGAAGTAAAACTCATCAAGGTTCGTTCTAATTGTTTTCAAGTTGTTCGATATTTTGCAAGATGGATCTTATAGATTGTTTTGTTGAGGACCACTTAAGTATACCTTTCTTCAAAGACCCCATGCAAGCATTGGAAGCCTTGGAAGCAAGTGAGGCCAAAAATATGCATTGGGAATTAGAGGTAGATCTTTTTTAGGCCGCTCTAGCTAACAAAGAACTTACTCATGAGCAATCCAAATTAGTACATAACATCCTTGTGGAAGCATATCAACCTATAGAACACGAGCAATCAATCCTAGAAGATATCTTACAAGCCGAGGAGCAAGAATAATTCGTCATGGAATTCGAGTATAACGAGATTGATGAGCCCGAAGAACAAGTTGAACATGCCATGAGAATGGAGTGTCGAATGAAAATGGAGCAAATTCTCAATGAACCTTCAAAGGAGGAAAGTGAGGTACAAATCCCAACTTTAAAACCCCTTCCCCCAAATTTGAAATATGCTTACCTTGATGAATCTAAGACCAAACTCGTGATTGTTAATGACAAACTTGATGAAAACCAATTGGGAAAATTGCTTGATGTGTTGAAGCAACATGAAAAGGCTATAGGTTATAGTCTAGATGACCTTAAGGGGATAAGTCCCAACTTTTGTATGCATAGAATTCATCTAGAGGAGGACCATAGACCTACCATTCAATCTCAAAGGAGATTAAACCCCCACATGCAAGAAGTTGTCAAAGGAGAGGTTATGAAATTACTTGATGCGGGAATCATATATCCCATATCGGACTCTTTTTGGGTTAGCCCCATTCAAGTTGTACCTAAGAAAGGAGGTACCACAGTGGTGACAAATGAAAAGAATGAGCTAATACCCACAAGGAAGATCACCGGTTGGCGTGTGTGCATTGACTATCGAAAATTGAATTCCGCAACAAGAAAGGATCATTTCCCCCTACCATTCATTGACCAAATGCTTGAGAGGTTAGCCTCTAACAAGTTCTTTTGCTACCTTGACGGGTATTCGGGATTCTTTCAAATCCCTATACACCCGGATGACCAACACAAGACCACCTTCACATGCCCTTATGGTACTTTTGCATATAGGAGGATGCCTTTTGGCTTGTGTAATGCCCCCGCCACTTTTCAAAGATGCATGATGAGTGTCTTCTTCGATTACCTAGAGACCATAATGGAAGTTTTTATGGATGATTTTAGCGTTTATGGAAAATACTTTGACTCATGTTTGCATAATCTTTCTCTTGTTTTGCAAAAATGTGAAGATGTTAGTCTTGTTTTAAATTGGGAAAAGTGTCGCTTCATGGTCAATGAAGGAATTTTTTTGGGCCATTTAATCTCGGAAAAGGGCATCGAGGTCGATAAAGCTAAGGTTGAGGTGATAGAGAAACTCCCACCTCCCGTGAATGTTAGAGGAGTGAGAAGTTTTCTCGGTCACGCGGGTTTCTATCGCCGTTTCATAAAAGATTTTTCAAAAATAGCGAAACCCCTCACTCAACTCTTACTTAAAGATGCCCAATTTCATTTCACTGATGAGTGTGTTGAAGCCTTTAAAAGAATCAAGGAAGCACTAATCTCGGCACTGATCATTCAACCTCCAAATTGGGAACTACCGTTCGAAATTATGTGTGATGCTAGTAACTACGCCGTTGGAGCGGTTCTTGGCCAACGGGTAGGAAGAGCTCTACATGTTATCTACTATATAAGCAAGACTCTTGATCCCTCCCAAGTAAACTATGATACCACCGAGAAAGAGCTTCTTGCCATTGTCTATGCTTTGGACAAATTCCGTTCCTACTTACTTGGATCCAAAGTGATTGTCTTTTCGGATCACCGTGCTCTCCGACTTCTCTTAATAAAGAAAGAGGCAAAACCGGGGTTGTTGAGATGGATTTTGCTTCTTCAAGAATTCGACCTGGAAATAAGAGACAAGAAAGGAGCCGAAAATGTAGTGGCGGATCACTTGTCAAGGATCCGGTTTCACGATGAACAAGGAGAAACGTCGATCAATGACTCATTTCCCGACGATATCTTGATGGCCATTCAAACACAACTTGAAAGGCAAATCACCCCATGGTTTGCCGATTATGCCAACTATATTGTTGGGAGAGTGCTCCCTCCAAATTTGAATTACAACCAAAGGAAGAGGTTCTTATTTGAAGTAAAGAGGTACTTTTGGTATGACCCAAATCTTTACAAGGAATGTAGTGATGGGCTCTACCGGAGGTGCATCCCTTAATGGGAAGTTCAAGGAATCTTTGAAGGATGTCACTCGTCACCTTACGGTGGACACCATGGAGCAAGGAGAACCATTGCAAAAATTATTCAATCGGGCTTCTATTGGCCTACGATGTTCCAAGATACAAGGGAGTTCATCATTCATTGTGATGCTTGTCCAAGGACGGGGAATATCTCTTGGAGGAATGAAATGTCACAAAGGGGCATACTAGAGGTGGAGATCTTCGACGTTTGGGGGATCGACTACCAAGGGTCGTTTGTGACATCCAATGGGAACAAATATATCTTTGTGGCCGTAGACTACGTCTCAAAGTGGGTGGAGGCAATTGCCACCCCAAACGATGATGCAAAGACGGTCACCAAGCTCTTCAAGAAAATAATCTTCCCAAGGTTCGGAGTCCCTAGAGCAATCATAAGTGATGAAGGAACGCATTTTCATGAAAAGAAGCTCGCATCCCTTTTGACCAAATATGGTGTTCAACATAGAACCGGCTTAGGATACCATCCTCAAACAAGCGGTCAAGTTGAAGTTTCAAATAGAGAGATCAAACAAATTCTTGAGAAAGTTGTCAACAAGACCCGAAAGAATTGGAGTACAAAGCTTGACGACGCTCTTTGGGCTTATAGGACGGCCTATAAGACTCCAATAGGAGCCTCTCCTTACAAGCTTGTTTATGGAAAAGCATGCCACTTGCCAATCGAATTGGAGTACAAAGCTTTTTGGGCAATCAGAGCTCTTAATCTTGATCTCAAATTAAGTGGTCAAAGGAGGATGATACAAATTCAAGAGTTGGAAGAATTCCGACTACAATCTTATGAGAATGCCAAGATCTACAAGGAAAGGACAAGATTACTTCATGACAAGAGGATCAAGCAAAAAGCCTTGCACAAAGGAGATAAAGTCCTTCTATTCAATTCCCGATATCGACTCTTTCCCGGGAAGTTGAACTCTAGATGGATGGGTCCCTATGTGATCATCGAGGTTGGAAAGTACGGAGACTTTGAAATCAAAGCGGAAGATGGAAGCAAATTCAAGGTCAATGGCCAAAGATTGAAGCCATATTATGAGGGAGCATTTATTGGAGAGGTCGAGGTCACCTACCTCGGGCCTCCTCATCCTTGAAGGAATCATCAAAGGGAGAGTTTGGTGGAGTCCTCCCTAAACTACCACTTGTAAATATACTAACCCTTCTAACTTGTATTTTTAACTTTATTGCATTCCTTTTATCATAAACATAAATTCTTTCCATGAGAGTAAGTGAGGGAGGGTCACTAATTATTTTTGATGAAGGAAGGAACTAGTTTTCAAGTGTGGGGAAGCCTTTTTCGGAGTAAAGGAAAAACAAGGAGAATCCGCTCGTCCAGCGAGGAATCCGAGCGTCTCAGGAAGCAATCCGCTCGTCTTATTCAAGACGACTGTCTTATTGCAAATACGCTCGTCTTTTTGCTGCATGACTTTGAGATACTTTCCTGTAAGGAAATCCGAGCGTCCCTCAGACAAGACGCTCGTCCTACTTCAGCAATGACGCTCGTCCTAGCCACGATCCGCTCGTCTTGACTGCTTTAAATTTTGGAAAAATCCGCTGTAAGGGAATCCGAGCGTCTACCCAGGAATTCGCTCGTCCCAAATCGAGGGAATCCGAGCGTCCCAAGGCCGATTCCGCTCGTCTCCCTGCGGCCTTTTTTTCCGGTTTTCACGATTTTATTTCTCCCCCACCACACAATTTGTGACACATCACCCTTCCTTCCACTTGTATTATAAAAACCCACTCTATTATGACTCCAAAACATATCCCAAACACTCTTTCATTCCTCAAAAACAAAAACCCCCAATTTCTAGGGTTTCAAAAGCAAGATTCAATCCAAAAAGAGCATCTCCATACTTCAACAAATCAAAATTTACGACTCTACAATCAAAGAATGGGACCAAAGGGATCTTCATTTAGGGATAGAAGAAGACCAAGAGTGAGAGGAAGTTCTTCTACTTCTCACATCAACACTCTAAGAAGGGAGCATGATGAAATTGTGGATCTCACCAAGCTTGATGACTTCTCTAATGTTGAATTCGTAAATGATGTGCAAAGGCTCATTTTTCACCGACTTCTTGGTAAGAACATTCTCCCTACAAAGTTTTTATGCCATATAACTTTAAGGAAGCTTGGGATTTACCATCAAATGGAAGCCCTTTTTGAATTGTTTGGTCTCTCTACCCTATTTCGCATGCACGAGCAAACCTATCGATCCCTTGTTCTTGAGTTTTTAAGCTTCTTGAAAATTACAACCTTGAACAGAACGATTTGTATAGAATTTAGGTTAGAAAGTGTTTCGAGAATGATGACTCTAGTGGAATTTGCTAATGTGCTTGGCCTTGATGTCTCGCCTACCCGGACATCAAAACCGAAGAAATATAGTGTTGCACCCCTATGGAGAGCCATGACCGGCCGAGATTTCATGTACATTAAGGAGTGTCTAGCTTTCCACATTCAAAACCCTATTTTGAGACTCACCTACCGGTTCCTTTCCGGCACCATCCTTGCACGCCGGGACCCGACAATTGTGAACGAACTCGATCTTGTGTTCATGGAGTCGTATCTCGATATCCAAGGAAGGGGTAGATACCATTTTAATGCGCCTCTCGTACTACTTGAGAAGTGGGCTAAGTTTAGGAATGGGGATGACGATGGGATGAAGCATATCGTCAATGAAGGGCTCATTACAAGGATTGCAAAGCATTTCAATCCAAAATTCAATGAGAACAATGAGTACACTCCTCTTTCCGGGAATACAAGGATAAATGAAGAACTCCTTCTTGTGCAACATCATTGGATAACCCTTGAGGGGGTTGATAAAAGAATCAAATGGATAACAAAGGGGAGTGACCCAATCTACTTGCCAATGACCGGTCTACCAAGAATATCACCAAGAAGGGGTCCTCTATCACCGATCCCGTCCTACCTCATCCCCGCAAACCCAACCCAAGCACCACCACAACCAAATCCCCAACAACAACAAGAGCCACAACAACAAGATGAGAAAATCAAGATACCTCCCTACCCTTTTCAATACCAACCATACAACCACCCTAACCCCTTTATTCTCCCCCGAGATGACTTTGTAACGGGAATTCTCCAAGACTTGCATTTCCGCCAATATGAAGCCGCCGTGGATAGCTATTATGCTCTTTACCCTCAATTCCACGATATGGTTCAACGAGGGAAGATTTGTGAGGAGGAAATGTTTCCCTCTTGGGCACAAATGGATATACTCTTCCCACATTCGGAAAAAGCAAATGAAGGGGCAAATGGGCAACAAGGCGAAAGGAGCGACAAATCTTGGGGTGGGGATACGGTGGAGCTCAATAGCGAGGAAGATGAATTCATGGACTTTCATGCAAGTGATGCATCCAAAGAAGTTTGGGATAGTGACCTAGAGGGGGATGATGGCGATCTCTAGAAGATCTCTTCATAGCTAGATGGAGCGGGCATGAAGCACCCATCAAAACCTTAAGTGAAGTTTCCTTATCCTCTCTCTTTATTTTCAATTCTCATGAAATGAATTTGATGTTTTGATAACTTGTACCATATTTGTCTTTTGTTTGTTTGTGGAGTCCTAGCAATATTGAGGACTAGCACCTTGGCCTCATTAAGGTGCTCTTTTTATTGTTCCCACTTGAAAAATCCAAAATGACAATTTGTAGTTTCATGCATTGCATTCCGTGTGCATGAACTACCCCGAAATTCAAGACGTTAGAAATAATGTCTATTTTGGTTTGGGGAAGTCCATGCATATGCATTGGGAGGTAATCTAAATTACGCTCTCCGCCATAACAAAAACCCATGCATCATGTAGTGTAGCTTAGTATAGTTTGCATTTAGTCTAGAAATCATGCATCATGCTTGCATAATTTTCTATCGTATTGGCCATTGAGGACAATGCCCATACTAGTGTGGGGATGGGAAATTCTAACTTGACTTTTATTCAAAAATCCAAAAAACATCAAAAAATTCAAAAAATTCAAAAAAATTGAAAATCCAAAAACAAGTTCATTTCCTTTGTAGTGTAATCTTGTATATATTGTGTTTGTTCATCCTTGTTCACATCGATCAACTACGCCACATCCGAGATATGAGGATATTGAAGACCGCATGGTATGATCTTTCCAATCTCCTTTTTCCTCTTTATGTTAATGACTATGTGGCTTTATTTTGATTGATGCGGTATAAACAATGTGAATTTAGGATTGCATTTAGATTATTTGGCATACTAGTTGGTAGAAGCATATGCATTAGGTTGTATAAATGTTAGTTGCATCATGGCATGTAGTTTGCATGTTAGAAAAATTTTGTGAAACCGTCTACTTGGGAAGCTTGACAAGTGTATATAGGCCCTAGTAGATGCTTTTTCTTATTAAGACTTTGCTTGTTAGAATACTTGTAAAACACCCTAGGATGTGTCATGCTAGTATCCTTTGACCCATGGATTAAGGCCTAGTCAAGAGTACCTTGTGGTGTGATAACTCCTTGGCTACCGTTTATTCCAAGGTGACCCTTGCAACCATGCAACCATCATTCATCCATGTTCTACCATACATTTTGTCATCAAAGGGAATGGGCACAAAATTGTTCAAAATTTGAGTTCAAGAAGTAAAATGAAATGAAAAGTCAAAAAGTTTGCAAATTGCATCAAATGAAAAGAGGAGCAAAAAAAATAGACTCCTAAAGCTTCAAATATAAGGCACCCTCACTAGATATGGGGTGACTTTGAAAATGTTCAAAAGAAAATGCAATAAGTTGAAAGTTGTCAAGTATTGAAATGCCAAAAATCAAAAGAAATGGCAAGAAAGTGATCTCAAATGTTATATGCCACAAGAAATTGGGGGGAAAAACAACAACAAAGCAAACTCCCAAATGAAACTCAAATTCTATCAATCCCTTTATCCATCGTATCCACTTTTGTGCATGGTAGAGAGGGGACGACCCTTCTTCTTGTCTAGGCAAGAAGAGGAATTCCGCAATCCTCCAGTGTTTCTAACACCATAGGGAGTCTATTCTTGACAAAAGCATTTAACGATTGAGGACAAAGGTACCCTAGCTTGACACAACTTGGAGGTGATTT
Organism: Silene latifolia; assembly: GCF_048544455.1. NCBI lineage: Eukaryota > Viridiplantae > Streptophyta > Magnoliopsida > Caryophyllales > Caryophyllaceae > Silene > Silene latifolia. The sequence goes on along the minus strand of NC_133532.1, from coordinate 93,207,958 downwards.
ATTGGTATCCTGCTAGGCTTAGTAGTTTGAAGAAATTGCATCTATGAAGGAGTGTGTACCCTTGAATTGCTTCCCTTGTAGATAATTTCCGCCACTTAGATGAGGAAAGTGGCTATTCTTTTGTAGATGCATCCATTACTTGATTTTTTGTGCTTTAATGATTGGATGTATCGCTATTTTGGCAAGACCCACCTTGCCTTGCAAGAAGGCATCCTACCTCATGGTTGTCTTGTTGTGAGTTGAAGGAGCGGAGTGAGACCCGCTAATTGTCTCATGTCGGCTATGCTATTAGGTTAGTTTAAACAACGGTCCTAGTTTTTGTCACCTCTTTACTCGGGACGAGCAAAGGTTAAGTTTGGGGATATTTGATGTGACCATTATTTGAGCATATTTAGTCCCCGAATTAGCCTCGTTCCTATGCTTTTTAGTGCATAATTGGGTCATTTACTATCTTTAGTCCTTTGTTTTGCATATTCTTTGAGGTTTTGTTTCCTTGGTAGGAGAGGAGTGCAAACCATGCATTTTCATGACAAAATAGAGCTAAATTGATCGAATCAAATGACCAAGAATCAAAGAGAAGACAAGACTAGAAGGCCTTTGTACATATTATAGTAGATGGGCAATGATGAAGAAATCCTTGTATCCCCGACTAAATCTCGGAGGATTATTGGAAGAAGAAAAGAAGAAAAGAAAGCTGTGACACAATCCGCCCGTCCAACTAGGCAAGACGCCCGTCCAAGATGTGAGGAATCCGAGCGTCTTTGCCAGAGGGACGCCCGTCCAACAACGTAACAATCCGCCCGTCCAGCCCATCAATCCGCTCGTCCAGCCATCAGGAAATCCGCCCGTCCCGACACCTTGGATGCCCGGATTCTCTTACAGGCCCGCGAGACCTTTTCTTCCCTCCATGAAAGATGAGCATATTTATGAAAGACCGGCAAAAAGGAGACCGGCATCTCTTTTGAGAGGAGCGATTCCTCAAGGACTTAATCGTCATTTAAGCCCTTAGTAAACTCTAATTTGTGTACCTAATCCCCACTATAAATACCCCATTAGTCTAATTAGATAATGATGTTCTTCTTATCAATCCTTAGTGTAGTTTATATCATTCTAATCTCTTCTTAATCTTGTAATCAACTCCTAATCAAATATTAATACAAATCTCATTTCCTTAATCTCTCTTTTGTTCATCTTTTATTTTGGGTAATTGAAGATTATTTGGGTTATTATTGGGAGATTGACAACCTTCCAATCAATCATCAAGTACTTCTATTATTCTTTGCTTTATTATTGGAATCATTAGTAGGTATAATTCTCTTAATCCCTTTTTAATTATTGTTAATCATCTTCATTTATTCATTATGTTTTGCTTTGTTAATGTGATTGACAACCTTGTTAACATGTCAAACTTGATAATGAGTGAGTAGTTTCCTTAACTAGGGTTAATGGGTAATTAGGGGAAACCAACATGGGGAATGATTCATGCTTAATTTAATATGTTTTCATAGTTTATTTGCTTGCTTGTTGTGATCTCAACTTATGCACATGTTATGTTTGATGAAATGCGAGCCTATGAATCCTTGTATTTTTTACCCATCACTTACCTTTTCAATGAGACTTGAAAGACATAAACAAACTTGGGTCTCATTAGACCATGCATATAGTTGAGTAGGGAGGATTAAGTCGACTTGTAGGTGTTGTACAATCTAATCGATTCGGCTCCGGGACCCAAACCTTCCTAGGATTGTAAGATATAAACCAACTCGATCCATCACAATAATAATTGCTTGCTTATAATTTGAGAATATATTTGTATGATCAATTCCCATGAATCCCCTATGACCCCATGACACCCTAGTGCTTTTAATCAATTGTTTACATCTCTTTTTAATCATCTTGCTTGTTTACTTTTATTGCTATTTAGTTTAGTGATCTTCTCATCTCAACCCCAAATCGTGACACCCCTAGACATCGCTACTTGCAATCAAAAATCCTACATCAATACCCGTCCCTTGGGATCCGACCTTTACTTGCCTCTTTACTAATAGTAGAGTTGTTTGTGAAGTTATAAATATTGTTTTGGTCTAGGTGCTCTTAACGACAAGTAACCGAAAACTAAATCTCCAAGTGAGTCTGACCAATGATTAACAATAATTAAAAAGGGATTAAGAGAGTTATACGTAATGATGATTCTAAAATAAAGCAAAGAATAATAGAAGTACTTGATGAATGATTGGAAGGTTGTCAATCTCCCAATAATAACCCAAATAATCTTCAATTACCCAAAATAAAGATGAACAAAAGAAAGATTAAGGAAATGAGATTTGTATTAATAATTGATTAGAAGTTGATTACAAGATTAAGAAGAGATTAGAATGATATAAACTACATTAAAGATTGATAAGAAGAACATGATTAATCTAATTAGACTAATGGGGTATTTATAGTGGGGATTAGGTACACAAATTTGGGTTTACTAAGGGCTTAAATGACGATTAAGTCCTTGAGGATTCGCTCCTCTCAGAAAAAGATGCGGGTCTCCTTTTTGCCGGTCTTTCACAAATATGCGCATCTTTCATGGAGCAAGAAGAGGACGTGTGGGTCTATAGCACAATCCGGGCGTCCAAGGGTCGGGACGAGCGGATTCTCAGGTGGCTGGACGGGCGGCCTTCAAGGTTGGACGAGCGTCCTGGGAGGCTTCTGGACGGGCGTCCTTATGGTAAAGACGCTCGGATTCTTGCAGTCTTGGACGGGCGTCCTGCCTGGTTGGATGAGCGGATCTCGTCCCAGCTATCTTTTCTTCTTTTCTTCTTCTCTTCTCCCAACAATCCTCCGAGATTTTGTCGGGGATGCAAGGATTTCTTCATCATTGCCCATCTACTATAATATGTACAAAGGCCTTCTAGTCTTGTCTTCTCTTTGATGCTTGGTCATTAGATTTGATCAATTTAGCTCTATTTTGCCATGAAAATGCAAGGTTTGCACTCCTCTCCTACCAAGGAAACAAAACCTCAAAGAATATGTAAAACAAAGGACTAAAGATAGTAAATGACCCAAACATGAACTAAAAAGCATAGGAACGAGGCTAATTCGGGGACTAAATATGCTCAAATAATGGTCACATCAAATATCTCCAAACCGAACCTTTGCTCGTCCCGAGTAAAGAGGTGACAAAAACTAGGACCCTTATTTAACTATCCTACTAATATAGCCGACATGAGACAATTAGCGGGTCTCACTCCGCCCCTTCAACTCACAACAAGACAACCATGAGGTAGGATGCCTTCTTGCAATGCAAGGTGGGTCTTGCCAAAATGGCGACACATCCAAGCATTAAAGCACACAAAAACAAGTAATGGATGCATCTACAAAAGAATAGCCACTTTCCTCATCTAAGTGGCGGAAATTATCTAAAAGGGGAAGCAATTCAAGGGTACACACTCCTTCATATATGCAATTTCTTCAAACTACTAAGCCTAGAAGGATACCAATAAATCACCTCCAAGTTGTGTCAAGCTAAGTTACCTTCGTCCTCAATCGTTAAATGCTTTTGTCAAGAATAGACTCCTTATGGTGTTAGAAACACTGGAGGATCGCGGAATTCCCCCTCTTGCCTAGACAAGAAGAAGGGTCGTCCCCTCTCTACCATGCACAAAAATGGATATGATGGATAAAGGGATCGATAGTATTTGAGTTTCATTTGGGAGTTTGCTTTTGTTGGTTGTTTTTTCCCCCCAATTTCTTGTGGCATATAACATTTGAGAACAATTTCTTGCCATTTATTTTAATTTTTGGCATTTCAATACTTGACAACTTTTTACATTTTCTTTTGAACATTTTCAAAGTCACCCTAATTAGTAACGAGGGTGCCTTATATTTGAAGCATTAGGAGTCTATTTTTGCTCCTCTTTTCATTTGATGCAATTTGCAAACTTTTTGGACTTTTCATTTCATTTCTTGAACTCAAATTTTGAACGATTTTTGTGCCCATTCCCTTTGATGACAAAATGTATGGTAGAATATGGATGAATGATGGTTGCATGGTTTCAAAGATCACCTTGGAATAAACGGTAGCCAAGGAGTTATCACACCACAAGGTACTCTTGACTAGGCCTTAATTCATGGGTCAAAGGATACTAGCATGACACATCCTAGGGCGTTTTACAAGTATTCTAATAAGCAAAGTCTTAAGAAGAAAAAGCATCTACTAGGGCCTATATACACTTGTCAAGCTTCCCAAATAGACGGTTTCACAAAATTTTTGTAACATGCAAACTACATGCCATGATGCAACTAACATTTATACATCCTAATGCATATGCTTCTACCAACTAATATGCCAAATACTCTAAATGCGAGTCCTAAATTCACATTGTTTATACCGCATCAATTAAAATAAAGCCACATAGTCATTAACATAAAGAGGAAAAAGGAGATTGGAAAGATCATACCATGCGGTCTTCAATATCCCCATGTCTCGGATGTGGCGTAGTCGATCAATGTGAACAAGGATGAACAAACACAATATATACAATAATATAAACAAGACTACACTAAAAAGAAAATGAACATGTTCTTTTTGATTTTTTTCAATTTTTCAATTTTTTTGGATTTTTCGAAATTTTTGATTTTTTTGGATTTTGAATAAAAGTCAAGTTAGAATTTCCCATCCCCACACTAGTATGGGCATTGTCCTCAATGGCCAATACGATAGGAAATTATGCAATGGATATGCATGATTTCTAAACTAAATGCAAACTATACTAAGCTACACTACATGATGCATGTGTTTTTGTTATGGCGGAGAGCATAATTTAAATTAGCTCCCAATGCATATGCATGGACTTCCCCAAACCAAAATAGACATTATTTCTAACGTCTTGAATTTCGCGGTAGTTCATGCACATGGAATGCAATGCATGAAACTAAAGATTGTCATTTTGGATTTTACAAGTTGGGAACAATAAAAATGAACTCCTTAATGAAGCCAAGGTGTTAGTCCTCCATGTTGCTAGGACTCCACAAAATAAATGATCAAGATAAAATAAAAATAAGGGAAGTAGACAAACCATGATGGAGGTGTAAGAGTGTAGGAGCCTCCAAAGTTTGCTAATCTTCACCCATCGTATCATCATCATCATCATCATCCTCTCTTGAGGTATTATCAACTTCCATAGATGTGGAATCGTCTCCACTCCCACTTTTACTTCCTTGTTCTTCCTCACTTTCCTCTTCCTCTTCTTGAGCTTCTTCTTCTTGAACCTCTTCTTCTTCACCTTCTTCATCAATATTCTAATCATCAACATTCTCCTCTCCACCCGGTCTTCAACCACTAGAGGTGCTAGGAAAGAAAAATTCCCTATCCGCTCAACTAGGCAAAGGACATGATGGATCAAGAAGTCCTTGCCTAGCTAGATGTAGGAGGGGTGGATATTGGGCCTTGTAAGCATCCACTCTATCATTGTAAGCTTGCTTGTGCATTTCCCTCATGATTAGAGTCATGTAATCATTTCCTACCTCGACATCCTTGGGTTTGAATTCGTGATACTCAAATGGGTAAGGTGGGGTGATAATGGAGGAGGAGGAGGGCTCGTCAATCTCGCCTCTTTGTTGTTGAATAATATACTCGGTCTCCTCGGAGAGTGGAAGAAGGTAATTTGGTCGGTGAGCATTCAATCGGTAAATCTTTAAAGGCAAGGTGAAGGATCTTGCTTCATTGGTTAACCACCCATATTTGGTGTCAAGAGAATCATGCTTGACCTACTTAAACTTATGAATCATGGTGTCCATATCAATGAGATGGCCTCTTTTAACCGCCATATAAGTGTTGTCCTTGTTGAAATTTGGGTTAAAGTGTTTGGCCAAATGGGTAACTAGTCCTCCATTTACGATAAAAGCGGTGCCCTCTTTACCACAATCGACATTAAGCCATCGTTCAACCAAAAGTCTTAGAGCATTATATGGCTTAGTACATTCCCTTCCTATGTTCAAGGCCGACTCAAGAAGAACACAATCGAGCTTGGTAAAATGATTAGTGCCATTTCTTGCTATCAAAGTATTCCCAATGACCTTATGCCACACTCTAATGCCCGGATGGTGGACAAATAGAGCACGACAATCATGAAAGCGCATAAATTTCTTTCCGGAAATTGCCTCCCAAAGAGGAGCGGAGTCATACTTGTCGGGGATCTTTGTATATTTCGGGGTATCGCTAAGGCCTAAAATCTTACTCAATTCGCCAAAAGTGATGCGTCTATCAACATTTGCAAGACGAAACTCGATGTGGGTTCTAGTCTCCACCCTTGTGACTTTCAAGGAACTCAAAAATTCCAAGGTGAGGGAGGGGTATGTCAATTCCTTCATGGTAAACAATTTACCCAATCCCATAGACTCAAAGAAGGTTTTGGTTCGTTCAAGAACACCCAATTTTGACAATGCATCTTCACAAAGAAACTTAGTAGGCATGATGGTTTTCTTAGCAAAGAGAATGAATTTCTCCCTATGAGAGTCGGAAGTGAAAGTTATCTCCGGATAATTGGATAATTGCTCAATGACCGGAGTTGTTGATGTTGTAGCTTCCATAGGGGGACCTTGTTGAACCTCCAACCTTACCTCTTGGACTACCAATGCCTTTTGACAATTGTTTTGCTTGAAGAGCTTGTTGCCTTTTTGAAAGTGTCTTCTTTGGGGGTGCCTTGTTACCTCCTTTAGTTCTTGTCATTCTTGATTACACCAAAGAAAGATTGAAATCTTCAATTTTTAGTTATGCCCAAATCGATTTAAGATGAAATAATGTTGCTTTGTATCTTAAAAATCGACTCAAAGGTTGAAGATTTTGGTGTTTGAATCAATTGTTGTTGCAAAAGGAGTGATTATTTTTTGTTGTGAGGAAGTTTGAATTTGATTTTGTTGAATTTGGTTGAGGAAATTTGATTTTGTTGATGTAGAGGATGAGGGTTTTTGGGTAGTGGGTAGTGTTTGAATGTAGAATAAATGAGAATGAATGAGGGAAGAGGGTTTTAAAGACCCGTTATGTTTGAAAACAGCAGCAGGGGACGAGCGGACCAAGGGTCGGGACGCTCGGATTCTTTGTGTTTTATCTCAGGAAAGGACGCCACAGGACGAGCGTCTTTCTGCAAGGACGAGCGGATTTTTCAATTTGAGACGAGCGTCTTCCTGGACGGACGCTCGGATTCTGTTACAGGGAGAAACTTTAAGTTTCAACAGCAGAAAGACGAGCGTCTTTTCTGTAAGACGAGCGGCCAGGATCAGACGAGCGGATTGTCAATTGAGACGCTCAGATTCTGTGTCAGACTAGTTTTTTGAATTCTGCAGCTCTACCAGACGAGCGGATTGTATCTTAGATGCTCGGATTCCTTGAAGACGAGCGGATTCTCCTTTTGGCCGCTCGGATTCTTCCTTGACCACACGGATTCAGGTCCATCCGTGGGTATTGCATAACCCATATCATTTTCATTCTTTAATTCTCGTGTTCTTCATTGTGGGGGCACTACAAAGGCATGAATAGCCTAGGCAATTGCTATCCCCACACTAAGATAAAGCACTACACATCAATAAAATAATGAGTCCCTCCCTCACTTCTCTCAAATGATGAATATCTTGATCAAGGCACAAAAATATAAATCCAAAAATGACAAAAATGCAATGTAAAAATTAAAATGCAAGTTAGGGAGTTAGAATATTTACAAATGGTGGTTTAGGGAGGACTCCACCAAACTCTCATCCAATGTGAGATGTCAAGGGGGCATGTTCAAGGTGTTGTTGATGTTACTCAACACCTTGAAGAATTAGTCGAAAGCTTTTTCATTATCATGATAAAGATCCTCAATAGATCTTTGCACTTGTTGTTCTCCATGATGGTCTTGGTTTATAGCATTACCAATGTAGGGATTGAATATCCCTTCGAACTCATGATCCCAAAGACCGCAAACTTCGTCTACTTGATCACTAAAAATTTCTTGAGTTGATAGAGACAACTCTCCTTCTTTCTTGTCTTGGCCAATGAGGCCATCCTCTTCATTGTTGGATTTGGGTGAGCTTTTCAAGCTCTCATTGGTGCTATTTCCTTGCTCATTGAATAGAGCATCATCAACTTTCTTTTTCCATTGGAATTCCGACTTCTTCCTATCATCCTTCCGGCTATAATGATCAACCATAAAGCATGGTTCATGCAAACGGGGAATGGTCTTATCAAGATTGAAAGTTATGGTCTCATCTCCCACTTCTAGAGTAAGCTCTCCGTGCTTCACATCGATCACCGCACCCGTGGTGTGCAAGAAAGGTCTACCGACGATGATCGGAATATTGGAGTCTTCTTCCATGTCAACAATGACAAAGTCCACCGGGATGAAGAATTTGCCGATTCTCACGGGAACATCTTCCCATATCCCTAAAGGTGTCTTCGTCGATCTATCGGCCATTTGGAGTGTGATGTTGGTACATTTAAGTTCTCCCATCCCTAGCCTTTTACTAACCGAATACGGCATAACACTCACGCTTGGTCCTAGATCACACAAAGCCTTATTGATCGTGGTGTCGCCAATGGTACACGGTATTGAGAAGCTTCCCGGATCTTTAAGTTTCGGAGGTGATCTCCCTTGAAGGATTGCACTACTCACCTTAGTGAAGGCGATAGTTTCAAGCTTCCGGATCGACTTCTTTTTCGTAAGGATGTCCTTCATGTACTTTGCATAGGCCGGCACATGATTGATTAATTCCGTGAAAGGAATCGAGACTACCAAATTCTTCACAATTTCCATAAATTTTCCAAGTTGTTCATCAAACTTAGGCTTAGCTTGACGACTTGGGAATGGAAGTCTAATCACAATGGGCTCCTTCTCCTTGGCCTTTTCTTCACTTTTCTTTGAAACTTCTTCTTTTGTTGGTTCTCCTTCCTTAGAGTTTTGCACAACTTCTTCTTTGTCACTAGCTTCCACAACTTCATCCTCAACTTGCTTCTTCGGTCCTTCATATCTCGTACCACTCCTCAAGTGAATGGCACTAACCGTTTCATGTCTTGGGGGATTACTTTGAGGTGGTAATTGCCCCTTTTGTCTTTGAGAGTTTGAAGATGCTAGTTGGGTCAATTGAGTTTCCAACATTTTTGTGTGGGCTAGGATATTGTTGATGGTGATGTCTTTTGCTTGGCTATATTTTTGCATTTGAGTGAAAAACTCTTGTTGATTCTTTTGCATTTGGAGGACCGCTTTTTGAAAATCAAAACCTTGGTCATTTTGTTGATTGTATGGAGTTTGATTTTGGTAACCTTGGTTTTGGTTGAAAAAGGGTCTTTGATTTTGGTTTCTCATGGGAGGTGGGGTGTATGTTTGTTGAGGGTTTTGAACATTTTGGCTTTTGTATGAGAGATTTGGGTGGAATTTGGTGTTTTCATTGTAATAGTTGGAATAATGGGTACCACTCTTGTATGCTTGAAAAGCATTCACTTGTTCATTTGTTCCCCTACATTCACTTTGGTCATGTCCCAAAGTTCCAAAATTCTCACATATCCCACTTGGGATTGATGAAGATGTTACCATGGCATTAACATGATGCTTTGGTGATTTTGAGGCTTCTTCAAGTTTAGCCACAACCATCTTAAACTTCAAGTTGATGGTATCAATATGAGCACTAAGTTGAGCACCCAATTGAGTAATAGAGTCCACTTCATGCTTTCCTCCTCTAGTAGCATTGCGAGGTCTACTATATTGTGAATTATGGATCGCCATTTCCTCAATTTTGTTCCAAGTTTGATTGTCGTCAACTTCGGTGAACATACCATTTGATCCCATGTTGAGAATGTTTCTTGAGTCTTCATAAAGACCATTCCAAAATTCTTGTACCAAGAACCACTCGCTAAGTCCATGATGAGGACATGAGCGACAAATTCCTTTGAATCGCTCCCAAGCTTCATACAAAGATTCTTCACCCCTTTGCTTAAAACCCGTAATTTGAGCTCTTAGCATGTTAGTCTTTTCTGGAGGGTAGAATTTTTTGTAGAAAGCTAGAGCCAACTTCTTCCAAGAGTCAATTCCAAGAGTAGCCTTATCAAGGCTTTTCAACCATTGTTTTGCGGTGCCAATTAGAGAAAAAGGGAATAAGTCCCATTGAATTTGGTCTTGAGTTACACCGGTTTGTGAAATCGCATCACAATAGTCACAAAAAGTTTCCATATGGGAATGAGGGTCTTCACTAGGCATCCCCCCAAATTGGCTTCTTTCGACTAATTGGATAAATGCGGATTTTGCAATGAAATTCCCGGTTAAGTGTTGTGGTGTGGGAGTACCATTGGGTAGGTTCTCCTCGGTTGGTACGGAATGTGATGAAAATTTAGGCATTGTAGGTTGATTTTGTGATTGATTTGGTGTTGGGTTCTCCTCACCTTCTCTTGCAAAAGGGTTGATGAACTCAATAGTATTTGTTTGAATATCTACAACCTCACCAATACCTCTCGAAGTATTTCTAGCAAGTCTTCTATTGGTTGTCAAAGTCCTTTTAATTTCGTGATCAATGGGTAACAAGTTACCTTGTGATCTTCTAGACATGCAAAATATCAAACAACTCGAAAATAATTAGAACAAACCTTGAGGAGTTTTACTTCCCCAAGGCAAAGAAAGACACAACTTATAACAATCTAAGAAAGTCAAATCAAGTTAACACCGTCCCCGGCAACGGCGCCATTTTTGGTCGGACTCACTTGGAGCTTAATTTTCGGTTACTTCTCGTTAGGAGCACCTAGACCAAAAAAAAATTTATAACTTCACAAAAAACTCTACTATTAGTAAAGAGGCAAGTAAAGGTCGAATCCCAAGGGACGGGTATTGATGTAGGATTTTCGATCGCAAGTAGCGGTGTCTAGGGGTGTCACAATTTGGGTTGAGATAAGAAGATCACTAAACTAAATAGCAATAAAAGTAAGCAACCAAGATGATTAAAATGAGATGTAAATAAATGATTAAAAGCACTAGGGTGTCATTGGGTCATAGGGGATTCATGGAAATTGATCATACAAATATATTCTCAAATTATAAGCAAGCAATTATTGTTGTGATAGGATTGAGTTGGTTTATATCTTACAATCCTAGGAAGGTTTGGGTCCCGGAGCCGAATCGATTAGATTGTACAACACCTACAAGTCGACTTAATCCTCCCTACTCAACTATATGCATGGTCTAATGAGACTCGAGTTGGTTTATGTCTTACAAGTCTCATTGAAAAGGTAAGTGATGGGTAAAAAATGCAAGGATTCATAGGCTCGCATTTCATCAAACATAACATGTGCATAAGTTGAGATCACAACAAGCAAGCAAATAAATTATGAAAACATATTAAATTAAGCATGAATCATCCCCCATGTTGGTTTCCCCTAATTACCCATTAACCCTAGTTAAGGAAACTATTCACTCATTATCAAGTTTAACATGTTAACAAGGTTGTCAATCATATTAACAAAGCAAAACATGATGAATAAATGAAGATGATTAACAATAATTAAAAAGGGATATAGAGAGTTATACCTAATGATGATTCCAAAATAAAGCAAAGAATAATAGAAGTACTTGATGAATGATTGGAAGGTTGTCAATCTCCCAATAATAACCCAAATAATCTTCAATTACCCAAAATAAAAGATAAACAAAAGAAAGATTAAGGAAATGAGATTTGTATTAATAATTGATTAGAAGTTGATTACAAGATTAAGAAGAGATTAGAATGATATAAACTACACTAAAGATTGATAAGAAGAACATGATTAATCTAATTAGACTAATGGGGTATTTATAGTGGGGATTAGGTACACAAATTAGGGTTTACTAAGGGCTTAAATGACGATTAAGTCCTTGAGGAATCGCTCCTCTCAGAAAAAGATGCGGGTCTCCTTTTTGCCGGTCTTTCACAAATATGCGCATCTTTCATGGAGAAAGAAGAAGACGTGTGGGTCTGTATCACAATCCGGGCGTCCAAGGGTCGGGACGAGCGGGTTTTCAGGTGGCTGGACGGGCGGCTTTCAAGGTTGGACGAGCGTCCTGGGAGGGTTCTGGACGGGCGTCCCTATGGTAAAGACGCTCGGATTCTTGCAGTCTTGGACGGGCGTCCTGCCTGGTTGGACGAGCGGATCTCGTCCCAGCTATCTTTTATTCTTTTCTTCTTCTCTTCTCCCAACAATCCTCCGGGATTTTGTCGGGGATGCAGGGATTTCTTCATCATTGCCCATCTACTATAATATGTACAAAGGCCTTCTAGTCTTGTCTTCTCTTTGATGCTTGGTCATTAGATTTGATCAATTTAGCTCTATTTTGCCATGAAAATGCAAGGTTTGCACTCCTCTCCTACCAAGGAAACAAAACCTCAAAGAATATGCAAAACAAAGGACTAAATATAGTAAATGACCCAAACATGCACTAAAAAGCATAGGAACGAGGCTAATTCGGGGACTAAATATGCTCAAATAATGGTCACATCAACCTTCCAGTGACTGAGCCTTTACCGGCGGCAGTGGTAGCTGCCGATTCTGATGAGGAGGACGAGGAGGTTCCTGAGAGGCAGGTGTACCTCATTGACCCAGATATCCTGGAGGTGATGCCCGAGCCGAGGAAGGGGGACCAGGTAAGACCTGGGGATGCCCAGCCTAGAGTGGGGAGCACTACAAAATAAACGCGGAAAACTGACGGAAAAAAACCGTCACTAAGGCCTGTTTTCCGTCAGGAATGGCCACTCCTGACGGTTATTCCGTCAGGATTAAAGCGTCACTACAAATGGTCACAGAAAACAGCTTCTGGCGGTATTTCCGTCAGGAATGACAATAACTGACGGTTATTCCGTCATAACCTCACTTTTAGGGTGACTAGGTAAGTCAACGAAATGTTGACTAGTACTGACGGAATAACCGTCAGAAGTGGGGTAATACTGACGGAAATTCCGTCACAAAAGTCAAACAACTTGTTGACTTTTGTGACGGAATTTCCGTCAGGATTAGCCTACTTCTGACGGTTATTTCGTCAGTATTAGTCAACAAAATGTTGACTTATGTGACGGTATTTCCGTCAGAACATATTTAAGCAGTAGCTGAAAACAGCAGCTTGCTGCCTAGCCACAATGCGGATTTTGCATTGTTTTTACGCACCAAACCTGCAAAAACCAAATACGACGGTCGACCGCCAAGCGGGAATCCATTATCATGTCGACCGCATGAGCGGGAATCAAGAGTAGACAACGAAAGCAATGAAAGAAAACCAAACACGATTGGAAGACCGAAGTTATTACATAAAAGCTAAAGGTCAAATTTTTACATGTCTCATAAAATAATGTCTTATACATACCAACTAAACTACTAAAATCCTACGTCATAAGTGTCCTAAGGTAGCCTTAACTAAACTACCAACATAAGAACATAGACGACGGTACTAATAATTACCTAGAGGCTCAATAAAGTCATTACCAAAGCCATGCCCGCCATCCTCATTGTCTTCTCTACGGAAAGGGCCGGGGAAACCGGAGCACGAGGGAGGGGGTTGAGTCACTTGAGATGCGCGCATCTGAGCCATTGCTTGTTTTATTTCTGCCATTTCCTGAGCTTGGAGACGGACTGTTTCCTCAAGACTTTGTCGTGCGGTTCGCTCATTGTTTAGTTGGGTGGCAAATTGAGTATCTTTGGGTAGGAGTGTAAGAGAATGATCGACGAGTACCTTTGTTACACGGACGTTCAAACCATTGTTCGGCCGCTACATCACCGTTCCCGAAAAATCTTCCACGATTGTCAAAACCATCGACCGCTTTGTAGAACGAACGGTACTCGTCTGGAGCCTCTCCGGGGGGCGTTGGTTGACTCATCTCTTCTTGATAAATGGCCTAAAAGAAAAACAAATAAGAAAAAAATGATGTTATATTTAAAAATGAGGAAAATATAATAACTATTAACATTATGAATTAGAGATATAAAATAAATATTAACTTACGTCGGTCTTAGCGGCTCGAGGATTAACCCACTCCCCCTTCTTGTTTTTCTTGGTCTTTGTAAACAACTTGTATGGTGTGGCCGACTCACCCTAAAAGTAGCATAAAAACGTAAATTGATTATATTCGGCAATCAATAATACTTGTAACCAATTTGTGAAAAATAATAAATTTGGAGGGAGTATAATACTTACCAATTCCTTGAAAGCATCGGAGCAACTCTTACGGCCTAGAGTATGAGTGCCTAGTGCTTTCCCGTCCTTAGCACCCGACAATCTATTTGCCTTATTTGTCTTAGAACTTTTGGCAAATTCAGGGTCTTTTTCTTCTCTTTCCTTCAGATTCACCCACCAAGAGAGCGGTACCCACTCGGGTTTGTTCTTTAGATACTTGAGTCCATTAATAAGCTTGGTAATCTTCCTCGTGACCTCCTTTTGCCAATCGGGATAAGGGTTATACTCTTTATCGACGGACTTCACATGTTTCTATTTCAAAAACAAGTATTTAATTAGTAATAGAAGATGACTTTAATTAATAAAAATAAAATAAAAATTATTAACGTAAAGTAAATAATAGGTAACTTTTAAATTACCCTAAACCAATTCCACATCTTCAAACGCTGCGCTTGGCTCGCCTCACTCCATTTGGTGAAGTACTCTTCATACGTAATGTTATTTGTGAACGACCAGTGACATATTTTTTTATGCACTTGTCATTCCACCTGAAAATTAAAACAAACATATATTGAAAATTTAAATAAAATGATTTGAATGATATATATTTCATAAAGCTAAAAATAAGTTTTAGAACACTTACACATTTACCATCTGGTTTGTTTTGTGATAGAATTATCTGCATATTATCCGTTTCCGGATTAAATGTCTGAACATCGTCATCATCATTATCAATCACATCGTTCTCCTGGTTACGGCAACTTCCCCCACTACCGCTCCTTATTATCTTTCGAATGAAACCTGCCATATACTAATCATAAACAACAGAAATTGTCAGTTGAATAAAAATCGTTAGTACAAATTGGAGTGTCATGAACAATATAATAAATAAATAATTAACACCGCAAATTGGTAGTCCAACAAAAATGAAAACAAAAATGAAGTGTCATGATTAAAATGCTTCAATTTGATTCAATGATTAAAATTCATACATAAAAATGATTTCATTAAAATTCATACATTAATATAGTAGAATTACAACAACTCCCATCACTCATCACTATCACTATCACTATGAATCAAAAGAGGTTCATCATCATCTGAAAAAAGCATTCCGACTTCTTCATCTTCTTCCCCATTTTCCTCTATTCTATTTTCTTTAACTTCAAATTCATTATCCTCTTCTTCTCCGACATCCCCGTCATATTCCCTTTCACCCATTTACACAACCACTTCATATTCATCTTCAGTTTCTGACTTTTCCACCAAAATTGGTGAAGATGCGTGATCATTGACAACCACATCCTCTTGGAAGACAAGTTCGTCAACAGGAGCATCAACATGTGATCTTGCCTTGATTTTAAAAACCGCGGACCATTGCTGATTACCTTTCTTAGTGGTTGGATAAGAAGCATAACAAACTTGATCGACTTGAAAAGCTGCCACGAATGGGTTATTTCCACGAAACTTCTTTTTCTCATTTACATCTACAAGTCCGTATGCCTTATGGATATTAAGTCCTAGTTGAGAATTATCAAACCAATCACATTTAAACAATATCACCCTATAAACCCTTTTCTCGGTATAATAACCAAGTTCAATTACTTCATTTAGGGTTCCATAGTAGTCCAAACCTTCTGTAGAATTCACACAAACCCCATTACTTGAGGTAGCTTTCGAAAGATCAACTCCCTCCTTATAAGCTCGAAATTTATAGCCATTGATAGAATATCGTCTCCATGTCTTCACCTTGCTACTAGGACCTAATGCTAGAGCTACTATTAAAGGGTCCTTTAATCTATAAGACTATCAATAAAACAATATGTTAATTAATGTGTTATATATATTAATAATCTCCATAACTAATGATATGGACAAACAAAATAAATGAATTGGTATATGATAGTATGAAACGTATTACTTACTTCATTTCGGAACCATTTCGGATAACTTTTGTCATGTTTGCTCCAAACATCATCAGAGGACATGACATCAGGAAATGTGAGTTTGATATGTGTCTCAAATTCCCTATATATAGGGGGAAAATGTTTTAATTATATATTACCTATAATTTTGATCTTATTTGATAATTAAAAATGTATTGAGTAATGACGAAATAATAACTTACTTTTCATAAGGCTCTAACAATTTCCCACAATTCCGTAGCACATAAAAATGAGAATCTTCATACTCTTTCTGACTCAAGTGCCTCTGAATACATTTCCCGGTTGTAGTACCCATGTCGGCATTGAATAACTCGGGTAATTTCATTGAATCTATGTCGTCATCGAAATTCACACCAACATCTAAATCTTTCGCTTTTGTGTCAATGTGACTTTCAAAATATAGGGAACAGAAATTTGCAATTTCCTCTAACAAAAAAGAATTGCATATTGAACCCTCCACCCGAGCTTTGTTGCCAATCTTTCTTTTTATATGATTAAGAAATCTCTCAAATGGATACATCCATCGATATTGAACAGGTCCTCCAACCTTCGCTTCATAAGGTAAGTGAATTGGCAAATGCTCCATGGAATTGAAGAAAGATGGGGGAAATATCTTCTCTAACTTGCATATTATATCCGGAATGTTATTCTCTAGACGTTCCATAGAATCAACTCTAATCGTAGAAGTACACAGGTCTCTAAAAAATTGGCTGATCTCAGTTATTGCATTCCAAGAATTAGTTGGGAGCAACTCTCTCAAGGCAACAGGGAGTAGCCGTTCCATAAAGACATGACAGTCATGACTTTTCATGGAATGCAACACCTTATTTTTATGGTCAACACACCGACTCAGATCTGAAGCATAACCATCCGGGAATTTCAATTTAGCAACCCATTCACATAAAGCCTTTTTCTCCGCAATTTCTAAAACAAACCTAGATGATATTGGCCGTTTATAACAAAGTTCATTAAAGTCTAGTTTTTCCTTAGGGCCAAATTTAGTTTTACCTGGTACATCCATCATCGTGTTGATAAGTTGTTCGAAGAAGTTTTTCTCAATGTGCATAACGTCCAGGTTGTGTCGAATTAACAACGTTTTCCAGTAAGGAAGTTCCCAAAGTATGCTTTGTTTCCACCAACCTTCATTCTTGTCTTTCAATCTTTTCAATTCTTGATCAGAAGCATCAACTATTTTTGGCAAATCCTTAACGGAATCCCACACTTCATCACATGTTAATTTCGACGCGGCTATGCGATTCTCAGTTTTTCTGTTCTTTAGAAAATGCTTACAATTGCTGCGGAAAGGATGATCAAGTCTTAAGAACTCACGGTGACAATCGAACCAACAAACCTTTTTGCTATTTTTAAGCCAAAAAGATATATGTTCTTTTTCTTGACAATAAGGACAAGCACGTTACCCACTTGTGGACCAACCGGAAAGCATGCCATATGCCGGGAAATCATTGATCGTCCACATTAATGCAGCCTTTAATTGGAAATTTTGTTTCTTAGAAACATCGTAAGTGTACACGCCGGTTTCCCAAAGTTCTTTCAACTCTTTAATCAACGGTTGCAGGTACACATCCAAATTTGTCTTAGGGTTCTTAGGACCTGGAACGATCAGAGATAAGAACATAAATTGTCGCTTCATACATAACCAAGGAGGTAAGTTGTATGGAGTGATAATCACAGGCCAACATGAGTAATTCCTCCCAAATTGCCCATAAGGATTAAATCCATCTGTACACAAACCAAGCCGAACATTACGAGGCTCACTTGCAAATTCTGGATGCTCTCTATCAAAATGTTTCCACGCTTCTCCATCACTTGGGTGTGCCATTGTCCCCCTTTCTCTTAATCGAGAGTTTCTATGATGCCAACTCATCTCACCTGCTATCTGCTTGGTTGCATATAATCGTTGTAACCTTGGCGCAATCGGGAAATAAGTTAACGGTGTACAAGGAATTCGCCTCCCACTTGAATTTTTTGTACTTTTATACCGAGATGCATGACACTTTGTACATTCCTCAAGATTAGCATTTTCCTCCCAAAAAAGCATGCATCCAGTAGGACGTGCATCAATCTTCTGGTGGGGTAGTTGGAGTCCCTTAAGCACATTCTTAATCTCATTAAAATTGCGCGCCATGTCATTATTCTTTGGAATAATGTCACCTACGAACGACACAAACCCATTCGCGCATCTAAGAGATATGTTATTCTCACATTTGAGTGATACCAACCTAGCTGCCGCTTGCAACAAACTCATATTCCTTCCCTCATACACTGGTTGTTCGACTTTTTCTAGCATTTTATAGAAGGAAGAAGCTTGGGGGTTTGGGGTTTCATAACGGAACTTCTTCATCGCTAATGTCGTCGGGATTCAGTTGCTCCTCCAATATTTGTTCAACATTATCACGTAATGCATTTTCCACGAGCTCACGGTAAGGATTTTCACTAACTACGATACTACTTGAACTTCCTTCGGTAGGCATTTCCTCACCGTGATACGTCCATACATAGTAATTATCGGCAAAACCATTCGACCAAAGATGATCTTCAACTACTTTTTTCCCTTTAAAAGCTCTGTTATTGCATTTCTTACACGGACATCTTATTTCACCAAAATTCTTATACATACTACTTTGTCCCACGAAGTTAATAAACTCTTTCACCCCCTTTGCAAATTCACGCTTCGGTTTCTTTTTTTCGTCTAATCTTTCATACATCCATTGTCGTTCTAATCTTTTCATGTTTATATATATCTACAATTCAATTTGTTTGTATATATGTCATAAAAACACAATAACAACCAAAAATAATACTCAATAAACATTATCACCAAGAAATAACTATTGTCAACAAGTAGTCTTTTTTTTTTGAATTGGGTCCTTATCACTCCAACCTAAACCCATCAATGTACGTTTCAAGTCACTAGCAAACACACACTTGTAATTTATTAATGAGGAAAAAATTAGCGTGACAATTCCCCTTAGTTCTCCAAATACACAATGTAGAATAAATAATTACTCCACATATGCATTCAGAGAACATTAAAGGAATTGTCACCGAGCTCTTTCCTCATTAACAAATCACAAATACATGTTTACTACCTAAGTGACTTGAAACGCATTAAAGACGATCCCAAAACGGAGACTATTCAAAAATTACTCCTAATGAGTAATTTTTGAAGCGAATACTAAGTCAATATGAACATTAATTTCAATAATATTAAAATAAAACATACAACAATGACTACTTTCTTAATAATGTCAATTAACAAAAACTAAGTAACATGACTAATTTTTCATTTTAAATATCTAATCTAATTAACATTAATTCAAATTATCATTTTAAAAACATTAACATTACACAAAATTTAACAATTCACAAAACTACTACTAACTATTACTAATTAAGTTAATTAAGCTACTACTAACTACTACTAACTACTACACAAAATTTAACAATTCACAAAAAACTACAACAAAATGGCTTCTATCCTAATTCAACATGCATCAACACTAACTAATACTAATTAAGATAATTAAACTAATTAAACAAAAAAATTAATGAAAAAGAGATTAAAAATACCTAATTAATTTTACTAATAAGTAAAAAGGAAGGGTGACCGGCAGTGGTGGACGGAGGCGGCGGCGGTGGCGGCGGCGGGGCGTTAACCTATACAAATAATATAAATAAAGACAAGAAAAGGAAAAAGGAAAAGGAAAAGGAAAAGGAAAAACAAGATATAAATGACAAACCTGGGGTGGTGGTGGTCGGCGGCACGAGAGAGTGGTGGTGGTGTGGTAGTGGTCGGCGGATTTGGGGAGAATAGAGGAGTAAAAATTGATTTGGGGGAAAATAATGACGATGAGAACGAGGATGGGTGTCGCGGTATTTAAAAGAGTACTGACGGAAATACCGTCAGGATTCCGTTTTTTTGGAGACATCTGACGGAATTTCCGTCAGATAGGTCATATTTCTGTTTGACTTATCTGACGGAAATTTCGTCAGATGTCTCCAAAAAAGCGGAGTCCTGACGGTATTTCCGTCAGGAGTTTTCTCTCAATTATTGTTATACTGGGCAATAATTAAGGGAAATTCTTTGACGGAATTACCGTCAGTATTGCTTCCATCTGACGGATAATCCGTCAATAGTAGCATAATTCCTGACGGCGTTTCCGTCAGATAGAAATGGCGCCTTTGGATTTTTTACGCGCTAGTATTATCTGACGTCATGTGACGGAGTTTCCGTCACTAAGTGACTTTTGACGGATTTTCCGTCACAGGTCCGTCAGTTTTTTAAAATATCTGACGGACTTCAAATTCCGTCACATGTACCGTCAGTTTTCCGCGTTTTTTTTGTAGTGGAGGGGACCACGGCGAGTGAGGGAGAGGGCGGCTGAGACTCAGCCAGAGCAGCCGTTACCGCCACAGTACCAGTTTCCCGATTACCCTTCCTACCTTGGCCCTGAGATGAGAGTGAGCGACCTCACGGAGAGGGTGTCAATGACCTTGACACTCCGGAACCTCCATGATATGGCGTATGTACAGGGTATCGGGACCAAGGTAGCGCAGCCCGTATGGTGGAGGGGCGTTGGGGACGACAGTTGAATTTTTCACTCTTTCGGCGTGGAGAGGTCTACTTGGGGAGAGCCTCAGTCATATCCCTACGGTTGTTTGGCCCGATGGCGTATGGGCGCGGATGCTGGTGCTGGTGGTGTCGTAGGTCATGATGCAGCAGGAGCAGGCACATCTGGTGGTGGTGGCGGTGACGAGGTCATGGATGAGCAGGATGTGAAGTGATGATACTCCTTTTATTTTCTATCGTTTCATGGATTTGTAGTGGATATTATTTGTTTTTGTTGGTGGTACTTTATTAGACTTTGGTATGTATGTTGGCCATAAGGCCGTATTTTGAGTACTTTTACATTGTTCATGCAGGACTTTGGAGTCGGGGAGACGTCCTGACTCATGTTTATATGATTGTTTGGTTTGACATGGCTTGCTAAGGGAATTTTCGACCTGTGGCTACTCGATCGAGTGCCCCTCACTCGATCGAGTAACTGCAGATGTGACACTTGGGGGGTGTTCTGATCTCAGCCTACTCGATCAAGTAGCTGATGAACTCGATCGAGTAAGCTCAACTCGATCGAGTGCCTAACCAACTCGATCGAGTAGCACTATTACAGCTACTTTTCATTTTGAAACTTGGTTGAATCATCATATCTTTAAGTGTTGTCTTATTATTTCTGGTTGTGGGTGCCTTATATCATTGCTTAGCCTCAACGGTGGTTATATTATTGCATATGGTCGTGCGATATATACAATTTTTCAACGCTGTACATATAAAATAAGGTGATAAAGCATATTGTTTCAGGTTATGTGAGGTTCAAAGGTTGCATATATATATATATATATATATATATAGGGTCAGGATCGGGTGAGAACCACTAATATAATGAGAACCGTGAGAACCCTTACTAAATCATCCTCAAATCATGTTCCGAAAGTTTTGATGGATCATTTACCCTTAGTTTAGTTTATTCCAACACATTTTTAGTATAGCTAAACAAAATTTTTTGATTTTATTAACAAAATATAAACTTAATGTACAAAAATACAATTAGGTATACTAAAATGGCTATAGATGCACTGAAACGAATACTAGGTGCATGAAAATTGTTACGTGCATGAAAATGATTACTAGGTGCATGAAAATATCAGGCTCTAGGTGCACGAAAACGAGTTCTAGGTGCGTGAAAATTGTTAAATACATGAAAAATGACTAGTAGGTGTATGAAAATTAATAAAATGTTTCTCGTCTCGATTCCGGTCAATAATTTATACTTTTTGGACCAAGAAATATGTTATCTAGGCATAAAATTCTATGTCGAATCCAAATATGTCGTTATTTTTTAGAAAAAAAATCCGTAAGGTGGAGTTCTCACGGTTCTCACTATGTAGGTGGTTCTCACCGGATCCCAAATCTATATATATATATATATATATATATATATATATATATATATATATATATATATATATATATACACACATCATGTTTACGTAATGTCAAGGAAGCGTCATGGCTGTCATGAGTCGAACATGCATATTGGTTAATTTATACAACTTTCGGTGGTATTTATATAATTTTGTATTCTATATCAAGCTACCTTAGAGAAGTAGTGTACAATGATTATAATGTTGTTGCATGATTATTGTGATCATATAACAATTAATAGATGACTTGTGTGCTAGTTGATAATGGTATATCTTATGGTGTGAGACACGATTTCAGTAATTTTCAATCTAATCAAGTTAGTTTGTGTAATGTCAAAAGTATGAGTCAAGGTTGCCTTGTGGTTGTGAGTAATGTCCGTGTGGTATAATATGTATCGGGTTGAGGGACGGGGAAGTTGTTTGATGGTGAACTTTGGGGATGAAGTTCCTTTTAAGAGGGGAAGAGTAATGTCGCAAAGGAAAAATGACGTAATTATAATAATTTTACAGTATTTTTATAATATTTTAAGGTATGTGAATGATTGTTTGAATAGTTTTATAGTGGTTATTGTGCAATTGAGTAAGAGTTTAAAATTGTTGAATAAAATAGCATATTGTATACTTTATTTACAGTAATTATTCGTTATATTGGCTTGAGAATTAGATGTTATTAGCAACACATGGTATTTTTGGGAGAATTGTTGTGTGGTTAAAGTGATAGGGTGGAATGAATCGTGTACTGTTGTGAATCCATGGTAGGACCAGTGTTTTGTTTGTATTGTAATTGGTAATAGCTGACGGGTGATGAATGAAAGTATAGTCTGATAGTGGTGTTGGTGTACGTTCGAATAATGGTAGGTAGTAAGTGCAGGTGGTAGTCGAGTTGGTCGTTCGTGTGATTGGTATGTGTTCAGTAATTCAAAAGGAAGTTGGTGATTAGTTGAGAGTCGTGTTGTGTATTGTGTGCTATGGTGGATGATGATGATGTCTGATGAACATACGTAGGGGGATGGTGTTTCTAGACAGTTGTGTGACCTGTGTCGGGTAAACGGTGGTGTTGGCCTCGGTTTTGGTTCTCATGTGTCGCGGGAGAGGATGAGCTGAACCTCGGGGATGAAGTTCTTCTTAAGGGGGGAAGACTGTAATACCAGTTCGTTTGGGGACCCGTTGACCGACGTTGATCGACCTTAGACACATATCTTGACCGTCGGAAACCTTACGAGCGATGACTGGTGACGGTGTGAACTTTAGTTTGGGTGTTACTCGATCTAGCAAAGGCTACTCGATCGAGTAGCTTGGGAGCTCGATCGAGTAGGGCTCACTCGATCGAGTAAGTCCGTTACTCGATCGAGTAACGAGTTTGCAGCGGGGAATTATAAATCGTGTTTCGTGAAACCGCAAATCATTTCCGCCCTTCATTTCCTAAACCTAGATGTCGTCTCTTCTTCTCCCTTTCACCATAGTTCCTTCCATAGGAGTCCTTGAAGATGCTTATGCCATGGGGATGGGTTGTTTGAGTCGGTAGCGGTCTTGACGCCGGATTGCTATGCTTAGGTATGTCATCGTCATCATCATTGTCGTTGTTGTTTTCAGTTAGGGTTGTAGCGATAGTGATAGATGGTTGTACTGTTTGTATAGGTGTGTTGCTTGGTTGATTGGTATCGTGCGATCGGACGCGGAATCGATGCGGTGCGCTAAAGGTAGGTTCGCCTACTCAGTACTGTTGGTTGTCTAGAGTGTCTTTTGATGTGGTTTGGCTGTTGTAGTGTTGATGTGATTGACTGATTGTGATAGTTGGTTGGTGTTGTGTTGCTTCATTTATCGTTGTTGATGTGCAGCTGATTGTGATTGTTTGTCTCTGGTTCTCGAGGTGCGTTCTCGGCTGAGTGGAGTCACTTGCGGGAGTGGCTTCACGCCCGTTGTTTGCCCTCCGTGGAACCCGCCACGGAAGGGGATGTGCACATTAATGGACATGGGTTTTTCGCTCGGTTGATGAGCAGGGCTTAGGTGGGAACGTCTGCGGTCCCCCACTGGTAGGGCTGGTCCAGTGGACAGTCGGTGACGGTGATTGGTTGGAGGAAATGTGATGTGTGTGTGTTTTGTTGTGCCTGTGTTGTATCTGTGGTTGTTGGTGTTTTTCTTCAGTTACTGACCTTGTGTGGTTTTGTCTTGTTGTTTGTTTCTGTTGTGTTTGTCGTGATCCCTTATGGTGAGCAGTCGATCTTAGCAGGTTGTGATCTGGATGTTAGCTGGGTGCTTGGCGGGATGAGTCTTTCACGAGTAACGACAGGAGTAGTTCACATAGTGGTTTTGAGTTGTATCTTTTATACCAGTAGTTTTGTTAATCACTTGTAATATAACTTAATTGTTCTTTTATCGACATTTGATTACTACTGTCCTCGGGCAACCGAGATGGTGACGCCCTTATATGCTAGAGAAGGTCTTGTTAAGGCTCCTGAGTATATGGGAGTGTCACATCAGCTCCATATCAGCTCAAAACATCTTCCGAGGCCACTTCACGCATCCTTTGGTAACAATATCCGGGCTTCGATTCCTCTTTCTCCAAAATGCATACAAACAGGACAAGTTTAGGCTCGATTATGCTCCTTCTGGCTCATTCCTGCAGTTAATACAAGATAGACCAAAGTAGACTATTCGGGGGCATTTGTAGCTAGTTGCCACATAAAAAGCACAGAAAGGCGTGTAAATATAGGGTAAAAATCTTATATAAAATACACGCATCAATATTAGAAAATGAAGCTTATTTGAAGTGTCTTCGGAGTATTTTTTTTGTTTGGGTACTAAACAAATTTTATTTTGTGTTCCTCTTTTCACTTTGAGGTTCCTTTTGCATCCCCTATGATTGTTTTCTCAGGGACATTGTCCTTATGATTTTGGGTTTTCTGTCTCCATTACTGCTTAGTCCCGATCTAGTTGGCTTGTGTTTTATTTGTATTTTTGTTTTGGGTTTCAATTTCTCAGTCTTTCTAGTGGAAAGTCTTATTGTTCTTTGTGCCCTTTTTTAACAATCTTTCTTCTCGGTGATTTGAAAATGCTTGATTTTCTATTACCGTTTCTCATCCGTATGGATGTTATAGGTTGATCTAGATCAACCTAGTTTATTTACCTAATAAAAAAAAGATCTAAGATCTAAAGATAGACTATGTTGTAGTTGTTTAAGTTGTGTATGTGTGTTGTTTGCCCTGATGAATGCTTCCTTATATATTCACTCTCAACCGGTTTCTTACAACTACTTCCTTAGTGGGGAGCGGTTTGATAACCATTGAATTGGCAACTCCTTACGCTCTTCTTGGGCGCTTCTTGGTCCTTCTAGGCCAACCCTCATCTTCTGGGCTTCTGTTCTCCTCTTATCCATCAAATGTTGGACTAGACCCAATATTTATTCATTAGGTAATAGACTCAACTGCCTGTAATAATTTTGTACCCTTACTAAATTGAGTGCTAACAAATACCCCCTCCCCCCCCCCCCCCCCTCCTTCCCCTAAGCGTTTAAAGGTTCTTAAAATCAGAACCTTTGGATGCTGAATTATCTTTTCAGGCTAAGAGGTTTTACTGACATAGGTTTATTATGCCAAAAAATTCATCCTTTGATCCGAAAACACCAACCTTTGCAAAATCCAGTACATATCACTGGATCTTTCCACTTTAACTTGGCAAAATTTTGCTAAACCAAAAGAGATGCACCGGATCCTAATGCAAATAAAGGATTAACATTTTCCTTCTTCTTTTGTTAAGGTTGGAAACTCTCTTCTTCCTCTGGTAACTTTCTTTTGTACTTTTTAGGAAATATACCAAATTCTGAAGTCATTTTATTCAATCACTATTTTTGAGAGAAAAAATAACAAGGCGCAAACAAAATGATCTCGACTATAGGTGGTCTTCTTATAATAATACAACGTTCATTTAATTTCAAAATAAACCCCCGCTATTAATATCACCATCTCATAATAGACTTGAGTTTTTTGTAACTTGTTATCTCAGGTAAAAACTGATGTGGCAAGTTTTTAACTGAAAAAAAGGTTAATTGATGAGAATAATCCAAACTATTACTCATCTTCTCAAAATAACCTCAACTAAGATTTATCCTAGGATAAACTCATCTTTTGATACTAGGTTAATTTTAGTATATAGGGGATGCGAGTAAAATTTGTATAGATACATATATGAGTAAAATGTTTAATAAAAACAAAATATTGACCCAACTATGAATGTTTTAGTACTCCATATTTGAGAATATATTCAGATTCATAATATGTTAGGTAACATGTATACTCATAAAATAACTTCGAAAACTTAGGACCAACTTATAGCTAAGAATATTTTTGTATGTAAGCCCATTTGAGTAGGCACAACATTTAGGCGTAATTTTTTTAAGAGACTTATTCTTTTAGTTAATAATAAATAAACTAGGTTTGTGACCCGTGAGATTCATGGGTTTATCTGTTTTAGTTTTGTTATTTTTATCGTATTGATTATATTTGTCTGAGCAATTAATTGGTCCATTAAAAAAATATAGTGTTGGAATACATAAAAGTTAGTTGGTTAATGCCTTATTTCTTTGACAATTTTGGTTTATTTTCAAACTATGTATTATATTTTAGTTGTTATTTTGATTAATATACTAAAAACATGTGGTTTTAAAAGAAGTTATCTTTCAATGAGTCCAGTAATTCACGACACCATGTAAAAAAAATTAAATGCTTAAGATTGCTTTTGATTAGATTGTATAGATTTTGTACTAAATTTTCTATGTAAAAGTTTGAACGTTGCATTGTCATCCGGCAAATAAAGTTAATAAGTAAAGATGAAAGGGCAAATTAATGCATAATGTTGAATTATTTCTCTTTTTTTTCCTTCGTTTTTTAAAAATAATAAATCTCACAATGTAAGGAGCTTAAAACATATAAAATTATAATGTTTTTTATCTTCTCAATATTTTAATTGTCATAAATCATATAGTAGCATAGTTATGAATTTTAATAAATGCTAGTCTTACTATATCATCTATACCAATTTGTCAAAAATTCTAAATTTTATATTTTTGCATAAATGATAAAATGAGTTAAATAATAGCCTACTACAAATCTCATTGCAATCCCTTATGTGTTATAAGACATATGCATTAGATAATATGACATGTACGCATAAATATTAGATAATAATTTACATTTAGCCATTATCTATGTTAATAGAATTTTTTTGTCCAACTTGTTAATAAGATGAGATCCTCGCAACTCCAATTTCATTCTATGAGAACTATTTTTCAAAGGAAAAATGATGAATAAAAAAGAAACACATACCCAAATAAAACATACATTTGAAAGTTTCCGAAATACTAAATTTTATTTATGAACCTAAAAACAATTAGTCATTCACATAAATGTAGTCAATTTTATAGTTAGTTTATAACATAGTATTGAGTGGAATGGAGGGAATATTTGTTTAAGCAATTTTAGTATTTCTCTTCTTCAAATAGTCTTTTTTCTCCAATGAACTATCTCTAAAAAAAATAATCCACTGAGTGATTAATAAAAAATAAAATGGTGAAATTTGATTTATGTAATATTAACCTTATCGTTATTAATTCCAGCTTTCCCTTAAATAATGTAAGAAATGGGGTATTAAATCATAAAGATGTAAGTATATTTACCTATGTTGTGTATAAAGTTATCTCTAAGCTGTTGTGTGCTAGACTAGCTGAGGTGCTGCCTTCTCTAATTGATCAAAATCAGGGGGCCTTCATTTAGAATAGGAGCATACAGGAAAATATTTTAATTTGCCAAGACCTCATTAGGCTTTATGAAAGACCTAATGCATCTCCTAGGTGTTTGTTCAAAATTGACCTGCAAAAGGCATATGATGCTGTGAAATGGACTTTTGTAGAGCAGCTTTTGGGTGAGCTTAAGTTTCCTGAGGAATTTAAAGAGATGGTAATGCAATGTATTACTACTGCTTCCTTCTCCTTATCCATTAATGGGGAAATGTTTGGCTATTTCCATGGCAAAAGGGGGCTCAGGCAGGGAGATCCTCTTTCTCCTCTAATATTTACACTTTGCATGGAATACTTGACTAGAACTATTAAATATGCTACAGCCAAGTATGAGTTCAGGTATCACCCTATGTGTAAGCACTTGCAACTGGCAAATTTGATGTTTGCTGATGATGTTTTGCTTTTCAGCAATGGGGATGCTAAGTCTATGATGCTCATACTTCAGTCATACTCTACTTTCTCTAAAGCAACTGGGTTAAAGATTAGTGCCTCAAAATCTAATGCCTATTTCAGAGGGGTGCCAGAGCAGCTTAAGAAGGATATTCTGAGTGTGTCAGGGTTTGTAGAAGGTGTGCTGCCATTTAAATATTTGGGCATGCCAATACAAACTACTAGATTGAAGAAGCGGGACTATGAATGCCTAGTGGAGAAGATTTGTAGTAGGATCCATAGCTATGGAGCTAGGAAATTCTCTTATGCAGGGAGACTTGTCCTAGTGAAGTATGTACTGTCCTCTTTACACTCTTATTGGGCATCTATGTTTGTAATACCAAAGGGCATCCTAGCAAAGGTTGAGGCCACATGTAGGAATTTCTTGTGGTATAATAGTGCTGACTACAGGAGGGTTCCATTAGTGGCTTGGGACACTATATGCAGGCCTAAAGAAGAGGGAGGACTTGGTATTAAAGATCAGGAATTGATGAATAAAGCAATGATAGGCAGACTGGTGAACTGGATAGCTGAGGATAAGGATTCTATCTGGGTTAAGTAGGTGCAACATTATCATTTAAAAGGGAAGGATTAGATTCAGTATAGACCTAGTGCCAATACTAGCTGGGTTTGGAGGAGGATATGCAGTGTGAAACAAGACTTGGCAGCTGCATATATCAATAGGAGATGGGATATTCAGGGGGCAGGATATTCTACAACCAGATGCTATGATTGGCTCAAGGGCAGCAGAGCTAAGGTAAGCTGGTACAGAGTGATATGGAATGCTTGGGCAGTGCCAAAGCATCAATTTATGGGATGGCTACTTGCTCATGGAGCGTTTAGAACCAAGGATAAACTGGTCAGCTATGGGATGGATATTGATGATTGCTGCTACTTGTGTGGACAGGCAACTGAAAGTCTGACCCACCTTTTCTTTGGTTGTGTTTACAGTAAGAAGATTGTGCATTGTATAAACCAGCATACTAGAATCTCTTTCCCAGATGATAATGTGTTAGACTGGTGCATCAAAGTTACGGGTATTGTAATGTCTTTTGTATCCTGAAATTTTGATTTTTGATATATATATACACCCTCACATTCCACCAAAAAAAAACAAATTTAATATATTCATAAATATGTATAAATGTTTTATGAACTTTGAGCATTCATTTTCATTATTAGCAAATTTAATATTGACATAAATATAGAGTAATGAGATATGAAATATAAGAGGTTCACTTTAGTTTTTTTATTTTATTTTTGTACAAAATCCACATTGCATGAGAATTATTTAGGGAGTTATCTTACGAACTAAAAAATGGTAGATATTTTGTCTTCGCTTTTATTTATAAATCATATTTATAGCTTTACATATGTATTCAATTTAATGAAATTGAGCAAGTTTATTGCATAAATATTTAAGAAGGAGTTGCACATATAAATAATTTAAAATTAGAGTGATGTAAATTTTTATTTTTCGTTTAACCAATTGTAGTTTTAAAATTTAAAATGTCAATGGTTAACGTTAAGTATGTTAGTATTTGCCCTTAATATTTACAAATTCTTTATTACTTCATAAACGACGTGAAATTAGAATTATGTGATATTTATTTGTTACTTAAAATATTCTAAGAATAAACATATAAATTTAAAATTTAGTATGAATTTTGATTTTTAATTGTTTTTTAATTTATCTAGAAATCTAAAATGCCAAAATTTAATGTTTGTTATGCTAATTTATTTTTTATGTAAATATTTTTTAATTTGAGTATCGTTTTAAATGGTTCATTATACGAACATGAATTACCCTCTTAATTGAACACGTCATACTTCATGGAGGATTAGTGACGTGGAATTTTGGTAATGCAAGGTGGCATTTAGTAATGCGATGTGGCATTGTCTACGTGACTTTTAAAGTTTACCCTTTTAATAATATTTATAGATAAATAATAAAGAGATGTTTTCATTGCACATTTTCATTTTGGAATAGTGTTGTAAATGAGAATTCAACTTAAGTGATGAAGGATAATCATGGAAAAGATTGTATAACTTGCAGATTTGCATAATTTTAAAGTGTAATGTCTAATTTAAAAAAGTAAACTGATAATAAAGTATAATTATGGAAAAGATTGCATAATTGTGGAAAATATTGCATAATCAAATTAGTGATTGTCTTCTTGTAAAATAGGTAATATATAACATATAATATAAATATAGTATAAATTAGTGATTCAAGTCCACACATCTAATATAGTGGGCTACTTCTAAGGTCCACTATTTACAATTTTATTTCCAATCTTGTGCTGATTGTATCCGAAAAAAAGGCCCAACTTAGAAGAGATGCTCTTAGGCGGAAAAACTAAGAGAATTTTTATTCTCTTAGTAGTAAGGGAGATTCTCAAAATAGTTCCCCTGACCGGCTACCTAATTAACAGGTAATTCCCTTTTTACTCAGAAAATATAAGACCAATAATTCAACATTTCTCCTTATGCATAGATTATTCTGTAATACCATGGTTTTCTGTGCTTAGGGAACTCGGTCGAGTGGGGGATACTCGACCGAGTGTGTATGTTTAAGTTTTGAGTTAGAGTTCTGTTTTGGGAGAACTCGGCCGAGCAGGTGATACTCGGTCGAGTAGGGCGTACTCGGTCGAATATGTCCATTACTCGACCGAGTACCGGTTCAGTTACGGTCATTTCCGCGGTTTGATTAAGATAATTCGAGAAGCATATATAAGTCGTGTTATGAGACTAAATCATTTTATAATCACTCTTAATCATCTTTTCACAAACTCTAATCAACGTAGCATTGCTTCTCCTATTATTCTAATCATTCTCAAGGCTAGAGTCATCTGATTTGGGGGTTTTGCATCTCTTCCCGCGTAGATTGAATCAGTAAGTTTTATGTCTTTATTAGTTTTCATGTTGGTTATAGTTACGCAAACCCTAATTGGGTAATTTGGGGATTTTGGGGTAGTAATCATATTATGTGTTGTATATTGATTGATTGTTGTTATAATAGGCGAGGACTTTGTAGAGGAGGCATTCTAGCTTGATTTGTTAAGTTTTTGCTTGGATCTGATAAGGTACGGTTTCCCTACTCAGTTGGCTACATAATTAAATTGATTGTTTGTGATTGACTTTTGACATATGATTGTTAATTGGAGTTGATGGAGGTTGGTTGGTTTGTGATGATGGTTGGCTGACTGTCGTGGAACTATGTTGGGAGATAGTTCCGCACCCATGTTCGCCTCTTTTGACTCCCGTCACAAGAGGGATGTGCACATTAAGGAGCTGGGATCGCTCGTTGCGATGAGCGGGGATTTGGTGGGTAAGGCTGCGGTCCCCCAATGGCGGTGTGGGTTACCTGTTGCGATAGGTAACCTGGCAGGGCTACACACTTTAGTGTGTAGTCAGTGATTGGTGGTTGTTGGAGTTGGTGATCGACTAATTGTGTTGTTATGTTTGTTTCCGCTGCGTATATTAATTTGGCTATACAGTTGACTGACCCCGTTTTATATTTTCAAAACTGTGGTGTCGGGGATGGTGAGCAGTTGACTATGTTGGAGCTTGTGTCCTCCACAAATTAGTGTGATAACATTTGTAAATCTCTTACAGGTTCATAAGGGTATACTTAGTATTTTAATCAGTTGATTAACGATTACCTAATAACGGTTGGCTTGCTAGAAAGTTTGACGTTATTATCATACAGATGGCGGTGATCAACTGGTCCCTAAAGGTCACACCTATAGGATGTGTTTGAGAGATGTGGTTATAGAAATATAATCACATTGATGCCTTATATGACTAAACAGTTAGTCAATGTGTTGATGAGACAATTATTTAATGAAGATTAAATAATATTAGTTGAGACAATTAATTAATCAATTCGTAAATTGAATATAATAAGTTATATTTAATTAAATGTATGTAATGTTAGCTTGGACGAATTAATCTGTTAATTCGTAATTAAATGTAATCGGTTATATTTAATATCAACAAGATGAATGTGTCATAGTGGTAATAGTAAGGGTACTCAAACCAAGAGGTTATGGGTTCGATCCTCACTAGATGACAATTTATATTTAACACATTTTTACATTTTTGGAATAACCGAAAATAAGAGAAATTAATTCTCCTAAATTCGGTAATGGGCCGAAAATTAGAAGAAGAAGAAATCTACCCTAATCTTCCATATACACGGTTTATAGGGGAGAAAAGGGAGATGATTCTAACCTAATTCATTTTTTCCATTTTGCTTGCCTCTCATCAAAAACACAAAAACGATAAACCCTAATTTAATTTACTGAAATTTGGGGATCGATTCTAGCAACAAGTTAAGGGCATTTCTCATATCGTCTTGGGTGCAACTAATAGGCGAATATCATTGCGATATTGTTCTTAGGCCGAATTTGCTAGGACCGAAGGTTATTTCTTAATCCTTTACGATCTTGTTTATGCATTTTATTTTATGACTAGTAATTCATCATGTTATAATTCGTTATAGTCCTTAAAATTAAAGGGATGCATACAGATAAATCCCACAAGTGGTATCAGAGCCAAGGCCACGAATTTTATTTTGATGATTTTCATAAAATGTTTTAGCATAAGTTGAAAGAAATTTCGAAAAGAGAAAAAAAATTTGGTTTCGGCTGAAAAAAAAAATTCTGCCGTGAGGTAATTTTTTTTTTTACCGTCTGTTTTTCTCGTTTTTTTCTCCTTTATTGTTGATGATTATTTCCATTCCGATTTTTCATATTGTTGTTTAATCAGTTAGTATAAACATATGATAAATTGGTAGTTTTTGATTTAATGAAGATTAAGTTAAAATTTAAATGGAATCGTCATGTTCATGATATAAAAATTGTTTTTGCTATATAGTTTTTTTGCATATAAGATTAATCATGTTTTATTAATTCATATGCTAATCATGTTCTAATAGCAACTATAAACGATTTTCTTCACCGAATTTATGTTTTAGGGCATTTTTGCCGCAAAAGAGACATAAAGGAGGCATTAGGGTTTTGTTTTATTTTTAGTCGTGGGGATTTTTTTGCTGTTACTGTTACTGTTCACAGGGCAGTTTATAAAAAAAAAAAAAAAATTTGTTTGTTACGGTTTTTACAGAAAAACCGTGATTAAAGAGAAAAGTTTTTGGGCTGATTCGTGTTTGTACAATTACCGAAAAAAAAAAAAAAAATTTGTTTTCGGCTGTGCTGATATAAAAAAAAAAAAAAATTGGAGTTTCTCTATAGAGTTTTGCCGAGACTTTAAAAAAAAGGGAGAGTTTTTGTTTTGTTTTGGCAACTTAATTATTGTGAAGCGGTTCATAATTAAAAGATACCTAATTATTTTAAAGAAGTTTAAAATTTTGACGGATTAAATTCATATTACAAGTTTAATATGAATTAAGTTTGAAATTAATGTGATTAATTGAGGAATTGTCACTTAATTTGTTAATTTAAATAGGTGGTTTGGATAGATTAATCAACATAATTAAGGAATTGTGTCATGTATGTTTAATTTATTTTTAGTTGATGCATTTTATTTTTGTTGAATGAATCGTTGAATGAATTTATTTACGTATTTTTTTTGCAATCGGTTGTAATTTGTAATTTGTAATACTTAGTGTGGCCTTAGTCAAATTATGTTTTCGTAATGAAGGAAACATAATTTTTATGTAATTATGAGATCTCGAATCTCCTTTATTTTTCTTTAGTTTTTGGGTTTTGAAATTAGAATGTAATAAATAGGTTTATTATGTAAATTTAATTATTGTAATTTTCGAAGAAGACTAAAGATGTAGATTGGAGCTCAATCCCGCTACATGGATCAAGATGGAACATCGAGACAAGCTTCTCGGATCCAAGGATGGATTCCAAACTTGTATTTAATGTTCATTTTGATAGGATAGGCCACACTAGGACTTTATTATTGTTTTTACATTTTTCATTCCTATTGCTTTTCATTCACATGATAGTTTATGCATCATTTTCCGCCTAAAACCAAACCACCTACTACTAAAATGCATGAAAATTGACACATATAGGTTGTATGTTAGTTTTCATAGACATACAGATGTCACATGTTTTTAAGCCATCGCCTTAGTTTATTCATTCACACATGCTAGATATTAGTTCACTTAAAATGAATTAAAATAAAGTTGATGGGATCTTGCTCTAAAACGGAAATGGAGATTAGTCTTTATAAGGGCAAACAACTATGAATCCCTTCTTCGTCGTAGGCATAATATGACCCCTTCTACGTTGGGTAAGTAGTTTGTGTTGACTTAGTTTATCTCAACATTATAGTCCGAAGAGTTTCTCGTGATTATGACGGACTAAAGATAGAATTTACAGAAATTTATCGACCAAGAATTCTAACAGTAGAATTAGCCAAAAGGTTGGCTTATCAATTTACAGATAATTGAGTCTTGGGAACATTTATATAATTCTTGAGGAAGGTCAATTATATAAATGTTTTGAGTCTTCATGTTATGACACTAGTTCATTAGACTTCAATTAAAATCGATGCACATGCTTATTATTTATTCTTCTTTTCGCAGTGTAGAACACGTTTATATTACTGTTACAACAAATGGCTGGAAATAACGAAATCTCAATGCCTAGTGCCACACTTGGACGCGAGTCTTGGCTGAAAGTTTTTATGGACAACATGAATCAGTACACGCGACTGAAGAATGATGGGTCCAACTTTGCGGACGAGGAGGCAAAGACTACGGAATGTCCGCCATTGTCGACGGTAAGCTCAAGTACTTAATCGAGCCAATACCAGAAACCAGGCCCCAATACGGGAGTTAACGAGTCACTTGCTTATAGTGATTTCGTTATGGAAGCGGGTGCGATAAAGAACGTACTCATCTTTACAATGGAAACTAATTTGCAGAGACGCTTCATTGCCCAAGGTGCGAACAAGATTTTCACCACGCTCACTAACGAGTTCTCAAAAGTACCGAGGATCGTTACTTATGAGCATACCTGTCGCTTATTTGATGCGAAACTCCAAAAGGGCCAACCGGTTAGCCCACACATTCTTAACATGATTGAGAATGTCGAGAAGTTGGAGGCACTTGATTGCAAAATCAGTGAGAGCATTGTCATTGACCGAATGCTTCATTCTCTTCACGATGGTTTTGCCCTTTTCAGGGCGAACTACTACATGAATGACTTGAAAAAGAGTCCTCATGAGCTACACTCCCTTCTCGTACAGACCGAGAAGGATATGAAATTGAGTGGGAGCATGAAGCAGGATGTTCTCACGATTTCCAACAAGGGTAAAGGTAAGGGCAAAGCTCCAGGCGACCTAACTGTAGGTAAGCCAAAATTCAAGAAGCCAGGAAACGGTAAGAGTGGGCCCGGTGAGACTAGTGGCTCACAGGGCAAGGCAAAGAGCAAGGGCGGTGACATTGAGTGCCACCATTGTCACAAGACTGGACATTGGAGGAGGAACTGTCCCGTCTACCGTGAGGACATCAAAGCAGGCCGCGTCGTTCCTGTTGGTATGTCATCTTATATTCATATGATTGAGATTAACCATGCAAGTTTCGGAACTTGGGTACTTGTTACTGGTTGTGGTTCTCATCTGTGTAATCATTTGCAGGGCCTAAGAAACATCACACCTCTCGGAAAGGGTGATTTGGACCTGCGAGTCGGGAATGGAGCCAGAGTTGCTGCTGTCTCGAAGGGAACATATGTAATCCAACTCCCTAGTGGTTTTGAGTTATTTTTAAATAACTGTTACTATGTACCCAGTTTGTCTAAGAATATTATTTCAGTTTCCGTACTTGATAAAGACGGATTTTCATTTTTAATAAAGGATAATAGCTGTATTTTCTCTTTCAATGAAATGATTTATGGCAAAGCGGTTTCCATGAATGGAATTTACATCTTAGATCAAACCACGGAAGTATTACACGTGAATAATAAGAAATTAAAGGTTGGTGACAAAGATCAAACCTATCTATGGCATTGTCGAATGGGACACATAAATGAGAAACGCGTAAAGAAACTCGTCGATAATGGGACTGTTCCCGCATTCGAATTTTCTACATATGGCACGTGTGAATCACGTCTCATTGGCAAAATGAATTGAATTTCCTTCAAAGGTGTTGGAATGCGCGCTAGTGACCTATTAGGACTCATACATACTGATGTTTGTGGACCTATGTCAATTACCGCTAGAGATGGCTATAGATATTTTATCACTTTCACGGACGATTTGAGTAGATATGGATATGTCTACTTAATGAAGCATAAAAGTGAGTCCTTTGAGAAATTCAAGGAATACCAGAACAGGGTTGAAAACCAACTGGGTAGAAAGGTTAAAGCACTCCGTTCAGATTGGGGTGGCGAATATCTTTCAAATGAGTTTGATCAACACCTTAAAGACTGTGGAATCGTTCTACAGTTAACTCCACCTGGAACACCTCAATTAAATGGTGTGTCCGAACGGAGAAATCGAACCTTACTTGATATGGTTCGATCCATGATGAGTCACACGGTAGTGCCTGATTCATTATGGGGTTTTGCTCTTTTGTCAGCTGCTCTTATACTTAACCGAAGTCCGACTAAAGCTGTCGACAAGACTCCATATGAAATGTGGAAGGGAACGGTCCCTAACTTGTCCTTTATTCGGGTTTGGCGCTGCAAGGCTTATGTCAAGTGGAGACACGAGGATAAGCTCGGCCCGCGATCGGTCAAGACATACTTTATAGGTTATCCAAAAGGAACATTTGGTCATTACTTCTATTCGCCTACCGAACATCGAGTTTTTGTTGCGGCTAGTGCGACGTTCTTAGAGAAAGAATTTCTCGAGAACAAGACGAGTAATAGAACCTTCGAGCTGTCAGAGATTCCAAAACCAATAACCGAGGAACGGATGGAGGAAGTGGTTCCTCCAACTGATGACACGGTTAATATTCCTGAGGAACCTAGGAGGTCGGGTAGAGTCTCTCATCCTCCGGACAGATACATTGGTATGGTCGAGGAGAATGACGTTTTACTCCTAGAGAGTAATGAACCCGCTACCTATAAAGGTGCTATGGCATGTTCCGACTCAAAGCTATGGCTCGAAGCCATGCAATCCGAGATGGACTCTATGTATGAGAATGACGTATGGGATCTTGTTCATTTACCTAATAAGGTAAAACCTCTACAGTGCAAATGACTTTACAAAATAAAGCGTTCTGTAGACGCGCAACCAGATACCTATAAGGCACGACTAGTGGCAAAAGGTTTCACTCAAGTGCACGGATTGCATTATGATGAGATTTTTGCACCTGTAGTCATGCTACGTTCCATTCGGATAATCTTAGCGATTGCCGCTTTTCATGATTATGAAATTTGGTAAATGGATGTGAAAACCGCCTTCTTAAACGGTTATTTGGAGGAAGAGTTGTACATGGTGCAACCCGAAGGTTTCATAGATCCTGAACATCCTAAGAAAGTATGCAAGCTTAAGCGTTCCATTTATGGACTTAAGCAAGCTTCTCGGAGTTGGAATCATCGTTTCGACCAGGTGATAAAAGAGTATGGTTTCACTCGATCGGTCGAAGAACCATGCTTATATATCAAGTCGAGTGGGAGCAAGATTGTATTCTTGATATTGTATGTCGATGACATACTCTTGATTGGGAATGACATTCCTCTCCTATCTTCGGTTAAAGAATAGTTGAAGAACCATTTCCAGATGAAAGATCTGGGTGAGGTACAACGCATTTTGGGAATCCGTATCTACCGAGATAGATCACGATGGACGTTATCACTTAGTCAGGAGTCTTATTTGGATAAGATTCTTGAGAAGTTCAGCATGACCAACTCCAAGAAGGGGAACCTTCCAATGACGTCTGGGATGCAGTTGAGCAAGTCTCAGTCACCCACGACGCCTGAAGGGATTGAGCGCGTGAGTCGTGTTCCTTATGCATCTGCAATAGGATCAATCATGTATGCCATGATATGCACACATCCAGACGTGGCATATGCATTGAGTATGACGAGTCGGTACCAAAAGAATCCAGGTGAAACACACTGGATAGTGTTAAAAATATCCTCAAGTACCTACGGAGGACTAAGGATAGGGTATTGACTTATGGAGGCGATACTAAGCTATGCGCAATCGGTTACGCAGATGCTAGCTTCCAAACGGATCGAGATGATTCAAAATCTCAGTCCGGGTTCGTCTTCACTCTTAATGGTGTTGCGGTCAGCTGGAAGAGTTCCAAACAGAGTGTTGTAGCAGATTCTACTACTGAATCCGAGTACTATGCCGCTTCGGAAGCAGCTAAGGAAGCGATATGGATGCGTCAATTCTTACAAGGACTTACGATAGTTCCTAGTTCAAATGACTCGATCACCATCTATTGTGACAATAAAGGTGCCATCTTCCAGGCTAAGGAGCCTAAGTCTAGCAACAAATCTAGACATGTACATCGGAAAGCTCACCTGATCCGTGATTACGTGGAGCAAGAAGAGATAGTGATTGACAAGATTGCGACGGATGATAACATCGCGGACCCTCTCACTAAACCGTTGAACTTTGATAAGCATGAAGGGAACGTTATTTCCATGGGAATTAAACGTGTTCCTGAGTTGTAGTAGTTGATTATGAATTTGATACATTATCTTTTTCATATACTATTTATAACTTCATCGTTTTATTATAATATTTTGTTTTTCATGTGGATTGTACTGACAACTTTGAACGCCACAAAGTGAACTGAATTACATTATATTTTGTTTGGTCCGTAATCGCCTTAAAGAGCTGATAACTCTGGCTATTATATTGTGCAGTCGATTGATGGTGGGTTCAACGAGCCATAAGTCAAATTGTTGACTGATCGATCACAAATGCGACATTATAACGATACCTCGTAGGACAAATTTTTGTGACAACGTAATGGAGTCCTAAATGTTTAAAAACATTCGGTGCCAGGTCGTGGATAGGACATCCATTGTGTTCCTAGAGTCGATTCTTTTGACTATCGACTGTCTCTTGAGATTAAGGCAGTTTTTGGGTGACTTTGGTTTCTTTCTCACGGTCTGCCGTAACTGGTGGCTAAGTAGATTTTTTCGGGTCATTTCATCTTTGTGCTTACATCTGCAGGATTCGAGTTGAGGAAAATATCCAACCCTTATCAGGTATAGTTATTTCTCAGGGCCACTCGAGGAGTTGTAACTGAAATGCATGGCCATGCTCGAATGTTGATTCGTTTATCAGTTAAGTTACTCTCTAGTCGGGGAAACCACTCTTAATGCAGATCGCTTGTAAAATACGACCTTTGTGAATACGGATTTTGCAAATTGTTTTACATTGAGTGGGAGAAATTTTAGGATATGAGAATCGGTTATCGCACATACACCTGTGAGGATAAGTGGGAGTTTGTTGGAGCTTGTGTCCTCCACAAATTAGTGTGATAACATTTGTAAATCTCTTACAGGTTCACAAGGGTATACTTAGTATTTTAATCAGTTAATTAACGATTACCTAATAACGGTTGGCTTGCTAGAAAGTTTGACGTTATTATCATACAGATGGCGGTGATCAACTGGTCCCTAAAGGTCACACCTATAAGATGTGTTTGAGAGATGAGGTTATAGAAATTTAATCACATTGATGCCTTATATGACTAAACAGTTAGTCAATGTGTTGATGAGACAATTATTTAATGAAGATTAAATAATATTAGTTGAGACGAATTAACTGTTAATTCGTAAATTGAATATAATAAGTTATATTTAATTAAATGTATGTAATGTTAGCTTGGACGAATTAATCTGTTATTTCGTAATTAAATGTAATCGGTTATATTTAATATCAACAAGATGAATGTGTCATAGTGGTAATAGTAAGGGTACTCAAACCAAGAGTTTATGGGTTCGATCCTCACTAGATGACAATTTATATTTAACACATTTGTACATTTTTGGAATAACCGAAAATAAGAGAAATTAATTCTCCTAAATTCGGTAATGGGCCGAAAATTAGAAGAAGAAGAAATCTACCCTAATCTTCCATATACACGGTTTATAGGGGAGAAAAGGGAGATGATTCTAACCTAATTCATTTTTTTCATTTTGCTTGCCTCTCATCAAAAACACAAAAACGATAAACCCTAATTTAATTTACTGAAATTTGGGGATCGATTCTAGCAACAAGTTAAGGGCATTTCTCATATCGTCTTGGGTGCAACTAATAGGCGAATATCATTGCGATATTGTTCTTAGGCCGAATTTGCTAGGACCGAAGGTTATTTCTTAATCCTTTACGATCTTGTTTATGCATTTTATTTTATGACTAGTAATTCATCATGTTATAATTCGTTATAGTCCTTAAAATTAAAGGGATGCATACAGATAAATCTCACAGACTAGCAGGTGATGGATGTTATGATAGCTCACGGGGCATGGACGGGCGGAGTCATCACCGTTGTCTCGATTAGTTGTTGCTGAGTTAGCTTTATGACTGGTTTTTAGTTGTACTGTTTGGAGTTTTGGACTTGTAACCGTTTCTTTACAGTTGTTTTAATAAAGTTGTTTCATTATGGTTTCTATGATGCATACTACCTCGGGTAACCGAGATGGTAGCACCCTTATAAGCTAAGGTGGTCCTTGGTAAGGCACTTTGGTATGTGGGGGTGTTACATATTCACCATTTACCAACCCACACACTCCGCAACCATATCTCAACACCAAGCCCTCGCCACCGGCGACCACCAGTCCACCACCCCACTATTTCTCAACACCAAGCGACAACCACTACTCCCTAACATTAACACTATCACTAAGCTCCACCTTTCACTCACCAATTGAACCCATCATCACAACCGTCTACGTATCAGAATTGAATTAACCTCTGACAGTCCGCAACCCCAACATTCACACTCAGCTACAGCCATCGAACTCCAACAATCGAGCACCACCCATTCATTAGCCTTCCCTCTACCACACTCGTCCACCATGGTTCAGGCCGCTGCTCCTTGCCAATCTACCATTGTAACACCCCGATTATCCGGCCAAGATAATTGGAGCGTTACCATCTCGGTTTCCCGAGGTAGGGTTTCAAAACTCTAATCAAAGAATATTTTATTAATGTAATGTTTAGTAAATTACATAAACGTAAACAAATGAATGAATAAAATACAACTCGTGACATCTATACTTTTCTAGCCAACTAGAGTCGTCTCGTGATATCATCAAGCTCGTCCCGTCTCCCGCGTACTATCCAAACAACCTGAACATAACCTGCTCCCCATATGACCAAAGGATATCATATGGATCGACACAGGCAAACCCAAAAGAGATAGGTGACAAAGACACATACACACAAACGTCAGTTTCATTAAATAAATAAAGTATGACACGACTCGAGTGTGAACATGCAACATGACTGTGATATGAAAGAACCACCATCAACAACCACCACCACGGTACCGGGACACGCCCAGACATACCAACAACCACACTGGTACCGGGACACGCCCAGACATACCGATCACCACACTGGTATCGGGACACACCCAGACATACCGATAACCACAAACAGGTACCGGGACACGCCCAGACATACCGGGTCCGGAAGCCAAACGGATCCCCTGCCAGACGTCGTGTCTCAACCACACGAGTCCCTCCGTAACTCAAGCCATTAATGTGCACATCCCTCTTGGAGTGGGGAGCTCCAAGAGGCGACTTAAGCACAAGACGGTCTCCCAACCGTCTTACGTCTTCAAAACAAGTAACCAGTCAAACCACCATGTCCTCCGACATACAAGACAAGACAACAAATACGATATACCATATAACATACCAATTACCGACTCACTCAATTCAAATGAATGATAAAAGACTCATTTTGTAAATAAATACGACAATGAAACTAAGTAGGATAAACCTACCTCACAGCAAATCCGCTTAAGCAAACCGTCACACAAGATAGGCCCGTCTCGTAAAACCGTCTCACAAAACACATTTTTTAAAATATGATAATAATACAAATACGTATAAATATACTCATCTAATCATACAAATATGTATAAATATACTAATCCAATATGTATACCAATACGTATAATATACTAATATATTTATGCCAATACGTATAAATATACTATTTCATTATACGAATACGTAAACTAAATAAACCCGTCTTATACACAACCCAACCGTTTCAAACTCAACCACCACCACCACCCACTGCCGCCACCGTGGCCACCACCACCAGCTATGGTGGGCCACGGCCGGCAGCCACTACAACCGCAACAACAATGACAACAACCAACGACAACCACAACCCGCAACAACTACCAATACTACAGCCACACGCAAACTAACACCACTCCGGCCACCACCAACCTCACCACCGTCGCCCCACATAGACACGATGGTCGCCATAGACGACCACCCCCATACCCAACACCAACTACGGCAGACAGCAGCAACAACGTCGACAACAACAACATCCAACAACAACACCCCGACATCCCTCCTTTGTCCCTAGAAACCGCCTTTCCCACCGCCCTCACAACCACCCACAACCACCACTCTACTCCTCTCACCACCCTCAACCGAAGCCTACCCACGACCAAACCAAAACCGACCCATAAAGCCCCTAAAACGGAAGCCCTAACTCGTGGTTCCCTAGATCTCAAAACTCAACTAAAACCCACTCGGTCAACGCCCTATACGGGTGGTCAACGACAGCCTCAAGGTGGTCAAAGACGGGTCAAGGCCGGGACGGGTTAAAGGTATAAAATAAATAACATAAAGGCTAGTATAAGACGGTTTACCTTACGATCTTGAGGCGAGGTGACGGAATCTCCTTTTTCTCTCTCCCTCTCTCTCTCTCTCTCTCTCTCTTATCTTTTGTTGATTTTTGGTGGATTATGTTGGGATAAGATTTGAGTGGATAATGGTGGGATTATAAGGTGAGGGTAATATAAGGTGAGGGTATGTGTATAAATATATGTATTAAAATATTATTATTATATAATTATTAAATACGGAGTATTACAACCATCACCTACCTCAATTAGATCAAGCTGAGCCTTCCTTGCAACACCATTGCTACTGGCCGCAACCGACATCGATTTAAATCCATTTGATTCGCACCATTCTAGCCTTCACTAGCCACCACGGTTATAGCCCAAATCGACCAAACTAGATGTAGCTCACAACTTGGGTTTAGCCTCTTCACAAATGGGTTCACTATTACCGTGCCCGCGTAATGTGGTTGCATCGGATAGGAGGTTTGGGCGTATGACATAGTGGTGAATGGTGATGGGAAGGTTTCTCATTGAAGGGGAATTGAAGATGTTATGGGAAGGATGGTGGTGGCAGTAAAGGGGAATTAGAAGGTTGTGGCAGTATATGGGTGGATGAGAGAGGATGAGTTTTGGAGGGTTTATAATTATATTAATAAGATGCAAACTTGCATACAAAAAAATGGGATCCAGATGGTGGTGTACTGGTTTTTGGTAATGGGATTATTAATGAAGAAGGAAGAAGATGGTTTTAAACAAAAAGAAAAAAAGACTACCAGATATTTTACCTGCTTTTATAGGTCAGAAATGTTTTAAGTGAAGTAGGAGCAAATGAGGACGATATCATGGATTATTTTCAGTTAAATTGAAGCTTGGATTATTGTGAGAAGTTGGCTAATAGTTTGTATTATTCTTATCAAATAACCCTAAAAAAAATCTTAAAAGATAGAGCAGAAGACCAGTCCACCCGGCCGATACCCCTATTTACTGATTTCCC
This sequence comes from Silene latifolia, assembly GCF_048544455.1. NCBI lineage: Eukaryota > Viridiplantae > Streptophyta > Magnoliopsida > Caryophyllales > Caryophyllaceae > Silene > Silene latifolia. The sequence goes on along the minus strand of NC_133532.1, from coordinate 93,163,875 downwards.
CACCGTATTTGCCCGTAAACCACCGTACTACATAACCATGCTCTCCCACCACATGATAGTCTATCGCACACCTATGCAAAAAATAATATTTATACCCTAGCAAAACAAATGAATGTAGTACGTAGGGGTCGAACCACAGAGAGACGGGAGTTGTTAATTAGTTGTTATGGGTTGAATTCTATCGAGGTCGGTTACGTTTGATTGATTGGTTTGTTGATTAGAAAATAATAAACTATATGATAAAAGGAGTCTAGGGAAGTCGGGTCACACATGCAAATTATGTAAATGCTTAAATTAAACATAGGAGTTGATAAATGTTAATTGTTTAGGCTTAGAGACACCCACCTTACGGCATTAGTGTCAACCATAGAACGGGTCCTAGAAAAACTCTCGTCCATGACTAGGTCGTCCTACTACACATGCTTAGTCTAATTCAATTCCGTGCCTCTCGACTTTTAGAACGAATGAACAAACTTAATCAATGAATAAGGCCTTTAAACAAAGATTAAACATTAAGGTGCAAACATGTGATAGAAACAATTTAGACAATATTATATCAACCTAATTTAACATTTTACAAATACTTTTTATGCATGACTCCCTTCATTCCCTAGACAAAAGAAACTACTCTAACATGGTGGAAATATAAATAAAACTAATGATAAATGAAAACATGAATAAGAAATTACCTTGAAATTGGAAATTGACTAGAAATGGAAGAACAATACTTGTAATATAATTAACTTGTAAATGTAAATTGTTTTATAACTTGTAATATAAATAGGAAATGTAAATAACATGAAGTAAATCTAAACTAAACTAAACTAAGAGTTAATCTAAACTAACTACTAAATTTAGAGAGAATTATATGTAAAAGTGTGTAATAATGTGTGTGTAAAGGTGTGTGATTAGCACCCCTTATATAGGAAATAAGAGAGTAAACTTTGAAGAGGAATCCCAAAATGGCATCCTAAGCACACTCTTAATTTTCCTTCAATTCTTGAGTAATTGCCAAAAGGAATCCCATGCAAATTCTTAATGTCTCTTTAATCACATGGTTAAATGTGATATTAGCATCCAAAGCTTCTTAGCATCCAATATTTTCCACCATAATTTGGACTTGAATTTGGGCTTGACTTGCATATTGACTTTGCTTGCATTTTCATTTTGATCCAACACTTTCTTCTTGCAAAATCCATGCACTTCCAACACTTAGTCCAATCTTGCTCTCATACTTAGCCTTGCTTCTAGTGTTGGCACATTTTATAGTACTTTAGCTCATTTAGCTCATTTTCCTACAAAACACACTTGAACACACAATTGCACTAGAAACACAATATTAGCTTAAAAACACTTTGATAAGTGCTAAATGATATGTAAAATCAAACTAATATAAGGGGTTAAAATGTATAAAATATGCACTTATCACCACACAACCCCCATGCCTCCCCCAGTCCCACAACGACCACGCACACACACCGTAACACCATTAACGCTACTCATCGGAGCCCCACGACAACTACCATCTTTGTAGATGACCATCAAGGCGACCCCGACTTTCCTTATGATGCGAACCTCATCCAAGCAACTTCAACTCCACCTCCTTATGTCAATTTTATTTCCCGTCATTCGTCGAATTGAATCGCTAAGATATTTCATGTTTGGTGTAGTTGTTGATAAAGATAAAAGAGGAGAAACAAGGAGGGTGGTGGCAACATGATCTAATGGTTTTCGGGGTGACAGTTAATAGGTTGTATTAGGGCGTAGTGGTGGTTTATGGGTTAAGGTGTTGGGGAGGACGTGCAGTGGGGTAGTTATGGTGATCGTGGGGGTAAGTGTAGGTGGTCTAGGGGAGGGTGTAACCGTGGGGGTTGTTATGGGCGGATGGTGGTAGTGTTAGTGATATAATGAATGGTTAGGGAGAAGGGATGAATGGGTGGGTTTGTGAGGGAAGTAAGAGGATATGACTTGTTTAGTAGGTATTAGGTAACCAAAGTTTGTTATGGGAGATGGATCAATAGTAGACCTGACAAACAGATCGGGTAGTGTCGGGTTCGTGTTTGTGTCGACCCACTGACATAAATGGGTCATCGAGCCTCAACCATAACACATTAATTTCATGTCGGGTTCATGCTGTGTTTTCATGTCATGTCAATATTTGGAAATTATCTATATAATATAATAAAACAACAACCATCACATGTTTTTTTTCCCTCCAACAACTCACTTCTACAATAAACATAGTTTCTAGGATTCCTTGAAAATAGGCCCATTTCCTAAATAGCCCAATACATGAGATTTCAATACTAATATGCTTGATTATTTTTTTTTTTATTTTTTTTTTTACTATGAGCTCAACAATGTTTTGATGTCCTATCTTCGATTATCATGTTATTATAGTCTCTCTATCCTTTTTTTCTATGTGTAAATTGAATAAGCTAACAACTAAGAAATTGGATTAGGGAAGTATCGGGTAAATGTCTTTAGAAACGGTCTCACGATAAATTTCTTATGAGATTATTTAATAATTTATAATACAAAACAGTCTCACGGGCAACAAAACAGGTGAAAACACGATTTACTATAAAATGAGTACACTTACTTTAACAATAGATACAAAGTTAAAGAGTTATTTTTGTCATGGTTAACATTATAAAGGTCATGAAAACGCATAAATGAGTAGTAGTATGGTTAATTAGGGAATTTTTAATATATGTGGATGTTCGATTACTCTTTGAAAAATGTATGAATTGCAAATTATGCAAATATTAAGTTGGTTGGTTATCTCACGTCTTCAATTCATAAAATTTGGAACTTTCACTAACCGATGGTAAACGGGGCATTCAGAGTTGTATGATCTATATCATATCATATATTATATTAAAGCAGAAACCGCAAGCCCCTTTGATTGCCACGTGTCAACTTCTATTTATACGCCACGTGTAGTTTGCTGTATTTCAAAGACGTAAATTAAAAAAATAAAATAAAAGTAGAAGCAATCACGTCAGATATTTTTAGGCTGGCTTTAGAATAACCATAATACATCTTAGGAAATATTTTTGTTTCCCTAAATTTGCGTCAATCACAATCTCAATAATTTAAAATGTGCATTAAAATATTAAGTAAATATCCAATTATATTAAAAATAAAACGATTTCCTAAACATCCCCCTTAAAATACGGGATCTATTAACAATTTTGAGTAATATTGATATTCGAACATTAGTAAAAAAAAAATTCAAAAATACAATTGCATACAAATACATTTTGGAAACTTAAAATTGATTTTCAATCACAATTTTGTCAAGTGCCAAAACATAATATCCCATATGATCCTGCGATTTTGTATCCAAATCTTAACTTATAGACTACTTTTTCAAAATATAATTAGCCGTGAACATTTGTAGTTTGGACACAATACATTTAGTTGCAATATAGGATATTTAAGGTTACATTCGTTAATTTAGGATGAGATTTGAGTGTATATATTTGTTTATAGTCTAAATCCTATGTTCTCGCGATAAATCTTGTCAAAATTATTTGGGGTATAATTATGATATAATCATAAGATAACCTTAAGATCTCATACTCAATATAATATTTGAATTGAAATACTTTGTGTTGGGTTAATCCTTAAATCTTGGCCTAATCAACCACATGTATATTTGACAAAGTTTATCATAACACAATAAAAGTTGTTGCACTTTTTTTTCCTCTTTTTCTTCAGAAAACTCATTCTCACGTCAAAACAGTCCATTAACCTCCAAACGTATTCAATTATTACCTTCAACCCAAAATGTCACAAAGCATCCTCTATCACTATCGATGCACAATCCGTCGAATATGTCAATGTTCAAAGAAAGGTGGTAAGCAAATTAAGGTGTCCGATTTACGAAGTATATAGTATGGACAACGCCTGTTTACAAGGCACATACGAGCATAATTCCAGCAATACACGTAAAAGCTTGATAAAAATACTTTGGACGGAATATTAAGGAAGGTTATGGATACATTTTCTCAAAAATGGAGATTTTCCTAAATACGGGAATCAATATTTAAAGTTTACGTATCATCTACTACTCAGTTTCACAACGCAAAATTAACAAGGTGAGTAGCTTGATAATATCAACACATGGATTCCATTTTCGCGGATATATTAGAGAAAAATGTTTGAGACCTACGCTATTTTTGTACTTCGTCCTTTGATGCGTGCATATTTTATAGACCTTTCAGTACACTTTGGCACGCATTTCTATGCCATTTTAGCAGTTATTTGCTACGAATATGCCCCGAATAGTCTACTTTGGTTTGCCTTGTGTTATTTGTAGGTATAAGCCGGAGAAGATCATAATCAAGCCTAAAACATGTCCCTAAGCATGCATTTAGGAGATGGGTCAAGTTGGAGCCTCGAAACTACTATTTTGAGGTGCGCATGGAAGTAAGGAAGCTAGGCGAACAAAGAAAGAGCTTCAAATTACTAGTGCCTACTTTTAAGAGCCATATCTCGAGTTCTACAACAGATAATAAAGTGATTCTAATTGGAGGTGAAAGCTTATTCTCTTAGCTTTCTAACTCCATGAGAATCGCTTTATTCCGACAAGTAACGAAGAAATGGCAGCCATTTGAAGTTCGGTGCGCGAAGCAGGAATTACGCGCTGAGAAGTACTCGATCGAGAGCACCATCTGTTCGATCGATAGGAATACCATGTCCATTTGGTCGATCGAGAACTTTGGTTTCTCGATCGATAGCCTGCTATATTGAAGTGCTCGATCGAGAGCCTTTACTCCTCGATCGAGAGGTCTGCCACATAAAAGTGCTCGATCGAGAGCCCTTAGCTGCCAATGACGCGTGAAGATAAGCTCAAGCGAGACACTATGTACTTAGACATTATTAGTTTTAGATATTAGGAAATAAAATATCTTCTCCTTATTATAAATAGGGGAAGAGAATAGGATATGAGGGATACTTTCCCACGTCCCATTTCTGGTTACGATAGACAGGAGACGGATCACTTCCGTCTCCGCCTCTTTTCTCTATTGTTTCGGATCTAAACTTCGTTCTTATTCCTTAATCTCTAATCGGTACTTTCTTCCCCTTCTCTTATGCTTTATTCATTAATTATGCATTGCTAATTCCTTGCTAGGACATTAGGGGATCCGTGATTATATTAGATTAACAATCGATTTTATTATGATAATGCTCATATGATTTTTGTTGTTTTCGCTGCAATTAAGTGTTATAGTCTAATTGAGTCGACGCAGTTAGTCTATAGATCTTAGTAAACCTTGACCTGGACCGAAAGGTTGGAAAGGGTGAGACTCGTAGCGATACATTAGGACGCGGTAGTGAGGGCGAGAGCTAAGCTATTTGTGTTTTAGGGCGAATTAAGGACCGAAAGGTGACGTTCGTTACCCCTTAAATCTATTTGCTTGACCTTAGACCTAGATTGCTAAAGCGATTAATCATGGTGAACCGATTTGTCTTAGCTATCCCTCTTCCCTTGCTTTTCTCTTACCCTCTCGAACTCGTAGTTTAGAAAACCAATTATATAAAACCCCCACTTGTGACCGAATAAACGAACCGTTAAAACAGATATCTTGCCTCCCTGCGGATCGACCCTTATTACTACCTTTTAGTAATTTGGTTTTATAAATATTATTTTTGATACTAAAACGACGGTATCAAATTTTGGCGCCGTTTCTTGGGGAGGCAATTGTTCTATCTTTTTTCTTGTTTCGTTTATTTCCCTTCCGTCTCGGGAATTTTATTCCCGAGGGCGGTTCTTATCTCCTTGCTAGTGTTGTTTTGATAGGTCCTACAGGTTCTATTGACGATGCTTCGGGAGAGTCCACCCATGTTTCGTTCTCCGGGGCAGCAGGTGGAATTTTGTGAGAGATGTGGTGTCGTGGGACACGATGCAGTCTGTTGCCTTGCGGATCTTGACGAAGTTTATACTTATCGACAGTATAAACAAAGTCATTTTGCTTCGCTCCCACCTTGCAGTTATACACCACATCCGTACTATCAACGTGGCTTTCAAAAGCCCTCCTATACCTCTTCACCACCGCAACAATACACCCCTCCCGCTGTCAACAATGAAGAGTTTGATGAGTTGAAATCGCTATTAGCGTCACTCACTCTTCAATCGCAACAAATGGAACAATCGAGGAATGCCTCAATTGAAAGTCTTACGCACCAGGTCGCTCAAGTAGCAATTGAGACGGATTTTGATGCGTACAACTCGGACTTCGAGGATGATTTCATTATTGCAATGTACGACAGGGAAGTTCCATCGGAGAAATGGGTCGATCGAGTGGACAACAGTGCTCGATCAACTGATTTTGATGAAAAAATGGTCGATCGAGCACCTCAAACCTCTCGATCGACTGCTTGTGGGGAGGAGTTCCTCAATCGAGTTGCTACAAATGCTCGGTCGAGAGAACTATGCTTGGAAACTACTCGATCGAGTGAATTACCTGATCGATCGAGTAGCTTTGGTGAAGAAGTGGTTCGATCGAGAGAGGAGCTTTCTCGATCGACTACAGTAGCTGGGGACAACAATGATTTATCATCCGATTCTGTTCCAGTAAGCGATAAGAAGGTAAACGAAGGTCATACCGCTTCAATAGAAGGTAGTATCATTCCTTTTGTTGACTTTAGTATGACTAATTTTAGTCCTTCCGTTAATTCATATACTGCTTTTGAATTGACACCTCCGCCCCAACTCGGGAGCAATTTGGAGGAAAATCGCTATATTTCTTCTTATGCAGGTCTAACGAGCTGGGATCCGGGAAAGGGATCGAAAGATTCTATCCCGCCTAGGAAGAAAGCACGACAAAGAGCTGATAGAGTCGTGATGGATGCTATGAGGAGCCGTTGTCTTGCATTTCTTTGTGCTATGGAGGACCATATTGAAGCTTTTAATGGCTGAAATAACTGCTTTCAGTCAAAAGCCCCAAAGAGGGGCCCCTTGCTCCCTTAGTCTTTAAGCCGGGTTTGCAACCCCGTGCAATTTGTAATAAAGTTTTATACTTCAAACCTTTACTGCTTTTTAGACATTTTTAGACAATGTTTTGCGTAAAACAATTATTTGGTATTTGGACGTATCTTTGTTTCGTTTTGCAGGTAGCTGAAGAAAGGTTTGATCGAGTAGTTTACTACTCGATCGAGGGGAAACTAGAAAGATGAGGCCTCGATCAAAGGGCCAGTCTGGTCGATCGAGGAAGCAGAGCTTAGCCAAGGCTCGATCGAGTAACTTTGTTACTCGATCGAGAGGTTTCTGGAGGAAAACAACTCGATCGAGGAGAGCTATTACTCGATCGAGGAGATGTCGCCAATAAAGGGGAGTTTTTCGACTTTTCTTAATTCTTTCGACCTATTTCCTGCTCTTGTTACTTCCTAATTTCGTGCACCCTCTCCCCCTTAATTCTCTATTTGTTTCTCTTTGCCCAGAAATACCAAATAGAACTACGGACCCTGCTGTTGCCGTAGCCGCCTCTTCTCATTGCGTGTCTCTGTCTCGCGCACGCTTACGCTTCTTGAATAGTGCGTGCGGCTACTCGCTCCCCTAGTTGACATGCTGGTTTGGGGAAGCTATTATAATGTGAGCTTTCTGGTTCATTTTCCATCTCTTGTAATTAGCTTGTTTTGTATATAGATTTGCCTTAGGAACATGTATTAGGTTTGCGTACCCCATCCCCCATTTTGCTGCTGTTGGTTAGCTGTGAAGACAATGAGGACATTGTTTGTTTTGGTTTGGGGAGGGTATATGCATCCTTGAGTCTGCATTTGCATTTGTTTTGCATTCATATCTATTACATTTCTGCATGCATTGTTTTTTATGATAAAAATCCATAAAATTTGAAAACTTCAAAAAAATCAAAAACTTCGAAAAAATCAAAAACTCGTGTTTATTTATGCATTTTAGGTTGAGTCTGATTGGATTTTTTTATTGCTGATAACTGTCTTTTTGCTTAAGCCTTGCATTGTTTCACATCTTTTAGCAAAAGTCTTTGCAATTTCTCGAATTTCGTTTCAAAATTCGTTGAACAAGTAGACTTGACTTGAAATTTTGGCAAACTACAATATCTTTCTGAGGTTTAGAGCTTTATAACTGGTGTCATCCATGACCAGTTCATGTAGGAAGTGAGTAGTTACTCCTTATAAGGCATGTAACATCAAATTGCATAAGCATGAGTTTAGTCTACTTAGTACTGTATGCATTCGGTCTCTGTGGTTGGTGACACATGTTTGGAGAGGCAACCCCTTTATTTCATTTTACCCATAAGCTCCACATAGCCAAATTGCCTATTTTGTCCCTATTTAGCTACAATCCACATTTTTCCTACCCTAGCCGAGCTAGTAATGGTAGCAATGTTGGGAATGTGTTGATTTGCAGTTGGTTATTATATCTTTTCATGAGATGGATGGGTGAAGGAAATGAAGGAGGAATATTGAAAAAGAATTGAAGAAAAATGAAAAAGAAAAGAAAAATCCGAAAAGAAATATGAAAGAGAAAAAAAAAAGAAAAAAAAATCATATGCGGAAAATGAAAGACTGTATGTTGTGATTTATACTCCCATGTTTAATCTATATCTTATGGGGAGTTGATAATTTTATGGTGATTAGTGAGTTGTGTGCATCCAATTTGCACTGTTTCATATTGATTTGTATGGAGTTTGAAGTAGGGAAGTTGTATAATTTGGATCCGTTGTTGCTAGCCTGGCCATTAACCCCACATATCCAAATTCATTTTAGCCCCTTCTTACCTATTACCTCACTTACCCATATGTAAGTCCTCGGCATGTGTCTTGGTCATCAGTTTGGTTGGAATGCATATGTACGGTTGTAGAGACTTTATTCATGCTAGATTGCATGCATGTTCTTATAGGTCGCAGTTAGGTGAGTGTTCTTTATTCTTTCTATCTTATATTATATTTCACCTTGTGCTTAATTGTGTGATCGAGCGACCCGTGAGAGTCCATTTTTAAAAGTCTTGCAAGGTCAAAAGTTCAACATCTTTTTGAAATATGCATAAATCCGTTTGCCTTGATATTGAGCTATTAGTAGTTGATTCTTATGCATTAAATGGTTTAAGCCGACGGTCTTCAGCTTGTCTATGTTCTACTCCTATCCATTTAGTCCTAGCTAGTTGCATTAGTTTGCTTGAGGACAAGCAAAGGTTTGGTTTGGGGAAGTTTGATGCGTGCATATTTTATAGACCTTTCAGTACACTTTGGCACGCATTTCTATGCCATTTTAGCAGTTATTTGCTACGAATATGCCCCGAATAGTCTACTTTGGTTTGCCTTGTGTTATTTGTAGGTATGTTAGGAGAAGATCATAATCAAGCCTAAAACATGTCCCTAAGCATGCATTTAGGAGATGAGTCAAGTTGGAGCCTCGAAACTACTATTTTGAGGTGCGCATGGAAGTAAGGAAGCTAGGCGAACAAAGGAAGAGCTTCAAATTACTAGTGCCTACTTTGAAGAGCCATATCTCGAGTTCTACAACAGATAATAAGGTGATTCTAATTGTAGGTGAAAGCTTATTCTCTTAGCTTTCTAACGCCACGAGAATCGTTTTATTCCGACAAGTAACGAAGAAATGGCAGCCATTTGAAGTTCGGTGCGCGAAGCAGGAATTACGCGCTGAGAAGTACTCGATCGAGAGCACCATCTGTTCGATCGATAGGAATACCATGCCCATTTGGTCGATCGAGAACTTTGGTTTCTCGATCGATAGCCTGCTATATTGAAGTGCTCGATCGAGAGCCTTTACTCCTCGATCGAGAGGTCTGCCACATAAAAGTGCTCGATCGAGAGCCCTTAGCTGCCAATGACGCGTGAAGATAAACTCAAGCGAGACACTATGTACTTAGACATTATTAGTTTTAGATATTAGGAAATAAAATATCTTCTCCTTATTATAAATAGGGGAAGAGAATAGGATATGAGGGATACTTTCCCACGTCCCATTTCTGGTTACGATAGACAGGAGACGGATCACTTCCGTTTCCGCCTCTTTTCTCTATTGTTTCGGATCTAAACTTCGTTCTTATTCCTTAATCTATAATCGGTACTTTCTTACCCTTCTCTTATGCTTTATTCATTAATTATGCATTGCTAATTCCTTGCTAGGACATTAGGGGATCCGTGATTATATTAGATTAGCAATCGATTTTATTATGATAATGCTCATATGATTTTTGTTGTTTTCGCTGCAATTAAGTGTTATAGTCTAATTGAGTCGACGCAGTTAGTCTATAGATCTTAGTAAACCTTGACCTGGACTGAAAGGTTGGAAAGGGTGAGACTCGTAGCGATACATTAAGACGCGGTAGTGAGGGCGAGAGCTAAGCTATTTGTGTTTTAGGGCGAATTAAGGACCGAAAGGTGACGTTCGTTACCCCTTAAATCTATTTGCTTGACCTTAGACCTAGATTGCTAAACTGATTAATCATGGTGAACCGACTGTCTTAGCTATCCCTCTTCCCTTGCTTTTCTCTTACCCTCTCGAACTCGTAGTTTAGAAAACCAATTATATAAAACCCCCACTTGTGACCGAATAAACGAACCGTTAAAACAGATATCTTGCCTCCCTGCGGATCGACCCTTATTACTACCTTTTAGTAATTTGGTTTTATAAATATTATTTTTGATACTAAAACGACGGTATCATCCTTCCACTACACTTATGATTTATGTTGCTATGCATATTATTATAAAAAACATTAATAATGAAAATAATCATCATTTAATTTGTACAAAAACACACGTTACGGGGGAACTTACCAAATATAATAACAACGTTATACGGTATAGCTCAGAAGTCAGAAGTCAGAATTCAAAAAATAAGGCTGAAAAATGTGTCATGGTTATATTGAAAAAACAAGCGATAACAATTGCGACTTTTACATGAAATAACTGGAATAATAAAGTTTCACACTATTTCAAACTACTCCATCATTCTATAATATATAAATTCTCCTGGGGTTTTTCCCTCTCAATATAAGTACTCCATCACTAGGATAATAATGATCACTTCACGCGATCAACTACTAATTTCTCAATGAAGTTTTAGATGAAGCAATTCCCTTTAATTAGCATTTTGTTTCACTACTACTATTAATAAGATTCGAGGACAATAATATCTCACCGACGTTGTTGGGTTCTGAAACGCATTCTTAGCCACAATTATCTGTATATACTTAGGTACTTAAGCACTTCACCATATCAAAGGTAGGCGACGAGGGATGGTGGTTGTATTGAAGGTACAGTGGGAGGATGTAGGGGATGGTGAAGGCAAGATGGGGTAGGGTAGTTAGAGGACGTAGGAATATGGATTACAGGGTAGGGGGTTGCCGATATAGAAGCTGAGAGGGCGAGGTGTTGGGTGTTGTCACCACTACGGTGGAGGGTCTGCTGGTGGGTCTTGAGGTAGTCGGTCAGTGATGGCGAACGCATCTCATTCTATACGTCCAAGTGATGGTGGGTGGGAGAGGAAATGAGAGATAAAGTAGAGAATGGAGAGAAGAACAAATAGGAGGGATAATATGAAAAAAAAACGTAAAACTTCGAGTAAAATTAAATGTATATTGCGTAAATAAATAGGTTATGAAATTTACAATAGGTTTTTATCCACTTTTTAGATTTCACCTATCATAAGTTTAAAAGTCGAGAAAAAAAAATAGATTACTTTGCAAAAAATTAAACAAATAAACTTATCAAAGTGTATGGGTAAACAAAGTAAAATTTTCTAAAATTTAGTAATTTACTAAATCCAAAAAATATGTAAGTATTTACTTTTTTAATAGTTGTTTTTGTTACCACCCGTGCAGTGCACGGGTTCCAAAACTAGTAATGTCAATATTTTGAAAGTGTAAGTACAATTATGTGATGGAGAATCAAGACAAATTAGGATTAATTTAGTAATTAGGTCATTCGTGCCGGGTTTGTGTTTAGAGAATTCAACCTAAACCCAACCCAATTAAATCCCGTATCCTGTTCGTGTCGACCCACTTACATAAATGAGTTATTGAGCTTCAATCAAAACCTGTTAATTTTGTTTCGGGTTTTCGGGTCGTGTCATTTTTTGTCGGCTCTAGTTAATAGAAAGGTTTATTGCGAGTAAAGTAATGATTGAATTATCGTAGAAAAACGACTCATAGTTGAGATTATTGTTGTTAAATAATCCAAATAAAAGAAGAGTATAGGTCTAATTTTAAATAGTAGTAAATAGAACCTGTAGTTAAACTTATGCTACTATTGTACCTCCAAATGGCAAAACAAATGAAAAAACTCACTGTTGCTTTCGATGAAAAATCATAGTACTTCAAGGGTAGCTTTGTAATTTGAATTTTAATAATACTAAAATGATAAGCAAATACACACAAAATATGATTATTAGTTGGAAATTAGAAGTTTCTAATGCAAAGATGCGAGAATAATACTTAAGCATAGAGATTAGTCAATTGGTTATGTCTGGATACATCAATCAATCAATACTATATATTAAATCCAGAAACCAAGGGACTTTAATGTAATTAAAGAAAGTTATACAAATTAATTATACTATATAGTTTTAAATCAATAGCACCGTGTGATGGACCCGATTAAAGGATCTTAATGCAAATATTATATAGTTTGGGTTAAAATTAAATTATATAGAAGCTTGGAAATTTTCCTAAACATGGTCAATTTCCTTAAAATAAAATAATTAATTAAGCTGGTTAATTTTTTTAAAATAAAATAATTAATTAAGATGGTCAATTTCAAGGAAACTAAAAGAGAGAAGATGCCTGGTAATTTTCCTAAATATTTATAGAAGACTAGAACATGGTCAATTTTCTTAAAATAAAATAATTAATTAGTATAAACATGCACACATATGATATTAATTATTATCATCATAAAATTATATATTAAATTTAAAATCTATGCAATTTTATTAACTTTATAGTTTATTAGATGTATAGAAATGTTAATTATTTAACATACAAAAATATAATAGGTATGTTATAAATAATTCAAGTTAGATTCCATAATATATAATATTGCATAATTCTTTCGATTTGATTTAATGCATATATGTAATATATTTATATAAATATATAATCCTCTTAAAATTGCATGCCAAAGTAGTAAAAGTAATTTCGTCAGTAAAGAAAAGAATTGTAGTAACATTGGATATAGTTATATGATAGTAATCACTCATTTGAATAGTAAAAGTAACAATATTATCAACGCGATTAGTGAGAGTGGTAGAAACAATAACGGGAGTAGTGAAATAATCAATATTAATGCGACAATAGTGAAAGTAACAATAATTAGGTGGGAATAGTGAAATTATCAATATTAATGCGGCAGTAGTGAGAGTAACAGTAATTACGGCGCGAGTAGTAAAAATAACAATGATTACGGGCAAGTGAGTAAAATATTAATAGCGGGAGTAGTGAATTTGTCTCAAAATTTATTTCATCCTAATTTTAGAATATGTTATAAAAAATATATTAATGATAAATTTATGGGTTACGCAACTTTAAGTAATTTTATTTAATGAAAAAAAAATTAATGGTAAGTAGAGGTAGCCCGGGCAAAGCCGGGCACCAATACTAGTTCCAATAATCTCGGTTTACCAAATCTTACTATACTTCTCTCATAAAAAGTAGCCCTTCTATTTATTATAACGTCTAGGAGAAGTATTACCTTTAATAAATAAAATAATTAATAAACCTCCGAAAATTTAGGTCCTCAAATTAATAAATCTTTTAATGTTTTTGTTTGAGTTGTTTTTGGTGACTACGGAAACTCCGAGAACACACCTGGCGGCATTTTGTTTCACATCTATCCCCATCATCATCATCATCATCCGATTAAAATTAAAAAATAATCTAATCAAAATAGGGCTAATCCGATGATCAAATCATCATAATTCTTCTTCAATCCGTACAACACAACTGTACTTACCGCCATTGATCAATTCTCAATTCTTCGGATTTGAATTTTATACTTTCCTTTGTGGTTGGTGAACTCTCCAATTATATATACCTAAAGTTTTCTAAAAAAAGTATGATAATTAAATCAGTCGAGTTGAATTGAGCTGTAAATGTGACGTAATTGGTCGGTATTTTGGCTGTTAAATGTAGATAAATTTATTAATTTAGGGTTTTGAGTGGTGAAAAAGGAACGAAAAATGGTGACTGGAACGATATTTCATTGTAAGAAGAATTCATGGCCTCCAGAAGAGTACGTTAGTAAAATCGCTTTGCAGTTGGTAAGTCTTTTTTCTTTTGTTATTCCGATGTTAGCTAGTTTAGTTGGTAAAGTCGTGAGTAGTCACCCGTGTTAGTTAGAACAGACAATTGCGTATCTATTGTTTAGCTGATTTTAGTTTTTAGCTTGAGTTTACGTTATTACAACCCTTTGCAATTTGCAAATGTTAGCTAGCTTAGCTGATAAAGATTTAGACAGGGTGTTCCGTGTTCAAAGATATTTGGAACTTGGGTTTTGCATGTTATCAATTTGGTTATGTTGGAAATTGTGTATAAGTTTTAACTCTCCTAACCGATGCTAATTAGCCTAGGCGGTACTCTATCCCAAAATTATTGTCCCCTCTTAGTTTTGACCATTAGTTGGTCCAATTATATTCAAAAAAGTATGGGGACGATATAGATGGAATGGAAGGAGTGTATGTTTAGCTAGCTAGGTTGTGTCCAAAGAGATAAGTTTGGAACTCCATTTCATTTCTTCATCAATATTGTAGAATTTTAGTGATGGTTGGTCTGTTTGCGTACATGCTTACATATTCTTGTGTGTAGCTGGATTATGACAGTGCGGCTCCGCCAAGGCACGCATGGAGGAGGAGGTTAAACAGCCATGCTAACCTTCTTAAGGAATTTAGTGTTACATTTATAGAGGCAATAAAGCTGGTAATGTATTGGTTCTGATTTTTTTTATACTGTTTCATTTTCATTAGTAGGGGCAGAAAACTGTGGACTGGTTATTTGTTTTTTACACTAATTCTCTCTCTTTATAAGCTGTAGTGGATTTGTTTTACCTTATGATTGTTCAATGTAGGTTCGGCTTGGCATCCGTTTGTGGTCGTATGTTAGGGAAGAGGCATCATACGGAAGGGTACTTTACTCCTTATGTGTAGATGATGCTGTTTGTCCTTTATGCTTTAATGAATTTAATCACCAACTCTTCGTAACCATTGATACAGAAAGCTCCAATTGACCCTTTTAGCAAAGAAAAGACAAAGCCATCAGCATCCCAAGGAGTACCATTGGGAGGAATGGGGTATCTATCAGCCTCATTTATGTGAATTGTCTTTACCTGCATTTGATTTTGGTTAATACCATGTGTTGTTGCCTAATTGCATTGTTAAGACTCTGTATTGTTACTTAATTTCCTTGCAGGAGTGGCAGCATATCCAGAGGTTTTAGGGGAGAGTTCAAACACTGGCAAATTATTCCTGGTTTATGTGATGCTTCCCCTGTCATGGCTGATCAGTTTTCTGTAATGTTCTACCCTAGACCATGAATCTGTTTTTTTGGTCTTCTATATTTTATGACATCTGCTGAATATACTTAACTGTATTCATAGTTAAAGAAATGTAACGAGTAGTGCTGATAGAGCAAACTAGGCTGCAATAAAATTGTAGGTTAACTGACGAACAGGGTACATTTATACCACACAGTCTATGTCTGAGCTTCTGCATTTCTTGAAATTTCAAGACCTGGCTTAGATGAAATGTCCATACCCATGACCAAGTGTGTCTCATACTTTTTTGAGAGAAACAAAGAGTTACGTAAATGCATTTAACATTCATAATACTACTCGTTCCATTTGGATGTATACATTTTCTTGCGAGACAGTCTAAAAAAGTTAGGGTCATTGTGTACTTTCCTTAATACTCCCCTGCTCATATTTCCATTTATCAGTCCTCACCCTTCCCCTTTCGTGAGATAAAAAACACCAACATAATCACCCACATCACCTCACCCATCACTCCTTGGTAGACCATCAGTCAACCCCTACCATCTCCAACCACTTATGGCCCAATTGATCCGTAGCTCCTTCCCAGCCTTGGCCGATCTCTCTTAGCTCTTCCCTTGTTGACCGCCTTAGCTTTTCTCTAGACCCTACCTTGGTTGACCTCCCATAACCAGCCTTTTTGCCCTCGCTGTATTACCATTCGCTGTCTGTTACTCGTGTGCGTAACTTGTTAGTCATATGTATGCCACAATGACCGTGAAAGACTGTGATGACCAATTCCCAAATCAAGTGTCCCAACCATTATTTAATTTTTTTTAGTATGGAGTTTCACAAGTTTTTTTAATGCAAGACTGTTGTGTTGGTTTAAACTAAATTGCTTGCATTAATATTAATACAATTTGTTTTGCTATTCCAGATTTTTATATCACGCGATGGAGGAAATAAAAAGTACGCATCAGTCTTGGCTCCTGGACAACATGAAGGGTTACGGTAAGTTTATAACTCATGAAACATATATATTTAGACAAAGCACATTCTTGTCGGCTGTACTAACCTAAAAATTTTCTCTCTCCCCTCTTTGTGGCAGATTAAAAGCTTAAGCTTTTAGATATTACTTGAGGGTATTCTTTTTAAGTTTTCTTTGCCTTTATCATTTGGCTATTGATAGGCATGGTCTTATGCATTGTTAATTGATAGATGAGAGCTAGAATGAATAGTCTCTCATGTTCTGCCATTCTTCCGTAAATAACTTCCTTTACCAGAAATGTTCGAAAGTTTATTGAAGAAGTATACCAAATTTATTCATTTAAGAAAGGTTTTTTTTGTCAGAAACTACCTTTTATTTAGGGTCATTTGTGAACAACTACTTTTTTTTTTTTGGCTTTCCACTATCCTTTATTTCTTCTTTTTGCAAAAGACTACCAAAAAACCACTTCCGGCCAAAAAAAATCAACTTTCCGGCATTGACTTGCTCTTTTCTTCCTTTTTGACCCATAGAACCCAAATTGTTCCCTTTGTTCACCCAACAAAATCTGAAAAAGCTCATCTCCATATCCAGTGCCCTATCAAAAGTCTTCTTCCAAGCAATACCAATGCATCAACCATCTCAATCTCCCTCTTCATCTCCGTCGTCACCTTTACTGCCACCGATGTCACCTTCACCTCTGCCCTTACATTTCGACAACCCTAAAGACTACTCATGATTCATGAACCTAATGTCCATCTCAGTCATATGAAAGTACTCTCTTTATGTCTTCGTGGTGAAGATGGTGGGCATAATAAAACTAATGGAGATATAAACAAGTGATCCTAAGAGTGAATCATTGATGATTTTCGAATAGTTAACACTAGGAGTTGATTTTGCCCATAATAGATCATAATTGGGGAAGAATAATTTACCGTGTTCAGATAAATGTCGATGGTGATTTTGTTTTGATGAATTAGGATTTTGATTCAGGTAAGAGATGGACAAATTGAGGTGATTAATGTTGGGTTTAATCAATCTTTATCGTCAACTATTAGGTTTATGAAGTACAAAATTAGATTTAACATGAAAATGGCAAGTCAACGCCGATAAGTTGACTTTTTTTCACTGGAAGTGGAAGTGGATTTCTGGTAGTCTGTTGCAAAGAAAATAAATAAAAGGTAGTGGAAAGCCAAAATAAAAAAAGGTAGTTGTTTACAAATGACCCTAAATAAAAGGTAGTTTATGACAAAAAAACCCTTTAAAAAATGCTCAAATATATGGTATTGTAATAGATCTTGGTTGTGAGGACTGTTTATCCTTCATGACTCAACACAGTATTAGGAGTAACACTTAAAAACCCTGCATTGATTGGCTTTTCGCCTTTAAAAAAAGCCCTGCAGCTATCTATAAGACATTCCCTGGGAACTCAGATGTTCCTATTCGGTTGGGGAACTCAGATGTTCCTATCCAACCGAAGGCACCAAACTTAGTTGTTTCAGTCAAAACAGTCACCTTTGCATATATCCAAGAAGCTCCGGACGTGTACTGTCCTTATTGAAATAGGATGGATGATGAGTCACGCCTTCTCCTTGAAAGTGTCCTGTGTATGCGTCGGCAGCCCACTTGAGGTTAAGGTCTCTGTTCTCTAGAGAGATAATGTTGACCCTCTATGTTTTAGAGAGATGTTTCATGATTGATTACCTTGAATAACTAAACCGTTGGGGTCCACTTTCGCCGACTAGTAACCTAATTTCCGACTAATAAGCACTCTGCACAAGACACCTCAACAAAATCTAAACCATACCTAACTGAGCATACTCTTATTTGTGTCTGACACTATGCTCATTCAGTGATTACATTGCTGTAGTAATTATATGAAATTTATTGTATCTTAAAACAGGAAACTGCTGTGCACTGAGTAAACTCTGTACATTTTTTTGGCGACTGGTCATCGTACTTCGCGAAGCACAAAAATGAGCTAGCAAGGCACTTGACTTATTATCTCACTATTTCAGCTAAATTCGTGTCGTTAACCTCTGCAGGAAATCTGGTGATCAGGGTATTTCTTCTTGGGGTTGGAATTTGACTGGTCAGCATTCGTCCTATCATGCTCTATTTCCAAGGGCATGGACTATATATGATGGTAAGTGCATTGCTTCCCTTTTACTTGTTTAGCACGGGCAATTTATGTCTCCAAAAAAGTTGAAATATTTACTTAATGTAGGTGAACCTGATCCGGAACTAAAAATCTCTTGTCGTCAAATATCACCGTTTATACCACATAACTATAGGGATAGCAGCCTTCCTACCGCCGTCTTTGTTTATACGGTAGGTCAATTGAACAAGTTTCTGCATTTCTCACGATTATATAACGTTACGAGGTCTTTTAAAATGGTTATGAGCTTTTTCTGCAGTTGGTAAACACTGGAAAGGAAAGGGCCAAAGTCAGCCTTCTCTTCACTTGGGCTGTAAGTTTGCCATACTTGTGCTGCATTTTACACACTATTTTGACAATCGTGGAATCTCAATAGATTGTGTACGTGTTTATGACAGAATTCAATGGGAGGAGTCACCCATCTTTCTGGAGATCACGTGAATGAACCATTTGTGTGAGTGAAAGACTATTTGCTCTGATATTTGTATTAATGATTTTGTTCAACTGTGAACTAATGTCTTTTTTATTTTTATTTTTTTTTTATCATAGTGGCAAAGATGGAGTTTCTGGTGTCCTCCTGCACCACAAGCAAGTAACTTAACTCTACTAACTGTATATTATTTTGATTGACTGTTGCTTTTAAAGTCTTTAAAGGGTTGTAAGAGAATGAGTATCATGTATTCAATGCTGCTGATACAAAGACTAGTAATACGCCAACACTATTCAATGAATGAAGTTTATTTTAAAATGACGCTGTGAAGCTGTCAACTATGCATCTAATTTTCCAAGGAATCTCATTGAAGCGTTTGTTACAAAACAGTGATGTATATACCTAATTTACCTGTCCTGAGAAATGAAGCTTCTAACATGATGCAGGACCGTGAAGGATAACCCACCAGTGACTTTTTCAATTGCTGCAATTGAAACACAGAATGTAAGTGTGACTGTTCTGCCATGCTTTGGTTTAGCAGAGGGAAGCCGTATCACTGCAAAGGATATGTGGACGAAAATGTCACAGGTACTTTTTACAATTTATGATATTGATTTAACTAAAATTTGAATTGGTCTAGCCAGTGTACCTTCTTATGAACCTTGCATTAACATGATGGTCATCCTAGTAATATCCTACAAGTTGTCTATCTTACTTTTCGGCATTAAGAAAAAATTGATAAGAATGAGTCGATAATAAAATTCGGAGTTTCTGAAAGGAAGATGACAAAAGCTCTAGTAATCAAAGAAAACAAACAAATCAACTGCAAAAGTTATCCGGGGAAAACACCTCAGATGAGCATTGCCGCAGAACCACCCATTGAGTAATCAACATTATGACATATACATCGAAGTCAGCATGGTGTGTAACTGTATATTATAATGGAGTTCCTCTTACTGTTTTCGTTTCCTTGTTTTGCTTGCACTGAAGGATGGGCAATTTGACCGTGACAATTTCGATGCTGGACGTAGCATGCCATCCTTACCCGGAGAAACACTTTGTGCTGCAGTTTCAGCTTCTACATGGGTGGAGCCTCATGGAAAGTGTACTGTTGCGTTCAGTGTTGCATGGTCTTCCCCTAGAGTAAAATTCTCTAAAGGCAGTTTTTATCACAGGTACATTTAGGCTTCTTGAGCATTCTCCTGTAAAAATCTTGCATAGTTATCTTTCTATATATAGCTTTTCAGTTTCTTGTTCAAAATTAGTTCTGTGTGGGGCCACTTATTCTTAAACTAATGATGCTTCATGATACGAAGCAGGTCTCCTGTGCAATAATTACCATCATATTGAAAAAACTTGGCATCTTTTCTTAGGTCCTTCCCTTACACTCTATGTTGGTTGGACTCGGTTAGAGGTATCCGACATGGGTACGTGTCCAAGTGTCGGATTCGTCTATTTTATGAAAAAAATACATGTTTTTGGTCTAAAATGAAGTGTCCAAGTGTCCCACCCATGTCCGAGTGTCGAGTATCCGACACGGGTACGTGAGGTAAAATGAAGAGTCCGAGCAACATAGCTTACACTCTCTCTTATCACTGTTATTGTAGGCGGTATACAAAGTATTTTGGTACTTCGCAAAGGTCAGCTGAGGAATTGGTACACTATGCACTTACAAGTATGTATCACAACCATGAACCGTAATTCTTGAGAGAACAACTATTACGTTCTCTGGTTTCACTCATTATCTTAGATATGATTATCACCTGATTCTTGTCAGACTACAAGCGATGGGAGGAGGATATTGAAAAATGGCAAGATCCTGTTTTGAAGGATGAGAAACTACCAGAATGGTAAGCAACAGTTGTCACCGAGAGTCAGTTCAGTTGCTTACTTCTTTATCTCATACGTGATACTATCATGGTACAAAACTTGGGCCACAATACCGCATCATGACTGATTTATAAGAGTTTTGAAAGTTGCTTCATACATTAGCTTTTGGGACCAGTTTCTGCTGCATATATGGCACAATGGCCAATTTCAAGATCAATTCTCTAACTGTGATGTAATATTATGGATATAACTTATCTTCGCTATACCGTTTTTTTCCTGAATTTTAAGTGTAATATAAAAATATGTAGTAGTGTACCATTGAGAGTCCCGACTTTTGCTGCTGTGTTGCTAAGTCGATTTTCGAGTCAATGTTTTCTAATTTACGTTTGCCATTGGAGACTTATGTGTCTTCGGTACAATTATTTTTGTCGTGTTCATTTTCTTAGCCAAGTTCTCTTCTTCGTGCAGGTATAAATTTACTCTATTCAATGAATTGTACTTCCTAGTAGCAGGAGGGACCGTTTGGATAGGTACTAATTAACACTTATAGGCTTTTTGCTTATCTTGCCACTCTGGGAAGCAGAATGATTCTAGTGGCCGAGTATTATTGTTTTTTTTTTAAATTGTTGGAGTATTGTTTCCATTTGCACGGGAACCAAAGACATTGTTCTTCGGGTCTGGATCATGAGGAAATAATTAAAATGACTCCCTAAACTGGATGCACTTCTTTTTATTGAGTAGTAGCATACAGCCATCAGATAGTTCTCATCATGGGTCATCCGAAACAGCCTCTTTGTGTTAACACATGTACAAGGCTGCTTTCACTTGACCCCCTTACCTCACCATTTGCATTAGTGTAATGTTGCCAAGCTTGCCCATGCTTCTTCTTGCAGACTCTTCTTTACCTGTTGAAAACTCGGTTAGTGATAAAGCACGTCTAAAAACTGAAGAGAACGCGAAGACCACTGCAACTTCGGCGAAAGTGGACCCCAATGGTTTAGTTATTGACCATACAAGTGGAACATATTCTGGTGATGTTGTTGCTGCTGTGGAGGATCGTGGAAAAGGGCATGCTGTAGCAGAAGAGCCAGTAGTGACCTTGAATGAACATTCGTTGGCGAGACCCCAGGATGATTGTGATGATGTGGGAAGGTTTCTTTATCTAGAGGGAGTAGAGTACATCATGTGGTGCACATATGATGTGCACTTCTATGCATCCTTTGCACTTCTTGATTTATTTCCCAAAATCGAACTTAGTATTCAGCGTGAATTTGCAAAAGCTGTCTTATCTGAGGATGGTAGAAAAGTAAAGTTCCTAGCAGAAGGCAACTCAGGAATCCGTAAGGTACGAGGGGCTGTTCCTCATGACTTGGGAATGCATGACCCATGGCACGAGATGAATGCATACAATATACATGATACTAGTAAATGGAAAGATTTAAACCCCAAGTTTGTGCTTCAAGTATATCGAGATTTTGTGGCTACAGGCGACATGTCATTTGGAATCGATGTCTGGCCTTCTGTCCGTGCTGCCATGGAGTATATGGAGCAGTTTGACAGAGACAATGATGGCCTCATAGAAAATGATGGGTTCCCGGATCAAACATATGATACTTGGACAGTTCATGGTGTCAGTGCTTATTGTGGCTGTTTGTGGCTTGCTGCCCTCCAGGCTGGTGCGGCTATGGCTTTTCAACTTGGTGATAGGGAGTTTGGTGAGAAATGTAAGAGAAAATTTTTGAAGGCTAAAGTTGCGTTTGAAGCCAAGTTGTGGAATGGTTCTTATTTCAACTATGACTCTGGATCAAGTAGTAATAGTAAATCTATTCAAGCGGACCAGCTAGCTGGTCAATGGTACACAGCATCCTCAGGCTTGCCTAATATATTTGATGACCATAAAATCAAGAGCACTCTGCAGAAAATATTTGATTACAATGTGTTGAAAGTTAAGGGAGGTCGAATGGGTGCGGTTAATGGAATGCATCCCAGTGGGAAAATAGATGAGACTTGTATGCAGTCACGAGAAATTTGGACTGGTGTTACCTATGCAGTGGCTGCAACTCAGATTCTTTCAGGAATGAGAGAGCAGGGCTTCACTACTGCAGAAGGAATTTTTATTGCAGGCTGGTCTGAAGATGGATATGGGTAAGAAGCAATTTGTTCTGATGATTTTCAGCTTTTACTTCAATTTTCTCTTAGATTCATTTGTAAACATACACATGTCTATGGCATGTAAAAGTTCTGAAGAATTGACAGTGTTCATGTTTGCCATCTGTGCAACATGAACCACTGGTTGATTCTTGTTCAGCAACTTACCTCAGGTTATATGTAACCGTCATATATATGATTGCATTGTCACGCTTCTGTCTTCCTAGTGCCAAACCTTCTGTTATTTGTCATCACAATTTTATTGCTGTGTATATGGTCATCTATTAATTTAGCTAACCAATAGATTTAGTAAAGATTCCTATGTGGATCCCCTTCTCCCCCAAAAAATCACTTTCATCTAAAGTGTCCTAGAGTCTACAACAACATTACGCCAATCCCTCAAGGGCTTCTGCAAATTGTGCAGTAGGAGGGATCGGATGTACACTGGCTTTTATGTGGTCAGTTTTGTCACTTGTGTGTAATGTGGAGTAAAACTTTGGTGCTGACTATGAACCATATATGTAAAGGAACAAATGCTAGAGCAAGGAGGTCTTATTTTATAAGACCATTAATTAACAGACAATTTATGAATCCTTTCCCCATCCCACTTCTCCTGAAGCGCCAGCACCTTCCCTCTTGAACACCTAGCCCAACACCCATAGACATACCACGGCACAACAACCCCTAGTTTAACCCATTTAGTAAAACGGTTCACCACTCATCTCCCTGAGTGTCTTTTGATAGCCGACCTGACGGCGAAGCCAATAGAGTAACTCAAAAATGGGTTAGATTCGATTTTCTGCCATCATGTGGCAACGTCAAAAATCAAACCGTCCCAACCCTTTTTTGCGCAGTAACTGATTGAAGGCTGTTGGAAGGTAGACATGGCAAATAGGCCATTTGGATCGATTAAGGCAATTCGGGTGCACATTATCCGTGTATGTTTTGCATTCCAGTTGGCTTATGTTTGGGTACGTTCAATATTTGCGTCAGATTGGGTTAATTTGGTCTGTAGTATTGTTCAAGTTCCGCGGTTTGGGTCTGGTTTGTACAGGTGGATTGGGTCATTCCCAAGGTTAGTTTTGCTAGATCTAGCCTGAGTGGGAGGGTTGGCGCTGATCTCTAGACTGTTTGAGTTGGCGCTAACACAGTTTTATGCTACAAAATAGAGTTTCTACTGTGTTACGATTATAGTTTGAGCTTTGACTTTGATTATGCTTGTTTTATCTCCTGCATAACTGAATTGGTCTTTGAAGACATGTCTTTTTTTCCTTGACAACTTCTGACTTAGTGAACTCTGTTTAAATTTTGTTGGATCTTTTGTTTCTTTGAGAAATTTCAGTATAACTTCTTGTTTACGCCAATCACAAGTCCCTTTGGGAGATCAGGGGATGTGTAATTTACTAATGTTTGTCTTCACATGTTTTCTCACTGGGCAGATATTGGTTCCAAACTCCAGAAGCATGGACAATGGATGGTCATTTTCGATCACTAATATACATGAGACCTTTAGCGATATGGGGAATGCAGTGGGCTTTAACAATGCCAAGAGTAGTTATTGAGCCTCCCAGGATCAACTTGATGGACAGGATTGATCTTTCACCCTTCGGTTCAAGATCCTCTAGATTCGATGCAGGTGTAAGAAAGGCTGCTAGAAAAAAACCGAGTTGTTTCGGTAATTCCGTCTTTCATTGTGCATGTTAAGTGCTAACTCCAGTTCTACCACACTGTACCTACCGAAGGCTTTTGGTGGAAAGCTTTTCCGGACATCTCTTTTGCCTGGTCATCTTCACCTTCATTTGTTGAGCCTGTAGCAACAGTTATTTGGCCGGGACAAAAAGAGGAAATATTAGTGGATTGTCTTACAGAGTTGGCCCCAGACTAGCTACTTACTGTCTACACTCTACACGTAAGTGAGCGAAACTTGAAAATTTCTATTTGTTTTAATGCTCGGAGTTATATTTATTATCTAAACTAGCTCGGGACTTGGGTTGAAAGTATTTATCAGAGTACGTGTTCCACATGTTTTCTACAATGGCAAGCAATTTTGCTGAATTGCCAATGATTTTTAATGTTCTTTTAGTGATTGAGCTAAAAGAGTGTACAATATTCTTAAATGTATCAATTGTTGATAAATATTTTCAACCCAACCCCATCTGGATAATAAGTTCAGGCGTTGAAACAAAAAAAAATAGAAATTGTTCCATTTGGGGTATTGAATAATCATAATTCATAAGGTGTCTGTATCGTCTCTGGCAATTGGAGCGTCCAGTTCGGTTTGGGTTATGAGCATGTTCACTTAGCGATTTTGGGTTAAGTGTCTTTAATTTCTTTTTGTCATTAACATTGGACTTATGGTCATTTATTGTTCACTGTTTATAGTAATCCATTTTTCCACTTTCCATTTTCATCATAAATACAGTTAAACGTCCAAAAAAAAAAAAAAATTTGCTGTCATTGTTTTTTATCTTTTGCATCATTTAAATTAGTTTCACTGTTTCGAAGTAGAGAAGGTACTCCATCCCTTTTATACACCTTGTTTGGATACCAAATATGGAGGGAAAGAGGGAAGAGAAAGGGAGGAAACTTCAGGGAAGGGGATGTGGAATGGTGGTTGAGAGTTTTCGCTCCAAAATCTTTTCTATGATGGAGGGGAAACATTTTGCCTTGGAGCTCTAAATCCTTCCACCCCCCTTTTGGAGGAAACCAAAAGGGGGTTGCCGGCTGTGGTGAATGTTGGTAGGGGAAGGTTGTGGTGGTTGAAGGTGAATGGGGTTGGGGGAGTGGATGGTTGTGGATACAGTATAATTTCTTCCTTTTACCTTTTTTTTATTATATTCTTTATTTACAATCTTTTAAAAAAATATTTCTTGTTATAAATAACGATAAAAATAGTGGATTGATAATGCCCCAACCCTTTTTGTTAATGTCACACCAATACAAGGCAAATCTAAGAGAGTGTTAATATTCACCGTCTCACAAAAACGAGTGGCATTAGTAATTTTGTTATGGCATTATGCCTTCCCAAAAAATATAGTAGTAATAGGCATAGAGAAAGAGAGTAGAGGGAAGAAATGTTGTATTGATCTTGATGCACATCATATACATGAGACGTGACATCTATTTATAACTACGTACGCGGAGATAAAACACATGCAATGTTTTATGAGTTGTAAGTTGTAACAGCCTAAATAAATACATGTATAACGTGCATCCACAACACTCCCCCTTGGATGTACGTTATCTAAAATATCAGATGTCTCATATTGCACATATACTATTGCCTCATTAAAACCTTACCAGGAAAACCCAGTGGGATGAAACCATGGTTAAGGGAAAAAGAGTTTTAGGACCACAGATTGTAACAGGTTATGAGATTGAGTTGTCCCACATTAGGAAAATATGAGGATTGTGATATGTTTATAAGGGCTTCCACCTACAACTTAATAACATGGCCTTGTGCTTTTGGGCTTAAGTGGGGACAAATAATAGGCCCAAAGGTGTTGGAGCTGTGGGGTAATATCCGTATAAAACCCTTAAATTTTAGGACTATAACGTAA
Organism: Silene latifolia; assembly: GCF_048544455.1. Taxonomy (NCBI): domain Eukaryota; kingdom Viridiplantae; phylum Streptophyta; class Magnoliopsida; order Caryophyllales; family Caryophyllaceae; genus Silene; species Silene latifolia. The sequence continues at coordinate 93,137,288 of NC_133532.1, read as the reverse complement.
GTTTAACATGCGATTTATGGTTATAAACGAAAAACAATAGAGAAACGATAAAGAACAAGAATCAACCTCGGGTCCTTTGAAATTCGGCCTAAGAACAGAAATCAAAGTAGATTTCCTCCTAATCGTTGCACCCAAGATCGTCTGAGACTATGCCCCTTGTGCTAGAATTGCTCTCTAATTGTCTTGCAATATTGAGAGAGCCTTTTTGTGAGGTTTTTCGGTGAGAGATCTAGGATTTCAGAGAAGAGAGCTCCAAAACCCTAATTTTCTTTCAAATGAATGAATTAGGGCAAAAGGAGAGGGAGCCTCTCCTTTTGTTTGGTTCGGCCAAACCGTGTACATGGAGGAGGGAGTGGGCTTTCCACTTCCTCCTTATTTTTGGCTCGTGGTCCGACTCAAAATGCTAAAATGTATATGACGGGATTTTTATTATAAATCGTCATCGGTTATTAAAATATCGATTAGTAACATGGATTAGTCGACATATTAATACTTGTCCGACAAAGACAATATTGTATAATTAATTCAATATACATTAATTAAATATAATCGTTTATATTCAATTTACGAATTAACCGCTTAATTCGTCTTAGCCATTATTATTTAATCCGTATTAAATAATTATCTCACATCGCGTTTGACTAATTATTAGTCAATAACTCGACTAACCGATTAGTCATATTAGGCATCAACATGATTGTATTTTCATACCGTCACATCTCTCAAACGTATCCTATAGGTGTGACTTTTAGGGACCAGTTGATCACCGCCATCAGTATGACAATAACGTCAAACTTATCTAGCAAGCCAACCGTTATTGATAAACGTGGACCAACTGATAATAATACAAAAGTATACCCTTTGATCCTTTTAGAGATTTAAATGTTATCGCACTAATCGTAGAGGACACCAGCCCAACAAGCTCCCACTTGTCCGTACAAGTGTATGTGCAATAACGTTATCCGCACTAACCGGAGGACACGGCTCCAACAAACTCCCACTTGTCCGTACAAGTGTATGTGCGATAACCGATTCTCATATTCATTTAAAATTTCTCCCACTCAATGTAAAACAATTTGCGGATCCGGATCCGCAAAGGTCGTATTTTACAATCGATCTGTATCAAGAGTGGTTTCCCCGACTAGAGAGTAACTTAACCGATAAAACGAATTCGTATTCGAGCATGGCCATGCATTTCGATTCTGACTCCTCGAATGGCCCCGAGAAATATCGAGTACCGATAAAGGTGAATATTTCCTTCAACTCGACTCCGCCGATCTAAGCACAAAGCATGAAGTGACTGAGAAAAAATCTACTTGGCCCCCTCGTTACGGATGACCGTGAGAAAGAAACCAAAGTCACCCAAAATCGGCCTTAGTCTCAAGAGACAGTCGATAGTCAAAAGAATCGACTCTTAGGATCACCATGGAGGTCCTATCCACGACCGAGCACCGAATGTTATAAAACATTTAGGACTCCACGTCGTTGTCACAATTGTGTCCTACGAGATATCCGTATAACTCGCCTTTGTGATTGGTCAGTCAACCGTTTGACTTATGGCTCGTTGAACCCACCATCAGCCAACGTCACAAAATAATTGCCAGAGTTATCATCTCACGTGGGCAATTAAGGACCAAAAATATAATGTTTGTTCAGTTCACTTTGTGGTGTTCAAAAATTGTCGTACAAATCCACATGAAAAACAAAATATATAAATATCAACACGATGATGTCGTATAGAGTACAAAAGAGAATGAATCTAATCCATAAAAGAGTACTACAACTCAGGAACACGTTTAATTCCCATGGAATTAACATGCCCTTCATGTTTATCTTGTCGTAATGGTTTAGTGAGAGGATCTGCTATGTTATCATCTGTAGCAATCTTTTCTATCACTACCTCCTTTTGCTCCACGTAATCTCGGATTAGATGAGCTTTCCGTTGTACATGTCTAGACTTGTTGCTAGACTTAGGCTCCTTAGCTTGGAAGATGGCACCTCTATTGTCGCAATAGATGGTGATCGGGTCATTCGAACTAGGCACTACGAATAGTCCTTGTAAGAATTGACGCATCCATATCGCTTCCTTTGCAGCCTTCGTGACGCGGCATAGTACTCGGACTCGGTCGTAGAATCTCTTTGTAACACTTTGTTTGGAACTCTTCCGGTGATCGCAGCCGCCATTAAGAGTAAAACGAATCCAGATCGAGATTTCGAGTCATCTCGATCCGTTTGGAAGTCGACATCCAGAACTGGTTGCGCATAGCTTTTGTTCGCCTCCATAAGTCAATGCCCAATCTTTAGTCCTCCGTAGGTACTTAAGAATGTTCTAGACGACCATCCAATGTGATTCACCTGGATCTTTGTTGGAATCGACTTGTCATACTAATGCATATGCCACGTCCGGACGTGTGCATATCATGGCATACATGATTGATCCTATAGCCGAGGCATAAGGAATCCGTGTCATGCGCTCTTTCTCTTTAGGTGTCTCCGGTGCCCGAGACTTGCTCAAATGCACCCCGGAGCCATAGGAAGAAACCCTTTTTGGAGTTAGTCATGCTGAATCTCTCTAGTATCTTGTCTATATAAGACTCCTGACTGAGAGATAACATCCGACGTGATCTATCTCGATAGATACGGATGCCCAAAATTCTTTGTGCCTCACCCAAATCTTTCATCTGGAAATGGTTCTTCAACCATACTTTTACCGAAGTTAAGAGAGGTATGTCATTCCCAATCAGGAGTATGTCATCGACATACAATATTAGGAAGACAATCTTGCTCCCACTCGACTTGATATATAGACATGGTTCCTCGACCGATCGAGTAAATCCATTTTCTTTTATCACTTGGTCGAAACGATGATTCCAACTCCTAGAAGCTTGCTTAAGTCCATAAATGGAACGCTTAAGCTTGCATACTTTCTTAGGATGTTTGGGATCGATGAAACCTTCTGGTTGTACCATGTACAACTCTTCCTCCAAAACCGTTTAAGAAGGCGGTTTTCACATCCATCCGCCAAATTTCATAGTCATGAAAAGCGGCAATCGCTAAGATAATCCGAATGGAACGCAGCATGACTACGGGTGCAAAAATTTCATCGTAATGCGGCACTGGCACTTGGGTGAAACCTTTAGCAACTAGTCGTGCTTTATAGATATCTTGTTGACCTTCCGAAGAATGCTTTATCTTGTAAAGCCATTTGCATTGAAGGGGACGAACCTTAGCAGGTAAGTCAACAAGATCCCATACGTTGTTCTCATACATGGAGTCCATCTCGGATTGCATGGCCTCAAGCCATAGCTTTGAGTCAGAACTAGTCATGGCACCTTTATAGGTTGCGGGTTCACTACTTGTTAAGAGTAGAATGTCATCTATGTCATGTTCCTCGACCATACCAATGTATCCGTCCGGAGGAATAGAGACTCTTCCCGACCTCCTAGGTTCCTCAGAATATTAACCAGTACGGGATTGAAGGAACTGGTTCCTCCAATGGTTGCTCGGTATTTGGTTCTGGAATCTTCGATAGCTCGAAGGTTCTATTACTCTTCGCATTCTCGAGAAATTCCTTCTCTAAGAATGTCGCACTAGCCGCAACAAATACACGTTGTTCGGTTGGCGAGTAGAAGTAATGACCAAGTGTTCCTTTAGGATAACCTATAAAGTATGTCTTGACCGATCGCGGGCCGAGCTTATCCCTCGTGTCTCCACTGACATAAGCCTCGCAGCCCCAAACCCGTATAAAGGACAAGTTAGGGACCGTTCCCTTCCATAGTTCATATGGAGTCTTGTCAATGACTTTAGACGGACTTGGTTAAGTATTAGAGCAAATGGATGGAAGAGCATAACCCCACAATGAGTCGCAACACGGTGTGACTCATCATGGATCGAACCATATCAAGTAGTGTTCGATTTCTCCGTTCGGACACACCATTCAACCGAGGTGTTCCGGTGGAGTTAAGCGCAAGGCAATCCCACGAGTCTTTGAGGTGTTGATCAAACTCGTGAGAAAGATACTCGCCACCACGGCCCCGATCGCAGTGTTTTAATCTTTCTACCCAAGAGAGGTTACGTACTCGATCTCCGTATTCCTTGAATTTCTCAAAGGATTCACTTTTGTGCTTCATTAAGTAGACATAGCCATATCTACTTAAATCATCCGTGAAAGTGATGAAATACCTATAGCCTTCTCGTGCGGTGATTGACATAGGTCCACACACATCCGTATGTATGAGTCCTAATAGGTCGGCAGTGCGCATTCCAACACCTTTGAAGGAAATTCGAGTCATCTTACCAATGAGACATGATTCACACGTGCCAAATGATTGAAAATCAAAGGCCGAGATAGCTCCATTCGTATGAAATTTGTTTTACGCGTTTCTCATTAATGTGTCCCATACGGCGAGTGCCATAGATACGTTTGATCTTTGTCACCAACCTTTAACTTCTTATTCATTACGTGTAATATTTCGGTGGTCTGATCTAAAACATAAATTCCATTCATGGAGACCGCCTTGCCATAAATCATATCGTGTAATGAGAAAATGCAAGTATTATTCTCTATTACAAATGAAAAACCAAGTTTGTCAAGTGCGTAAACCGAAATAATGTTTTTAGAAAGGCCCCGGGTACATAATAGCAGTTATATAAAAATAACTCAAATCCGCTAGGAAGCGGATCACGTATGTTCCCCTCGAGAGACGCGACCACTCGTGCTCCATTCCCGACACGCAGTCCACCTCACCCTTTACGAGGGGTTCGATGTTTCGGAGCCCCCGCACATGATTACACAGATGAGAACCACAACCAGTATCTAGTACCCAAGTTCCGTAACTTGCGTGGTTAATCTCAATCATATGAATAAAAGTAGAAGAGGAAGAAGACATACCAACAGGTTTAACACGACCTGCTTTTATGTCCTCATGGTAAACAGGACATGTACGCCTCCAATGCCCAGTCTTGTGGCAGTGATGGCATTCCATGTTTTCGGTCTTGCTATTTGTCGCGCCTGATGAGATGCTCGACTCACTGGCCCACTCTTACCCGATCCCGACTTCTTAAATTTCGGTTTACCTCTCGCTAGGTCCGCCGAGCTTTGCCCTTACCCTTGCCCTTGTTTGACACAACGAGAACATCCTGTTTCAAGCTCCCACTAAACTTCATATCTTTCTCGGTGCATGCGAGTAGGGAGTGTAGTTCATGAGGACTTTTCTTCAAATCATTCATATAGTAATTCGCTCTAAAGAGCGCAAAACCATCGTGGAGTGAATGAAGCATGCGGTCAATCACGATGTTCTCGCTGATTTTACAATCAAGCGCTTCCAGTCTCTCGACATTCTCAATCATGCTGAGAATGTGTGGGCTAACCGGTTGGCCCTTCCGGAGTTTCGCATCAAAGAAGCGAGTGGTATGCTCATAGGTCACGATTCTCGGTGCTTTCGAGAATTCCTTGGTGAGCGTGGTGAAAATCTTGTTTGCACCTTGGGCTATGAAGCGTTTCTGCAAATTTGATTCCATTGCAAATATGAGTACGTTTTTAATCGCACCCGCTTCCATGACGAAATCGTTATACTTGGCGATCTCGTTAGCTCGGCCGTGGGGCCGGGGTTTGACGGGATGGGCTCACAAATATTTGAGCTTCCGTCGGCCAGCGGCAGCATTCCGTAATGCCGCCTCCCGGTCCATGAAGTTTGATCCATCATTCTTGATCGAGTAGACCGATTCATCCGATTCATGAAGATCCGAAGCCAGGACTCACGGTCCAATGTGGCACTTGGCATTGGGTCGTCAAGACGCCACCATTTTGTTATTAGCGAGTTTAAGTGATCGTGATCTACACTGAAAAAGAAAGGAAAAACAAAACGAAATAAGCAACTCATCGAGGTGATTTAAGTCTATTTAAAATTCATTTTAATCGTATAGACTCATTGCACTTGCATAATTGATCTCCCTCAAGAATAATACAAGTGATCCCAAGACTCAATTTCCGTAAATTGATAAGCCAACTGTTTAGCTAGTTCTATCGTTAGAACTCTTGGTCGATAGATTTCCGTAAATCCTATCTATAGTCCACCATAATCACAGGATCATACGAGTGACCATAGTGTTGAGATAAAATAGGTCAATCAGTTCCAACTTACCCGACGTAGAAGGGGTCATATTATGCCTACCGACGAAGAAGGGATTCATTGGAGTTTGACCTATAAAGACTATTCTCAATTTTTGTTTATACGAGGAAGATCCCATCTACTTGGTTTTAATTCATTTTAAGTGAACGAAAAACTAGCATTGTGTGAATGAATTAATTCAGGTGATGGCTTATGAAAAACGTGTGATATCTGTATATCAAAGAAAACTAACGCGTGACCTCTATATGAGTCAGTTTTCATGCAATTATTAGGTGGTTTGGTTTTAGGCGGAAAATGATGCAAACTATCGTTACGATAAAATAAATAAAAGAATGCAAAACGTAAATAAAAGTCATAGTGTGGCCTATCCTAGTAAAAAGAACATAATACAACTTTGGAATCCACCGTTGGACCCGAGAAGCTTGTCTTGATGTTCCATCTTTGTCCATGCAGCGGGAGTGAGCATCCGATCTCCATCTTTGGTCTTCTCAAAATTACAATTTAAAATTTACAAAATATAAACCTATTTACATTCTAAATTAAAGCTGTAATTACAAAAAAAAAAAAAAAAACGGAGATGCGAGATCTCAAAATACAACCAAGACCGTGTTCCATCATTACGGTAACACGTTCTACTAAGGCCACACTAAGTTACAACCGTTTGTAAAAATTAAATACGTAATTAAAACATTCAAGGCATTCAAAATAACGATAAATAAAATGCATCAACTAAAATAAAATTTATTCGTGACATAATTCCGTAATTATGTTAAATTTATCCAAACCACCTTTAATGATTAAAATTATGTGACAAAACCGCTTTAATCATCTTAATTTTAATTCATTACAATCCGTTACTTTAAATCGCTTAAAATAACTAAATGGTACGTGAGTGAACCGTTTCACTATCAAGCGAATGCATAAAATCCGTATTATGCACAAAACATGGCCGAAAAAGAAAAAAAAAATAAAACACGAAATTTTTTTTTCTTTTTCTTTTCACGGTTGAACCGTGACAAAACAGCAAATTTTTTTTTTTTTTTAATTTCCAGTAGCATTGCCGAGACCAAAAAGGAGAATTTTTTTTTTTTTCAGCAGCTAAATCGTGAGCTACAACAGTCCCAAACAAAAAATCGATTTGATAAAACCAATTGCAAATTAAACCTAATCCGTATAGAAATGAATTTACAATTGACAAAACATAAACATATTGCAATAAAAATCATTTATAATAACAATATGCAAAGAACAAATCGAAGACAAAAGACCGTCTGAACAGACGTAAACCGTAGGGCACGGTTTCCAAAGCAAAAAAAAAAACGAAAACAGCCGAGAAAAAATTTTTGCCGAGACAAAATAGCAGCCGCACGGTTTTTTAATGCAAAATAATTTATCGATTCAAATCGTTTAATGAAAATCAACATGAAAAATTTACGTGGCCTCACTCCGATACCACTTGTGGGGTAATATTCGTATAAAACCCTTAAATTTTAGGACTATAACGTAAGTTTAACATGCGATTTATGGTCATAAACGAAAAACAATAGAGAAACGATAAAGAACAAGAATCAACCTCGGGTACTTTGAAATTCGGCCTAAGAACAGAAATCAAAGTAGATTTCCTCCTAATCGTTGCACCCAAGATCGTCTGAGACTATACCCCTTGTGCTAGAATTGCTCTCTAATTGTCTTGCAATATTGAGAGAGCCTTTTTGTGAGGTTTTTCGATGAGAGATCTAGGATTTCAGAGAAGAGAGCTCCAAAACCCTAATTTTCTTTCAAATGAATGAATTAGGGCAAAAGGAGAGGGAGCCTCTCCTTTTGTTTGGTTCGGCCAAACCGTGTACATGGAGGAGGGAGTGGGCTTTCCACTTCCTCCTTATTTTTGGCTCGTGGTCCGACTCAAAATGCTAAAATGTATATGACGGGATTTTTATTATAAATCGTCATCGGTTATTAAAATATCGACTAGTAACATGGATTAGTCGACATATTAATACTTGTCCGACAAAGACAATATTGTATAATTAATTCAATATACATTAATTAAATATAATCGTTTATATTCAATTTACGAATTAACCGCTTAATTCGTCTTAGCCATTATTATTTAATCCGTATTAAATAATTATCTCACATCGCGTTTGACTAATTATTAGTCAATAACTCCGACTAATCGCTTAGTCATATTAGGCATCAACATGATTGTATTTTCATACCGTCACATCTCTCAAACGTATCCTATAGGTGTGACTTTTAGGGACGATTGATCATCGCCATCAGATGACAATAACGTCAAACTTATCTAGCAAGCCAACCGTTATTGATAAACGTGGACCAACTGATAATAATACAAAAGTATACCCTTTGATCCTTTTAGAGATTTAAATGTTATTGCACTAACTGTAGAGGACACCAGCCCCAACAGGAGCTTGTGTCCTCCACAGTTAGTGTGATAGCGTATATAAATCTCTTATAGGTTCACAAGGGTATACTTAGTATTTTATTAGTTGATTAACGTTTACTTAATAACGGTTGGCTTGCTAGAAGTTTGACGTTATTATCATACTGATGGTGGTGATCAACTGGTCCCTAAAAGTCACACCTAAAGGATGTGTTTGAGAGATGTGATTGTATGAAAATATAATCACATTGATGCCTTATATGACTAAAAGGTTAGTCCATGTATTTGACTAAACAGTTAGTCAATGTGATGATGAGACGATTATTTAATACAATTAAATAATATTAACTGAGACGAATTAACTGTAAATTCGTAAATTGAATATACAGTTATATTTAATTATTGTATATAATGTTAACTTAAACGAATTAAGATGTTAATTCGTAATTAAACATAAACGGTTATATTTAATAAGCAAATTATAAATATGCGATATTTATATTTAATGTATATATTATACGATATTGTCATAATAAATGTTGACAGACCGGTATTAATAAATCGACTACAAACTGTTATGAGTGGACTTATTAATACATGTCGATATAATAGACAATTGATAAAATATACACGCATTTTATACATTAAAATAACTACCAAAAATAAGGAGATTTCTCTCCTCATTTTTGGTAGACACGGTTCAAGCAAAAAAGGGAAGAAAAATATCTCCCCTTTTTCCTCCTAATACACGGTTATAAGGGAGTGAGGGAGATCATTTTTCTAACCTAATTTTTGACCTAATTCTTATCATCACACAAAAACCTAAAAATTAGAAATTAGGGTTTATCTTTTCTAGCAAAAGAACAAGGGCATTTCTCAAAACATTTTGGGTGCAACGATTAGGAGAATATCGATTTCGATATTTTTCTTAGGCCATATTGCTAGGACCAAAGGTTAATTCTAAATCTCTATTCTTTTTGTTTATGCAATTTCGTTTATGACTAGTAATTTCATATAATTATAATTTCGTTATAATCCGAATTTTAGAGGAAGTATACCGATATTTCCTACAAGTGGTATCAGAGCATAGGCCACGAAATTATTTTATATGATTTTCATAAATGGATTTAAACAAAAAATTTTGGAGGAAGAAAAAAAATATTCGGCCGAGAGAAATTTTTTGCCGAGGGGATTTTTTTTTTTGCCGAAAGGTTGTTGTTTTTGTTGTTCTTGTTTCCATTTTGATTTATTCATATTGTTGTTTTAATTAGTTAAGATGATAATATGATAAATTTGTAGATGTTTTGATTTAATGAGAATTAAATTAAAATGTAAATGGAAATTGATTTAATGATGATTATTTGTTTTTGCTATATAGTTTTTGGCTCACATGATGTTAAATTGTTGTTTAAGATCATGATTCATTAATTTAAATGTTGATGATTATGCCAATCTTGTTCTAGTAGCAACATTAAACAAATTTGTTCATTATAAAAGGGTTGTTTTTCTTGAAAAGAAATTTTTTTTTTTTTTATTTTTGGCTGAAAGCCGTGAGCAAGAAAAAAAAAGGCTCGTGAGCAAGAAAAAAAAAAGGCTGTTTTTCATTTTTTTTGTTAAATGCCGAGAGGTTAAAAATTAAAAAAAAACTGTTTTTCCTTCATTTTTGGACAAAATGCCGCAAAGAAAAAAAATTATAACAAACTGTTTTTGTTTTTTTTTTTTTTTTTTTTTTTTGTGATTATGCCGAGAACAAAAAAAAAAAAAAAGGATTTCGTTTTTTTTGTGTTTTTTGTTTTGGCCAATATTGATTATACATTAAATTTATAATGTATGATTGTTTGTTGTGAAAAAGTTCACAAAATTTAAGATACCTAATTATTTTAAAGAGGTTTAAAATAATGTTGGATTAATTCATATTACAAGATTAATATGTATTAAGATTGGAATTATTGTGAGTAATTGAGGAATTGTCACATAATTTGATCATTAAATAGGTGGTTTGAATAAATTACTCAACATAATTAAGGAATTATGTCTTGAATGATTAATTTATAGTTGATGCATTTTTATTTAGTTGAATGTTTTGTTGAATGGTTTAATTTACGTATTTTTGCAATCGGTTGTAATTTGTAATACCTAGTGTGGCCTTAGTTAATTATGTTTTCGTAATGCTGGAAACATAATTTTAATGTAATTTTGAGATCTCGAATCTCCTTTTGGTTTTCTTTTATATTATGGTTTTGAAATTAGAATGTAAATAGGTTTATTATGTAATTTTTAATTGTAATTTTGAGAAGACTAAAGATGGAGATTGGATTGCTCACTCCCGCTACATGGACCAAGATGGAACATCAAGACAAGCTTCTCGGGTCCTAGGAAGGATTCCAAAGTTGTATTTATGTTCATTTTGGTAGATAGGCCACACTAGGACTTTGTTTTTGTTTTACGTTTTTCCATTCCTATTGCTTTTCTTCACATGATAATTAGTGCATCATATTCCGCCTAAACCAAACCACCTACTAAAATGCATGAAAATTGACCCATATAGTTTGGATGTTAGTTTTCATGGACATACAGATGTCACACAATTTTAAGCCATCATCTTAGTTTATTCATTCTCGCATGGTAGATATTAGTTCACTTAAAATGAATTAAAATAAAGTTGATGGGATCTTCCTCTAAAACTGAAATTGAGACTAGTCTTTATAGGCCAAACAGCTATGAATCCCTTTTTCGTCGGTAGGCATATAGGACCTTACTCTCCATATCACCCCTTCTACGTTGGGTAAGTAGTTTGTGTTGACTTAGTTTACCTCAACATTATAATCCGAAGAGTTTCTCGTGATTATGATGGACTAAAGATAGAATTTACAGAAATTTATCGACCAAGAATTCTACAAGTAGAATTAGCCAAGAGGTTGGCTTATCAATTTATAGATAATTGAGTCTTGGGATCATTTATATAATTCTTGAGGGAGGTCAATTGTATAAATGCTTGAGTCTTCGCGTTATAACAGTATTGCATTAGACTTAAATCATAACGATGAGTATGCTTATTATATTTTTATTCTTCTTTTTCGCAGTGTAGAATTCGTTTTATATTGATAATACTGCTTACAACAAATGGCTGGAAATAATGATATACCTATGCCAAGTGCCACACTTGGACGCGAGTCCTGGCTAAAAGCTTTCATGGACCACATGAATCAGTTCACACGACTGAAGAATGATGGGTCCAACTTTGCGGACTGGGAGGCATCATTACGGAATCGCCATTGCGACGGTAAGCTCAAGTACTTAACTAAGCCAGTACCGCCAAACCCAGGCCCCAATGCAAGAGCTAACGAGTCAATTGCTTATAGTGACTTCGTTATGGAAGCGGGTGCGATAAAGAACGTACTCATTTTTGTAATGGAAACCAATTTGCAAAGACGCTTCATTGCCCAAGGTGCAAACAAGATTTTCACCACGCTCACTAATGAGTTCTCAAAAGCACCGAGAATCGTTACTTATGAGCTTACCTGTCGCTTCTTTGATGCGAAACTCCAGAAGGGCCAACCGGTTAGCCCACACATTCTTAACATGATTGAGAATGTCGAGAAACTGGAGGCACTTGATTGCAAAATCAGTGAGAGCATAGTCATTGACCGTATGCTTCATTCACTTCATGATGGTTTTGCCCTCTTCAGGGCAAATTACTACATGAATGACATGAAGAAAAGTCCTCATGAGCTACACTCACTTCTCTCTGCAGGACCGAGAAGGATATGAAATTGAGTGGGAGCATGAAGCAAGATGTTCTCATGATTTCCAACAAGAATAAGGGTAAGGGCAAAGCTCACGGCGACCTAACTGTAGGAAAGCCAAAGTTTAAAAAGTCAGGAAACGGTAAGAGTGGGCCTGGTGAGACTAGTGGCTCACTAGGCAAGGCAAAGAGCAAGGACGGTAACGTTAGGTGCCACCATTGTCACAAGACTGGACATTGGAGGAGGAACTGTCTCGTGTACCGTGAGGACATAAAAGCAGGCCGCGTCACTCCTGTTGGTATATCATCTTATATTCATATGATTGAGATTAACCATGCAAGTGTCGGAACTTGGGTACTTGATACTGGTTGTGATTCTCATCTGTGTAATCATTTGCAGGGCCTAAAAAACATCACACCTCTCGCAAAGGGTGATGTGGACCTGCGAGTCGGGAATGGAGCTAGAGTTCTTGCAGTCTCAAAGGGAACATACGTAATCCAACTCCCAAGTGGTTTTGAGTTATATTTATATAACTGTTACTATGTACGCAGTTTATCTAAGAACATTATTTCTGTTTCCGTATTTGATAAAGACGGTTTTTCATTTTCAATAAAGGATAATAGCTATATTTTCTCTTTTAATGAAATGGTTTATGGCAAAGCAGTTTCCATGAATGGAATTTACATCTTAGATCAAACCACAGATATATTACATGTGAATAATAAGAAATTAAAGGTTGGTGACAAAGATCAAACTTATCTATGGCATTGTCGAATGGGACACATAAATGAAAAACGTGTAAAGAAACTCATCGAGAATGGGACTATTCCCGCATTCGATTTTTCTACATTTGGCACGTGTGAATCATGTCTTATCGGCAAAATGACTCGAATTTCCTTCAAAGGTGTTGGAATGCGCGCTAGTGACCTATTAGGACTCATACATACTGATGTATGTGGACCTATGTCAATTACCGCAAGAGACGGCTATAGATATTTTATCACTTTCACGGACGATTTGAGTAGATACGGATATGTCTACTTAATGAAGCATAAAAGTGAGTCTTTTGAAAAATTCAAAGAATACCAGAATAAGGTTGAGAACCAACTAGGAAGAAAGGTTAAAGCACTCCGTTCAGATCGGGGTGGCGAATATCTTTCAAATGAGTTTGATCAACACCTTAAAGACTGTGGAATAGTTTTGCAGTTAACTCCACCTGGAACACCTCAATTAAATGGTGTGTCCGAACGGAGAAATCAAACACTACTTGATATGGTTCGATCCATGATGAGTCACACGGTAGTACCTGATTCATTATGGGGTTTTGCTCTTTTGTCAGCTGCTCTTATACTTAACCGAAGTCCGTCTAAAACTGTCGACAAGACTCCATATGAAATGTGGAAGGGAACGGTCCCTAACTTGTCCTTTATTCGGATTTGGGGCTGCGAGGCTTATGTCAAGTGGAGACACGAGGATAAGCTCGGCCCGCGATCGGTCAAGACATACTTTATTGGTTAACCAAAAGGAATGTTTGGTCATTATTTCTATTCGCCTACCGAACATCGAGTTTTTGTTGCGGCTAGTGCAAAGTTCTTAGAGAAAGAATTTCTCGAGAACAAGTCAAGTAATAGAACCTTCGAGCTGTCAGAGATTCAAGAACCAACAACCGAGGAACAGATGGAGGAAGTTGTTCCTTCAACTGATGATACGGTTAATATTCCTCAGGAACCTAGGAGGTCGGGTAGAGTCTCTAATCCTCCAGACAGATACATTGGTATGGTCGAGGAAAATGACGTTTTACTCCTAGAGAGTAATGAACCCGCTACCTATAAATGTGTCATGGCCTGTTCCGACTCTAAGCTATGGCTTGAAGCCATGCAATCCGAGATGGACTCCATGTATGAGAATAACGTATGTGATCTTGTTGATTTACCTAACAAGGTACGACCTCTACAGTGCAAATGGCTTTAGAAAATAAAGCATTACGTAGACGGGCAACCAGATACCTATAAGGCACGACTAGTGGCAAAAGGTTTCACTCAAATGCACGGATTGCATTATGATGAATTTTTTGCACCCGTAGTTATGCTGCGTTCCATTCGGATAATCTTAGCGATTGCCGCTTTTCATGACTATGAAATTTGGCAGATGGATGTGAAAACCGCCTTCTTAAACGGTTATTTGGAGGAGGAGTTGTACATGGTACAACCCGAAGGTTTCATAGATCCTGAAAATCCTAAGAAAGTGTGCAAGCTTAAGCGTTCCATTTATGGACTTAAGCAAGCTTCTCGGAGTTGGAATCATCGTTTCGACCAGGTGATAAAAGAGTATGGTTTCACTCGATCGGTCGAGGAACCATGCTTATATATCAAGTCGAGTGGGAGCAAGATTGTTTTCTTGATATTGTATGTCGATGACATACTCTTGATTGGGAATGACATTCCTCTCTTATCTCCGGTAAAAGGATGGTTGAAGAACCATTTCCAGATGAAAGATCTGGGTGAGGCACAACGCATATTGGGAATCCGTATCTATCGAGATAGATCACGACGGATGTTATCACTGAGTCAGAAGTCTTATTTAGATAAGATTCTTGAAAGGTTCAGCATGACCAACTCCAAGAAGGGGAACCTTCCAATGACGTCCGGGATGCATTTGAGCAAGTCTCGATCACCCACGACGCTGAAGGGGTTGAACGCATGAGTCGTGTTCCTTATGCATCAGCCATAGGATCAATCATGTATGCCATGATATGCACACGTCCAGACGTGGCATATGCATTGAGTATGACGAGTCGGTACCAAAAGAATCCAGGTGAAACACACTGGATAGCTGTTAAAAACATCCTTAAGTACCTACGGAGGACTAAGGATTGGGTATTGACTCATGGAGGAGATACTAAGCTATGTGCAATCGGTTACGCAGATGCTAGCTTCCAAACGGATCGAGTTGATTCGAAATCTCAGTCCGGGTTCGTCTTCACTCTTAATGGTGCTGCGGTCAGCTGGAAAAGTTCCAAACAGAAAGTTGTAGCAGATTCTACTACTGAATCCGAGTACTATGCCGCTTCGAAAGCAGCAAAGGAAGCTATATGGATGCGTCAATTCTTACAAGGACTAACCATAGTTCCTAGTTCGAATGACCTGATCACCATCTATTGTGACAATAGAGGTGCCATCTTCCAGGTTAAGGAGCCAAAGTCTAGCAACAAGTCTAGACATGTACATCGGAAAGCTCACATGATCGGTGATTACGTGGAGCAAGAGGAGATAGTGATTGACAAGATAGTTTCGGATGACAACATCGCGGATCCTCTCACTAAATCGTTGAAATATGATAAGCATGAAGGGCACGTTATTTCCATGGGAATTAAGCGTGTTCCTGAGTTGTAGTAGTTGATTATGAATTCGATACATTTTTCCTTTTCATATGCTATTTATAACTTCATCGTTTTATTATAATATTTTGTTTTTCATGTGGATTGTACGACAACATTGAACGCCACAAAGTGAACTGAATTACATTATATTTGTTTTGGTCCGTAATCGCCTACATGAGCTGATAACTCTGGCTATTATTTTGTGAAGTTGATTGATGGTGGGTTCAACGAGCCATAAGTCAAACGGTTATTGATCGATCACGGATGCGAGTTATAACGATACCTCGTAGGACAAATTGTGACAACGTAATGGAGTCCTAAGTGTTTAAAAACATTCGGTGCCAGGTCGTGGATTGGACGTCCATTGTGTTCCTAGAGTCGATTCTTTTGACTATCGATTGTCTCTTGAGATTAAGGCAGTTTTTTGGGTGACTTTGGTTTCTTTCTCATGGTCGACCAGTAATCGGAGGCTAAGCGATTTTCACTGGGTCATTTCATACTGTGCTTATATCTGCAGGATTCGAGTTGAAGAAAATATCAAACCTTTATCAGGTTTAGTTATTTCTCAGGGCCACTCGAGGAGTTGTAACTGAAATGCATGGCCATGCTCGAATGATGATTCGTTTATCAGTTAAGTTACTCTCTTGTCGGGAAAACCACTCTTGATATTGATCACTTGTAAAATACTACCTTTGTGAATACGGATTTTGCAAATTGTTTTACATTGAGTGGGAGAAATTTTAGGATATGAGAATCGGTTATCGCACATACATTTGTGAGGACAAGTGGGAGATTGTTGGAGCTTGTGTCCTCCACAGTTAGTGTGATAGCGTAAATAAATCTCTTATAGGTCCACAAGGGTATACTTAGTATTTTATCAGTTGATTAACGTTTACTTAATAACGGTTGGCTTGCTAGAAGTTTGACGTTATTATCATACTGATGGCGGTAATCAACTGGTCCCTAAAAGTCACACCTAAAGGATGTGTTTGAGAGATGTGATTGTATGAAAATATAATCACATTGATGCCTTATATGACTAAAAGGTTGGTCCATGTATTTGACTAAACAGTTAGTCAATGTGATGATGAGACGATTATTTAATACAATTAAATAATATTAACTGAGACGAATTAACTGTAAATTCGTAAATTGAATATAAACAGTTATATTTAATTATTGTATATAATGTTAGCTTAAAGGAATTAAGATGTTAATTCGTAATTAAACATAAACGGTTATATTTAATAAGCAAATTATAAATATGCGATATTTATAGTTAATGTATATATTATACGATATTGTCATAATAAATGTTGACAGACCGGTATTAATAAATCGACTGCAAACTGTTATGAGTGGACTTATTAATACATGTCAATATAATAGACAATTGATAAAATATACACACATTTTATACATTAAAATAACTACCAAAAATAAGGAGATTTCTCTCCTCGTTTTTGGTAGACACGGTTCAAGCAAAAAAGGGAAGAAAAATATCTCCCCTTTTTCCTCCTAATACACGGTTATAAGGGAGTGAGGGAGATCATTTTTTTAACCTAATTCTTATCATCACACAAAAACCTAAAAATTAGAAATTAGGGTTTATCTTTTCTAGCAAAAGAACAAGGGCATTTCTCAAAACTTTTTGGGTGCAACGATTAGGAGAATATCGATTTCGATATTGTTCTTAGGCCATATGGCTAGGACCAAAGGTTAATTCTAAATCTCTATTCTTTTTGTTTATGCAATTTCATTTATGACTAGTAATTTCATATAATTATAATTTCGTTATAATCCGAATTTTAGAGGAAGTATACCGATATTTCCTACACGCGCATTTTACTCCACCTCATTATTACATCCTTGGATTTTGCTGACTTGATCCATGCTGTGATGAAAATTATGTCTTTGAAATAATATATATCCATATTTGATGAGCTTGGTATCTTCACCAATAGGAATTACCGATCATTTCAATCATCACACTTCTTCAAAGCTCTAATGGTGATTTATATTGAGTCTTGAGTTTGTACTTCAAATAATATGCTGACTCTTATAACTGGATATAATTTCAACCATTCTCATTAGTAACCATAACTTTAATGGCTTACATTATTGTCATATCAACATCACTATAACCATGCATATAGTGTATTTATGGACTTATTATGCTACCTCGTTAAAAACTTTCCTAGGAAAACCCAATGGGACAAAAAACCTAGTCGAAGGGAAAAAGAGTGTAGCGGTCATCAATTAGCTTGTTCTCTTCTAGAGAATTAACTTGATCATTGAAGTCATTTAAAATCTTCAATTATTTTCTTTGCTAAATCATCTGATCATATAGATCGATATTCTCAATATAAATATTTAATACATTATCGGATCATTATGGTACTTCTGGACCATAATTTATTGCATATATTTAGCAAAGAGTATAGAATCACATAAATTCTCATAGATGCTCGAACTTCAGGTTGAGATAGTATCTACTTATTTCACAATAAAGTCTTCAAGAGCATTGATGTTCAATATCCGCAGTTACTGCGTAGAGGTTCATATATATATATCTAATCATATGTGCAGAAACTCAATTGATCAACCACACTATCAATTGATATAATTTATAATAGGCTCCTTCATGGAGTTCTCAATTATATGAGTATAATATTTCCACTTATACATTTATTCTTATAGGAGAAAAGATATCAACAAAGTGCATGCATATGATGTATACCTAAGTTCTAGATTATATGCTCTATAATAACACAATGATGTAATTGATATGTAATAATGTAGCTAATATGCAAATGATGATGAATTTACATTCTATATGCACATGATGATGACATAGATATCTGAATAATAATAGATGGTCTAAACGGAAAAATAATGGTACCACATACTTATATTCAGATATCATTGAACAGTACTGATAATATCAAGAAATAACGAAATTATATTGATATATTCATGGAACTGATAAATTTCCGCGCGAAGTTTGATGGACTATATAATGGGGATCTTGTATATGAAAATGAAAGTCCATAGCAATTGTCGACACAATCGATGATCAGAAATGAGCTTATAGACATGAAGTCTATCTTGGACCTGAAGTCCATCCATGAACAAGGCTGTCATTTGGACCCGTTTGACCCGTCGATTGGCATGCGGGTCGGGTCGATTATGCCCCCATCAAGTTGCATCATTTGTAATAAATGACAACTAGATACTTGCATTTACATGGATCATGCATGCATTCATTCATTCATGCATTGCATTTCGCATTGGTATTCCGATTTTCAATATTCAAAAACCCAAGAATAAGCTTGTACTTTCCAATATTGAAAATCCAAAAATAAGTTCTTATTTTTCAATAAAACCTTATTTCAAAAAACAAGAACATGTTTTTACTTTTGATTTCCTACTCCTACCTTGTACATTGATAACAATGTCTAAAATAAGTGCGGGGATGAGAATCTATAAATATTATTAAAAGGGTAAATCTTAAAAGCCACGTAGACAATGCCACCTCGCATTACTAAATGCCACCTTGCATAACCAAAATTCCACGTCACCAATTATAGAAAGCCACGTTATTATTTCTTATTTAAAAAGAAAATTTTTTTGAACCATTAAATGCAAATTGCATAACAAATATTAACTTTGGTTTTTTTAAATTTTTAGATAAATTAAACAAACATTAAAAATAAATCCATACTAAATTTAAAATTTTTACGTTTATTGTTAAAATATTTTAAGCAACAAATAAATATCACATAATTATAATTTTACACCATTTATAAAATAATAAATAATTTGTAAATAATAAGAGCAAATAATAACATACTTAACATTAAACATTAATATTTTACTTTTTAAAACTAGAATAGGTTAAACGAAAAATTAAAAATTTACATCACTCTAATTTTAAACTGTTTATATGTGCAACTCCCTCTTAAATTTTATTGAAATAAACTTGCTCAATTTTGTTAAATTTGATAAATAAATAAATCTATAAATATAATTTATAAATAAAAGGCAAGGCAAAATATCCACCTCTTTTAGTTTCGTAAGATAACTCCCTAAACAATTCTCATGTAATGTGAATTTTGTAAAAAAAAAAAAAAACTTTTACATTTTATTTCTATTTACTCTATATTTATGTCTATAATAAATATGCTAATAATGAAAACGAATACTCAAAAGTCATGAAACCTTTCTACATATTTATGTATATATTAAATTTGATAATAAAAATAATAAAAAAAGTCTAAAAGTTATAAAATGCATCCTCATTTGCTATATAAATGTTTTATGGAAGGCAACATTTGTGATCCAAAATTGAAGCCAAAATTTTTTTTACCCCTATTGCCAAAAGAATTGTATGTGTGTGTCAATAATCTTTCTTATCATTGTATCAACATCAAGGTAAGTGTATTAAGGTTTTTAAATTAATAATTTATTTATTTATTTTAAGTTCGATTGGTTTGAAGTAATCTCCACATTTTTAACCTTAATATATATGTAATTTTGTTTTAATTTAGAGACTATCATGATTTGTAGAGTTGAACTATTCAAAGGTAAATATACTTATATCTTTATAATTCAATGCCTATTTCTTACCTTATTTAAGAGAAAACTTAAATTTATAACGACAAGGTTAATATTACATAAATCAAATTCCACCATTTTATTTGTTATTAATCACTCAGTGGATTTTTTTTGTATGGATAGTTAATTGGAGAAAGAAGACTATATGAAGAAGAGAAATACTATAATTGCTTAAACAAATACTCCCCCCATTATACTCAATAGGTTTTTTTGTCAAACACAACCTTTAAAAAAAAATTTCTTCCAAACACCACCTTTAAAAAAAAGTTTGTAAAACACAACCTTTAATAAATTTTTTGTTGTCAAACACGACTTTTTGGCTGAAGGACTTAACATTTTGTAATGGGGTAACTTTCAGTCGATGTTTGAGAAAGCAAACGATGTCGGTTTTAGGCGTTTTTGGACTCGTTGGAAAGGTGGAAATACAAGCTTTCCAGGGGTTATTAATACGATGGTCAAAGGCGGCCTTATGTGGGGCCTATTGTTGTGTAAAATAAGGCTGGTCGGAGGGATTAACGAGTGGTCGGGGATTTTAGTGGGTCTTTTAAAGAGGTTATGATGCTTTGTTTGGTCTGAAAATTGGTATGTAGGTAGCGGGGAGTGTAAGGTAGGCCGTAGTTGTGTTGTTTTTTGTGGTTGTTTGTTGTAAGTGCTGGTTTGAGGTGAGTGAATTCACCCACAAAAAAGAAATCATACTTTGACATTCTTTTGAATGTTTTTTTACCTTCAAATTAACTCCCCTCGAACCACCACTTGTAACCAACAACCACAAAAAACAACACAACTACGGCCTACCTTACACTCCCCGCTACCTACATACCAATTTTCAAACCAAACAAAGCATCATAACCTCTTTAAAAGACCCACTAAAAATCCCCGACCACTCGCTAATCTCTCCGACCAACCTTACTTTAGACAACAATAGATCCCACATAAGGCCACTTTTGACCATCGTGTTGATAACCCATGGAAAGCTTGTATTTCGACCTTTCCAACGAGTCTAAGAACACCTCAAATCGACATCGTTTGCTATCCCAAACATCGATTGAAATTTACCCCATTGCAAAATGCTAAGTCCTTCAGCCAAAAAGTCATGTTTGACAACAAAAAATTTATTAAAGGTTGTGTTTTACACACTTTTTTTTAAAGGTGGTGTTTGGAATTTTTTTTTTAAAGGTTGTGTTTGACAAAAAACCCTACTCAATACTATGTTATAAACTAACTACAAGATTGACAACATGAATGTGAATGAGTAATTACTTTTAGGTTCATAATTTTTTTTTATTATTTCAGAAACATTCAACTATATGTTTTATTTGGGTATGTGTTATTTTTGTATTCATCATTTTTTCTTTGAAAAATTAGCTGTCATAGAATGAAATTGGAGTTGCGAGAATCTCAATCTTATTAACAAGTTGAACAAAAAAAATCTCTTTTGGTATTGATAATAGCTAAATGTAAATTATTGTCTAATACTTATGCGTACATGTCATATTATCTTGTGTGTATGTCTTATAACACAAATGAGATTGCAATGAGATTTGTAGTAGGCTACCATTTAACTCATTTTATCTTTTTTGCAAAATTTTAAAATTTAGGATTTTTGATAAATTGATATAAACGATATATTAAGATTATCATTTATTAAACTTCATAATTATGCTACTATTAGAAAATATGATTTATGAGAATTAAAAGATTGAGAAGATAAAAAGTCTTATAATTCTATATCTTCTTAACTCCTTACATTTCGAGATTTATTATTCTAAAAAAAAAGGATCAATAATTTAATATTATGGATTAATATACTCTTTCGTCTTCACGTACTAACTTTATTGACCTAAATGACAAAGGGACATTCAAGCTTTCACATAGAAAATTTATTACATAATCTATACAATCTAATTAAAAGGTAATCTTAAGCATTTATTGAATTACTGGACTTATTAAAGATAATTTTTTTTAAAACCACATGTTATTAGTATATTAATCAAAATAAACAACTAAAGTACAATATATAATTTTGAAAATAAACCAGTTGTCAAAGAAATAAGACACTAACCGACTAACTTTTATGTATTCCAAGACTATATTTTTTAAATGGATCAACTAATTGCTCAGACAAGTCTAAATAAAAAGATAAAAATAACAAAATTAAAACAGATAAACCCGTGAATTTCACGGGTCACAAACCTAGTTTAC
This sequence comes from Silene latifolia, assembly GCF_048544455.1. Lineage (NCBI taxonomy): Eukaryota > Viridiplantae > Streptophyta > Magnoliopsida > Caryophyllales > Caryophyllaceae > Silene > Silene latifolia. The sequence goes on along the minus strand of NC_133532.1, from coordinate 93,114,809 downwards.
ATTCAAAAAACTATAAAAATTTGATTTTTTTTTTTGGAAAATCTCAAAAATATGTCTTTTATTTAATAAAACAAAACACTTTAAAAATTTGAAAATTTTCAAAAGCCAAAAATATGTTCTTTACTTTAGTAGTGTAGAATAGTATATACTTGTGTGTGTGTGCTTTTTTGTTGTTCTCTTCTCTCATAGGTACAACACTCTATTTGAGACATATCTTAAGGCAACATGTGAACCGAATATGACTGTCATGATACATTTCATGTGTGATTATGTACAATATGGCAATAATCTCATTACCTTTACTCTCAATGACCAATTTATAACTTGATATGCTTCAGATTGAGTCAAATCCGTTTATAGTCAAATCAAAGATTTCAATGTATAAAACGTATCTAAAACGAATCATCATTTTTATTTTATGAACCAAAATATATATAATATTTAAATGAATATAAATCATCATTCTTATTTTCTGAACCTCTATTTAAATGAATATAAATCATCAAAAACGAATCATCATTTTAAAAACGAATAATTGAACTTCAGGTTCAATTGCGGATCACACTACTTGCAAAAACGAATCATCATTTTAAAAACGAATAATTGAACTTCAGGTTCAATTGCGGATCACACTACTTGTTTTTTTGACCAACTTTTTCTTATCAATCTCCCCTTAAGGTGGTAAAAACTATCCATTCTAGATAGATTTAAGGGGCAATAAATGTAACTCCCCGACCCAAACTAAGGGTCAGGAGCGGTCACTCACGGTAGCTCGCCAGGCTGTGTACATGGCTCACAAATCAACACGGGTTCTTTCCAGCGCATTTTGTCCTCACTCATGCGCATCCTGGAAATCCTCCCAGGAGGTCACCCATCCTAAGACTACTCTCAGTCAAGCGTCCGTGGAGTTGTTTCGCATGGATAAGCAGAAAAGAAAGTGCACTTTGTTGATATGAGTATTACTTTCAATCCCTTTAAGCACTAGTCAGATTTTAAGCCTATCAATGGAGCTCTTCAAGGGGGTACCCTACCCGAATAATGTCTTCAGTTCAGTGGAATATTACACACCACCACTTGAAGAACATAACGTCCTCGTTGCGCCTGGCAGCATCTGACCACAGCCGAGCCAAACACAGAATTCTCCCCCGCTAGGTTGGTGACCTGGGTACTCCAGACCACAGGCTCACCAGACGGTCTCAGGGATTCTCTGATAATACCACTTGTAACACCCCGGCCCAAACCAAGGTCGGGAGCGGTCACTCACGGTAGCTCGCCAGGCTGTGTACATGGCCCATGGATCAACACGGGTCCTTCCAGCGCATTTTGTCCTCACTCATGCGCATCCCGGAAACCTTCCCAAGAGGTCACCCATCCTAAGACTACTCTTAGCCAAGCATGCTTAACCGTGGAGTTCTTTCGCATGGATAATCAGAAAATAAAGTGCATTTTGTTGATATGAGTAGTACTTTCAATCCCTTTAAACACTAGTCATATTTTAAGCCTATCAATGAAACTCTTCAAAGGGGTACCCCACCCGAATAACGTCTTCGGTTCAGTGGTGTATTAGAATAAATATTCATATCCACCTTAAAACACATTTGATATCATTCTTTAAAGAGTTTAATCAACTAGTTTTCCTTAGGAAAACAAAACATGGGGAGTTCAATATTACACAGTTGGTTTTTTTATGTGCTGAAATAGTTATGCCCCAAGGAGATCGCTTCATCCATTTGAAAATCAATTGTGCTTCATAAAATTGCACATGTGGACTTCCGGCCACTGAAATTTTATTATTCTTTTGTGGACTTCTGGCCACTTCTACAATATCAACAATACATTATTTTATCAATAAGATCTCCAATATTAAAATCATACTCAATCTCATTTGTGCGTCTCGCTATTCACTTAATTAAAAAACAAAATGAGAGTTTTCAGCACGTTATTATCCTTTTTTTCAAGATAAACTTCTGGTTTATCAAAATGGGTATAATGAGAACCCGGATGACCTTAATCGTCACATTTTTAAATATTTTAGATCAAGTTTCCTTTTGCCCATAATTCATGTCGCTTTTTCTTTTGACTGTGTATCGATATTTTGACTTTTACACCGCCACATTATTAGTTGACTATACTCATCATGCTAATCTTCTTGTTAGCTATATTTAAATATACTCAAATAATTTTATTTTTCATCTGGCCAGATAAACGATGTGAAGTAAGACACAAATTTAATATTCCTTTTGGGAATTGAACTATATTAGTTCACTGTGAGTAATTATTTTATACTCCCTCTGTTTTTTTTAATTGTCATTCTCACTTTTCGAGACACTCACTTTTCTCTTCAATATCTCTCAAAATATATGACTAAATATGTTGAAATGTATACTCATATTAAAGCTCTATTCGTAAGGAATTTTATGGTGTAATTTTTATAATTTTCCGACCAATATATTTTTGTATAAATTGAATTCAAATGCTCACCTCGTAAATTGAAAACGCCAATTATTTAAGAACGGAGGAAGTAGTAAATATATCATATGACCAACAAGCGTAATTATCTACATTTATATTATTATTGACTTCTAAAGTTCTTATCAAATATTTTCAATGCACTTTATAGTATCATAAATTTGTGCAAACTGGTCATATTCATTCTCAAATGCTTAGGATTCAAATGCTTAAGATTCATTCTCAATGCACTTTATGGTAACTTTTAAATTGATTGAAGTGTCAACCATTTATTTTATTTATTCCACCATATACATATATTGGTCGCATTTTCAAGATGTCATGTCATTACTATTGTATCTATCGTAGATGGGATAATTTTTATTTTAAAATACACATATCAAACTCGATGATATATATCCATGTTCACGTACGCGACCAATATAGGTGACATCATCTTTATCCTTTTCTCAATTTATCATATGATATCAAATTCGCTTCAATGAAGATGTTTGAACAATTAGATGGGATTCACGATTTTTTTCTTATATTTTGTGATTTGAAAGAATTTTATACTTTGTCCAATTTACCAAATATCCATTATTTCAAAAATGTTCTTACAGGCAACATTATATATGCTCTTTTGGAGGCTTTCATAATTTGTACCATGATAATATATAAAATATATCCTTACACTATCAATGTATCAAAATATCACCTGAATAACATTTAGTAAAATACATTATTTTAATACATTATTTTATAACTACTGGTCAATAATTAATCACAACCTCATCAGTTATATTTAAAAATATAAGTATTTTTCTCATGGTATTATCAAAGAACATATCATAAATTTGGCAATAGACGTATGACATCTGGATATTTGTCTCGAATAAATATGGCATAATTTATAAGATTAAGAATCAGGGATTTGAAACCCAACTTCTGATTCTGAACATAATATCAACTCAAACCTATGGTGCATCAATTAACTCGCTGGTTTTAAGCTTGTGCTGATAACGTGTTATAAATAAAGATAAAAATATAGTAGTAATATGCATAGAGAAAGAGAGTAGAGGGAAGAAATGTTGTATTGATCTTGATGCATCATATACATGAGAAGTGACATTTATTTATAACTACGTACGCGGAGATGAAACATATGCAATGTTTCTGTGTATAACAGCCTAAATAAATACATAATGTATAATGTGCATCCATAATTACATATGTTTTACAACATTTCTTTATTATTTTTATCTAAAATTTATTCTATGTAGTACAAGTTTTTGTAAATTCTCTATTTGTTTTTCCTAAACGTTTTTTCTATAGATATTTATCTTGAAGCGTTCTTTTTATTTTTTTTTCCCTAAAATTTTATCCATTGTGGTACTCCGCGTAGTTTTTTCAGTACGATGGTGGTACAGTGGATGATTTTGGTAGGGAGAGAAGAAATAGGTGTTAGACAAAAGAGGAGGGAGATGACAGAGATTGGATGAATTTGAGAGAATTGGAAATGATAGGGGCAATTTGGCCAAAAAAATATACAGACGAATAAAAGGGTTATTTCATGAAAATAATAGAAAAAATTATAATTATGAATTTAATTAAAAGATTAGAATTTAATTATAAGAATATATATTCATTAAGAAGATAATAATTTATTGAAGAAAATTCTATTTATCTTCTTATTTAAGTAGATGCCTTTTGGAGGGAAAAGTAAGAGAATTTTAGTCTCTTTGTAATATTAATAAAAGGGGATGAAAAAAATTGATATTGTATTTGTTAGCTTAGATAACTTGTTACCTTTGTTTACTTTTTCTTTTTTGAGAAAGAAGTTAATAAAGGTAAACAAATGATTAATATGTAGGGCGTATATTCTTTCATCTCATCAATAGTTGTGAAAAACAATTACTGGAACTATTTTGGTATGAGCATAAGTTGTTGTGCTGTCTGTTCAGAAATTTTAGGGTACGACGATTGTACTTGTGTAATTTCATAGTAAATTTTTAGTAAATAATGACCACTTTGAAAAAAAAATGGTCATTTAGTAATAAAAAGCAGTAAGTATTTAACGTAGAATGGTAACTGTTTATCAAAAAGTGACCACTTTTTTTGTCATTGCATGTACAGTCGTAGAATAGTTTTTGCGCAGGGTTAGTAGCTTTGCTATAGACGTGGCATACACGGAAGTGATCACACGTGTACTTGTTAGTTAAAACATGAGTTTTTTTTTTTTTTTTTTTTTGGTCAAACACAACCTTTTTTAAAAAAAACTTTCAAACACCACTTTTAATAATTATTTTTGGCAAACACGACATCAGAGTTTGACCGCTTGAAATGGGATGACTTTCAGTCGATGTTTGAGATAAGAAACGAGGTCGGTTTAAGGTGTTATTAGATTCGTTGGAAAGGTGGGAGTACACGCTGTCCAAGGGTTATCAACACGGTGGTCAAAAGTGGCTTTATGTGGGGTCGATTGGCGCGTAAAGTAAGGGTGGTCACAGAGGGTTGCTGTAAGTCAAAGTATGACTTTTTCGTGGGTCAATTCACTCCCCTCGAACCACCACTTGCAAACAACAATCACCACAAACAACACAACTACGACCTACCTTTACTCCCCTCAACCTACACACCAAATTTCAGACCAAACAAAACATCAGACTTCAACAACCTTAAAACATTAAAAGACCCGCGAAAAATTCTCTGACCATTCCCTCTAAACCCAGACTTCAACAACCTTATGTGACCATGTTGGAATATGTGTCCTCCGACAATAATGCGATCACAACTGTTGATCATGATGATCACATGTTTAAATCTCGTTTTAAGAATACATGTGGGATGTAATATTTTACAGTCGATTGGTCCACACATATCGGTAATGATTGGCTGACTAGAGTTTGACATTACTGTCGTGCGACGGTGGTGATCAGTTGATCCCCTTAGGTCATACCTATAGGGAAATACTCTTAATTGATTATTTAATTAATCGTATGCCGATACGAGTTAATTAAATTGCTTAAAATTGACGGATGATTTTGTGAGTAAAATTAACGTGTCTTGTTGTAATTCGATTATATTAGATACGGTCTAAGTAATTGAATTGTTTTATTACTTGGATAAAATTATTGTTTACGAAACAATTGAATTTGAAATTGAATGAATAATTTATTATAAATACAAGACGTTGTAATTTATAATTTGATAAACCGTTTTGGTACAAGTAATTACGAATTACTAGTCGATTTTGTAAATGACATATTTTATGAGTATGTTGATTTTTAATATGTTAAAAATAAATTACAAATTCACATGTCAAGTAACATGTCATATATGTCACAATTGACAAATGACAAAATAAAATGGACCTTCCATTTTATTTTGTATGTACCGAAAATTGGAGGGAGTATTAGTGGAAAAATTATGTTGATTATTTTAATAAGAGAAAACATAATTATTAAAGCCTAATCTCTAGCCATGCAACCCTACAAGGTTTTGTGAAGAGCATCTTTTGCATGCATTGGCTCCCCAATAACCCTCCCTCTATAACTGGTTTTTCCACTAGGAAATTACTATGTGTTTTTCTCTACAATTTCATTCACAACTTCAACAATATTTTTCTAGTGTAAGAAAAATTATTCTCTACACATCTTATGAAAATTCTAGAGAAATAAAAACCACAAAATCTCCTCCTCTTGGACCGAAATATTTTCAAGAGAACAAATAAATATTTTGTGTCAAATTTGAAGTAAAGACTTTTATTATTACTAGATCATAATAATATTAGTTATTAAGAGGTTTCCTTGGGTATTCACTTTTGGGAGAGATTCTATACTTGAATCTTTGTTCATCCATTATTTGGAATGCTCAAGAACTAACAAGAAGGAGATCTTGTTGGTGCCCATAAAACCGAAATCATATAGTAAGAACAATGATTTCTTCTCTTATCTTATTTATGTTTGCATGCATAAGATTTGTATTTAATTTTATGACTAAATTAAATGTAACATATATGGATATATAAAGTAATGAGATATAGATTTCCCAACAAGTGGTATCAGAGCCTTAGGTTGTTTGCATGCAAATCGGTTATAGTTTTTCCGAGTTATACGATTAACATATAAAACTTATAAATTTGTGTTTATTATGATATATCACGAAATCAATTTTGCATGTTAAAGTTTCTGATCCTAAAATGAATTTAGGATATTTTGGTTAATTTATGGATTTTTAATGTTCATTTTATATAATAATGGCATTAAAAATGTGATTTTATGATAAAAATGTCATTTTCGGACTAAAATTAGCTAAACTTCGATTTTTCCAGTGATTTTTGGATATATTTTCACATATAGTATATTCTGATGACCTGTAAAGTTTCATAATTTTTGGAGTTCTTATGCTCGAAATATGGATTTTTCATGATAAAAATCGAATTTAAATGAAAAATAGGTTAATGTGAGTAATATTTCGAATCTGGTCATAGAAATTTAGTATATTGTCACATGCAATTTTACAAGATGTGTGTACAATAATTGGCTATAATGAAGTCTTTATGCATGATTTATGAATTTTTGATGAAAAATAACATAAATAGTGACTTTAATTAGTATAAATTGCTAAAACATACTTCATGACTAAGGAAAAACGTCACATGTTGAATTTTATCACCTATTTCAGATCTAAAAGTGAATAGTTAATGAAAATAATATTTCTCATATTTTTATGGTAATTTTTGATAAATCCGATAAACCGCAACAATGTTTTTCCAGATAAATTTTCGAAATTTTAACCTAAGTTTTTGAATATTATGAGTGTCATGGTATTTTTCCAGAATGTTCATGAGTTTAAATTTCAAATTTCAAATTTATTTGAAATTTTTATGATTTATTTGGAGTTTATGGCATTTTATTGTAATTTTGAGTCCATTAATGAACAAATTTTAAGAAATAAAAGTTAATTATTGTCAATATGTTAGTGGAGACTAATTTTGAGTCCTAAGTTGGTTAGGGTAATTAACTTGTGCATAAATATGATTTTATGTAATTTATTGTGATTTTAAAAGGTTGAATCACGCAAATCCGTAAAAACCGATTAATATACGATATTGGCTCCTTAAAGGCGATTTAGCATAATATTGGGCATGTTCATACATATTATAATGCTGCATTTTATTTATGATTGTCATAATTTTATTTTATGTAATTTTTGAATTATGTAATTTTACTTAGTATGGCCTTAGTTTTTAATTGGTATTGCCCGAAATGTATGGGAATATCGATTCGGTTGTAATTTATTGTGATCTCGTATCACCGTTTTGTAATTTAATAGATTTATTTTTATTTTAATTACAAATGTATAATAGGAAATTATGTAATTCGTTATGTAATTTATTTATTCCGGAGATCCTTGAAGACGGTGTCACTCGAGAAGGCGATCCATTAAAGACGGTGTTACCTCGAGATGCGTGCCAAAACCAAAGTTCAAGGGACCAATGGAGTTGGTTTCCGAATTTGTAATAGTTTATTAGATTTACTATTCTAGGAAGGCCATACTAGGATTTAATTTAAGCTTTGCATTTTATTTATATGTTGCATGCACCGCTAAATCGCCATATCTAAAACATGCATTATCATTTAATCGAGTTTATCGACCGTGTCAATTACAATTATCATAGTTCACCGCTTTAGTTCACTTAAAACGTGATAGATAATAAATTGACATGACCTCTCGCTAAAAATAAACAATTGAGACTTAGCCTTACCAAAAAGTAGAAACCATGAAAACCTATTTCGTGAGGGAGTGCACTCGGCCACACCGGGGTACAAACCTTCTTACGTAGGGGAAGTGGGTGATAAATGTCTATCCACCGAATTCATGTTGATGAGGGTTTCATCGGCCACATCGTGCCCAAGTTAATGTGGGTTTGGATCATGGACACATTTATTCGAAATTTGGATTGAGCTCAACAAAAGTATTGATAAGGGATTTATCGGCCACACCGTGCCCTTGTCGGATGTGTTTTGGGCTAAAGATAAATGTTAATGTAGTTTTATCGACCAAGAGTTCTAAAAGTAGAATCGATTAAAGAGTTAATCCACCGAGTTATATTGATAAGGGATTCATCGGCCACACCGTGCCCAAGTTAATATGAATTTGGATCTTGGAATCATTTATCATAGTTGGGTAGAGGTCACTATGTAAATGCTATACTTGCTTACAAGTATTAATAAAACGATAAATGTTAAGTTTTCCACTATTCCGTTATCATATTGTTCTATTTCTTTGCCACAATTCATATACGATATCATTTCGATTTTTGATTCAAATCTCCATTAAAACATCGTAACTAAAGACAAATATGATTTTTCTTCTAAAACCTCGAATTATCCATTGTAAGGATCTCTTGTGAAGAGTATAGATGGAAGTTATTTGTGATCAAAACGGTTTTTGATTCTTGACTAACATATCTACTTACAATTGTTTCTCATATACTTAATTGAATTAAGTACCTTGAAACGATAAATTGTTTTGGTAATTAGATTTGTTAGAAATCGTAATTGACCAAAACAACGCAACCACTTCAATGAAAGTTTTAAGACTAAAACGATTGAATTGAAGAGTAGTCTTCATAAGATTCAACTTTGCTTCTCTAAGTAAAGATTCTTTGAAATGAGTGGGAGCATTCTCTTAAACCGTTAAGAAAAAGGCGAGGTTCAAGAAGTAAAAATTAGAATGGAATTGATACAAGGTAATGTTAAAAGTAAAGTTATTGAGAATAACAATACTAAACCTATCAATCCCAACCGATAAAGTTTCCATTGTCTTAAATGTTGGACACTAGAAAGGAAACTACCCCAAATTGTTAAAGAATAAGCAAGTTAGTTGTGGGACATCTAATAAGACTTAGTTCTTTATTTATTTGATTGACATAAGTTTTGCTAGTACCATTTCGTCAATATTAGAAACCGATGGTGGTTTTCATCATTGCATGCGATACATAGGATGATTAGAATATGACGACTAACATCAAATAATGTCGAGAGATAGAGTCATTGTGTACTCAATCTAGTTTTGGGTTTAAAGTTGTACCTTAATTAGGAATATTAAGTACATGGACCCTAAATAAGATTATAATTTTGTTAAGATACAAAAGAGGTTTCACTTTTGTGACCCTATACACCATGATTTGATGTATGGCTAGCCCATTATCAAGGTGATTATATTCTAAACCAAACTAGAATGATATATCATGAAGATGATGCAAGACTCAAATTGGTAACCCAAGATTAAACCTTAGATTCTGGAATGATGAACGCAAAGAGTTATCGAGTACTCTTGAAACCATTAGATCTTATGGTATATGCGTATCTTGTATTCAAAGCAAGATGTCTCGTGCCTTTTGGTTGGAAAGGAGATCGAGGTTGTAAATCATTGATCCAAAATAGGTTGATCATTTTCTTTTACCAACGATTTAGGTTGACACTAATGTGTTCACTTAATAAGGTAAATAGAGAAATCTTTGAAGAAGTTCAAAGAGTTCCAGGAATCACGATTTAGTCGTGATGGGATTATCAAAGTGAAGACTTTGATATAAGCCAAAGAAAATGTGATATAATATCACAAATTAATCTCTCTTAACACACATTATGGGATAATGTGTGGTTGGATAAGAATTCAAATGCTATTCGATATGGTTTGGACTTCGATCAAGTTACCTTGAGTTACTTGATCCTTTTGGGGATTTTATCATTTTGTCTAAATTATTTTTCCACTAAATCTAAAACGAATCATATGAGATATGAAACGGTAGGGTACCATGGTTGTAAGTTTTCAAAAGAAACAAATGCTAATTTTTCCTTATTATAATCACGAGTACAACGGGTTTGTGGCTCGTGAAGCTGTCTTTCTAAAATACAAGTTTATTTCTAGAAGACAGAGTGGGAGAAATTATTCAAAGAGCCACAAATAATGTTAATGTTATGTCACAAGAAACTGGTCTTTTATGGCTACATGAGACGTTTTGTGTAAAACGTTGTTTCTTCAAAACCTAGGAGGTTAAAGTCATCACTTGTTGAAGATGATGAATTAGTGTTACTTTTAAGAAAGTAAAGAGCTTAAAGTAAAGAGCTTACAACTTACAAAGAAATTGTTTTATTCAAGTTACTTCTGGAAAGTAATGAATATATGACTTACATGAGAGTGTATAAGTCACAACTCAATACAAGGCTTAGAGCCATGAAAATCCGAAATAAATTCCGAGTGGAATTGTTGGATATCAAAGAGAGATATCAAAGCTTGATTAGTTGCAAAGTGTTTTGCACTATTCGGATCTTCTTAGGGATTGTACTTCATTATGATGATATACATATAACGAGTGAATCTAAAACCCACTTCTTCAATTAGAAGGAATGTATTCAATACATGTCATGAGTTTTATAGATTCTTACAGTCCTAAGATAATGTGCAACTTAAGAGATTGTCTTAAGTAGGACATCAATGAGTTAGAATCAATGATTTGATCATGTTATAAAACTTTTCTCGATAAATCGAGAAGTTGTGTTTAGAGTTTAGTGGGAGTTACGGAAATTTTAATTAGTCTAATATGTAGATGACATATTGATCATTGGGAATGATTTAAGACTTGGAGATATATATAATACATCTTTAATATCCAGATTTATGGAGATAAATCCACATGATATTAGCGTCAAATAAGAAGTCTTATGTTGATAAGATTCATGACTAGTTCAATCAAGTTGAACATATTTGATTGATTCCATTTGCTTTCATTTGCCGAATCAATTAAATAGGAAATGATGTATAACACTTCATATACTTTGAGTATGATGAATTGTTTCAAATCGAATTTAAGTAATAGTTACCAAGTAAGCCATAAAGATTACCCTTAAGTGCTTGCAAAAGCATTAAGGAAGTAAAGCAAAGTGTTTTTGATGCAATTTTGTGTAAGAGTGTTACACAAATGACAATTGACAATTGAGATTGCGCATGGTTTCTGACAAAGCCATAATCGAAACACATTAGGATGGTTAAGATACCATTGTGGCTATGTTATTTAAGAAATAGATTTTCTAGAATCGTTCTAGGCAAAAAGGAACAATGAGAAATGTTTACAACGGAAATTGAGTACACTTGCAATCATGGGATGTGCAAGAGGGATGAGTCCCGCACACTGTGAAAACAGTGGGAGCTATTCTATGACTGGAGAGCTTATGTCTAGATTGGATTTAGACACGTAGTCAGAAAGTTTTGTAATGCAAATGTATACATTACAAAGGAAAACGAGTATGTAGTAAGGTTGAGTTAGGTACAATAAGTTGATAAAACCTACTAACCAAAGCCTTCTTATAGGCTTAACATGATGAGTCATGTCATATGTCATTTCAATTGAATTGAGATGAACAACTACATACAAGATCTAAATTGGATTATAGAATATGAAGTAGTAATCAAGTATTGACTACTCATATGATAATCACATTTGTCGTTCGAGTTTTTAAATCTAAAAACTCCTTTATACTTTGTTACATCCAAACGGGTTGTGGAGACAATATTGAACCCCGTTAAAGTGAACCCGGATTAACATGGTATTTGCCCATAGTCACTTGTATGAGGTGACGTCTCGAAGTGACTAGAGTGTGATGCGATTGATGGCAAGTTCAAGTGCCATAGAGTCATGTGAGATGACTAGTCGATCACATAGGCAGACTGTTAGGAACGCTTTGTCGGGCCTTATGACCGCTTATAGAGTTCTGGCAAATTTATATAGCCTGGTCGTGGCGAGAGCTACTATAGTATTCTAATGAGTCGATTCTTTTGACTAAAGACTGTTCGCCTAAGATGGCATATTTTCAGATTAACTTTGATTTGTGTTACTACGACCTTCGTAAATGGGGTCAAATGGGCATATTTTGGGTTATGATGGCTGTGGCTAGTCGAAGGGAATAAGTGCGATAGGAATTGTCCACCCCCTTGTCAGGGTTAAAACAATATCTCAGGGCCACTCGAGGAGTAATGAACTGGAAATGCGTGGCCACGCTCGGAAGGTATCCATGGTGGATAATTCCGGTCAATCAGTTATTCTCTAGATCGAGGAAACTACTCTCGATATGATCACTTGCAAGTACGACCTGAAAGACACCTTGCATTGAGTGGGAGATAGTAATAGGACAAGAGAATTGGTGACGCACACTTGTCGAGGACAAGTGGGAGATTGTTGGAATATGTGTCCTCCGACAATAATGCGATCACAAGTGTTGATCATGATGATCACATGTTTAAATCTCGTTTTATGAATACATGTGGGATGTAATATTTTACAGTCAACTGGTCAAACATATCGGTAATGATTGGCTGACTAGAGTTTGACATTACTGTCGTGCGACGGTGGTGATCAGTTGATCCCCTTAGGTCATACCTATAGGGAAATACTCTTAATTGATTATTTAATTAATCGTATGCTGATACGAGTTAATTAAATTGCTTAAAATTGACGGATGATTTTGTGAGTAAAATTAACGTGTCTTGTTGTAATTCGATTATATTAAATACGGTCTAAATAATTGAATTGTTTTATTACTTGGATAAAATTATTGTTTACGAAACAATTGAATTTGAAATTGAATGAATAATTTATTATAAATACAAGACGTTGTAATTTATAATTTGATAAATCGTTTTGGTACAAGTAATTACGAATTACTAGTCGATTTTGTAAATGACATATTTTATGAGTATGTTGATTTTTAATATGTTAAAAATACATTACAAATTCACATGTCAAGTAACATGTCACATATGTCACAATTGACAAATGATAAAATAAAATGGACCTTCCATTTTATTTTGTATGTACCGAAAATTGGAGGGAGTATTAGTGGAAAAATTATGTTGATTATTTTAATAAGAGAAAACATAATTATTAAAGCCTAATCTCTAGCCATGCAACCCTACAAGGTTTTGTGAAGAGCATCTTTTGCATGCATTGGCTCCCCAATAACCCTCCCTCTATAACCGGTTTTTCCACTAGGAAATTACTATGTGTTTTTCTCTACAATTTCATTCACAACTTCAACAATATTTTTCTAGTGTAAGAAAAATTATTCTCTACACATCTTATGAAAATTCTAGAGAAATAAAAACCACAAAATCTCCTCCTCTTGGACCGAAATATTTTCAAGAGAACAAATAAATATTTTGTGTCAAATTTTAAGTAAAGACTTTTATTATTACTAGATCATAATAATATTAGTTATTAAGAGGTTTCCTTGGGTATTCACTTTTGGGAGAGATTCTATACTTGAATCTTTGTTCATCCATTATTTGGAATGCTCAAGAACTAACAAGAAGGAGATCTTGTTGGTGCCCATAAAACCGAAATCATATAATAAGAACAATGATTTCTTCTCTTATCTTATTTATGTTTGCATGCATAAGATTTGTATTTAATTTTATGACTAAATTAAATGTAACATATATGAATATGTAAAGTAATGAGATATAGATTTCCCAACAGACCAACCTTACTTTAAACAAAAACTTACCCCACATAAGGACATCCTGACCATCGTGTTAACAACCCTAGGAAAGCGTGTACTCCCACCTTTCTAACGAGTCCAAGATCACTTGAAACCGACCTCAACCGACCTCGTTTGCTATCTCAAACATCAACTGAAAGTTACCCCATTGCAAGTTGTCAAACTCTGGTCAAAATATTTAGTCCCCTGCCAAATATCGTGTTCGACAAAAACAATTTATTAAAAGTTGTGTTTCACAAGCTTTTTTTCGAGGTGATGTTTGAGTTTTTTTTAAGGGTTATGTTTGAAAAAAACCCTTAAAACTATTTCGAAATCAGCAATTGTTTTATTGTGCTATAGTATAGAACAAACTTTATACTCCCTCCAAGTATCTCATTTCTTTCCTATTTCCTTCTTCATTCATGTCACTTTTTCTTCCCTCTATCCTTGGGTTCTGTGTTTTATATAGTCCAAATTCAATTATAAGTGGGGTTGTGTGTTTTGTGTAGTCTAAACTCATTTATTTAATTCTTGTACATAAAAGAAAATTGAAGAAACAAGAGACTTGGAGGGAGTAGACGAAATTAGCTTAACAAAAAAGTGCGATGGTAAAAAAAAAGGAACTCTTCCCAACCGAAGCAACAATGAACCATATATTCTTCATTGTTGTAAACCTAATTTCTACCACCTCCGCGATATTTGCCATGTTATTTCTAGAATCACAGATCACACAACTCTTAAGAGCTTACGACCCCACTACTGATCACCATGGTTTGAAATATGATTTAAGTTGTACCATATTTTAACAGGAAAATTTTACATAAAATATTTCAAGTTGAAGACTTATGTTCTTCACTCGAGAAATTTGAGATTTTAAGTTGATGATCGAGTTTTTGTCGTTAATACTCGCACCAAAAGTTAACCCAATTATAGTAGTATAATCGGGTCGAACCACAAGGATGGGTGGAGTTGCACTTAATTTGATTTAGTCTAAGTCTAGTCTAAAATAAGGAGGGTGGTGAAATTGATTAAACTATAACTAAAGCAGTTGAAAGCAAGTAATTAAGATGGTAAGATGTAAACAATTGATAGAAACTAAGGTTGTCGGGTTCCCCTAAGCAAGTCTAAGCAAGTAAGGGTGTCGATGGTTATGGGTAATTATTGGCCAAGAAAGCTAATTTCTTAAACTCTCCTAAATATGGACACAAAGTTCTCACAAGGCATCCAAATTCATTGCAAACATACTATCAAGCATCTATGTAAACTTTCATTCAACAAGACACTACGCAAAAGTTGGAGAAAGATGTTAGTTTCATAAACCTATTATTAGACATTTCTAATAGTGTTTAATTAATATTTTAATATAGTCATTATGGATCTTGTGCATGCATAACTAAATAATGAGAATAAGGAGAAAAATGATTTCCTTACAATGAGGAGGGCACGAAAAAGGGCACAAGTAAGGTCTCCTACCAACACTTGTTCTCGAGCTATATCACAAAAGGATGATCCTCCTAAACCTCAAGTGCAGAGGTCCTCCAAAGATTGCACCAAAGACTCTTACCCAAACACTAGTATAAATATTAACTAGATATGGTATACTAGTGACCTTAAATTTAATCTAATATTAATCTAATTACTACCATAGTAATCTTGTGATTTTATTAGAATATTATCACAAATTTTGAACATAAAAACCAATTTTTATGAGAGAGGAACAGAGAGTTTTCATAAGAATAAGAATAAAAAGAAAATGAGAACCCTCTCTCATTTTGATGGGTGGGACGGTTTGCATGAGCTAGTGAAGAACAAATTTTTCTTCTCAAGGTTCCTTTTTGCCTTAACAAGAAGGCTAGGTCTAGGCCTAGAAATAAAATATGTTCTTAGTGTCATGATTGCGTCTTAAGCTTCTTAAACACATTTGTCCACAACACTAATATTCCCTCTTAATTTTTCGGTCCATTTCACATAAAATGGATTCCATTTTATCTTTCACAATTTGTCAATTGTCATACAAAGTGTGACATGTGACATATGACATGTTATTAGACAATGTATGCATATTTAACAAATTAAATATCATTACATAATCAATTAATTACACTTAACAATTTAAGTAGTAATTAACAATTGTATGTATATAAAATGGGTCATTTTGAATTTAGTTAATATAATCTACAACAATTTGTAATTATAGCTAACTAATTATTCTTATCTCCAATGTTTCATAAACATTAATC
The DNA here is from genome assembly GCF_048544455.1 of Silene latifolia. Lineage (NCBI taxonomy): Eukaryota > Viridiplantae > Streptophyta > Magnoliopsida > Caryophyllales > Caryophyllaceae > Silene > Silene latifolia. Next base: position 93,098,578 of record NC_133532.1, on the reverse strand, counting down.
AATTTAGTAATATAACATTTTAATTACTAAATTGAATTTTATTTAATCATATTACAATAAGATATAAAACTCTCTCTTATAAATAAAATTTGTTCAATTTAAGGAATTAATTAATCTGTATCGATATACAAATCATTAACTTTACAGTTTGTGAATTGTCCTTTAAGTGTGACCTTAAGGGATCAACTGATCACCACCGTCAAACGACAGTAATGTCAAACTCTAGTTAGCCAATCATTACCGATAAATGTTGATCAGTTGACTATATAATTGAATCATCCCTTATGTATTCTTATTATGAGATTTGATTATGTGATCGCACTATTGTTGATGACACATACTCCAACAATCTCCCACTTGTCCTAACAAGTGTGCTTCACCAATTCTCTTGTCCTATTACAATCTCCCACTCAATGCAAGGTGTCTTACAGGTCGTACTTGCATTTGATCATATCTAGAGTGGTTTCCTCGATCTGGAGAATAACTGTCTGACCGGAATTATCTACCTTAGATACCTTCCGAGCGTGGCCACGCATTTTCAGTTCACTACTCCTCGAGTGGCCCTGAGATTTTAGATAACCCTGACAAGGGGATGTACAATTCCTATCGCACTATTCCCTTCGTATAGCCACAGTTTATCATGACCCAAAAGATACCCATTTAACTTCAGTTACGACGGTCGTAGAGCATAAATCAAAGCCAATCAGAAACTGTGCCAACTTGGGCGAACCGTCTTTAGTCAAAGAATCGACTCATAAGAATACTATAGTTGCTCTTGCCACGACCAGGCTGTATATGAATTACCAGAACTCTATAAGCGGTCACTGCCCGACAGAGTGTCCCATACAGTCTGCCTATGTGATCGACTAGTCATCCCTTATGACTCCATGGCACTTGAACTTGCCATCAATCGCATCACACTCTAGTCACATCGAGACGTCACCTCATATAAGCAACTAGGGGCCAATACTATGTTAATCCAGTTCACTTTAATAGGGTTCAACGTTGTCCTTACAACCTATTTGGATATAACAAAGTAATAAAAGAGTTTTAATAAAACTCAAACGATGAATGTATTATCACATATGTAAAATTGATACCATATCAATTACTACATAATCTATAATCCATACTGTTGGACCTTTAATCCTAATTAATTGTTTTGATAATGACAGTAATGATTTGTATGTGGACTTAATATTATAAACATATGCGTGTAATTGTGTGCTCAAGTCTTAATATAGAAAGGAACAATTACAAAGACGCAAGGTTGAAGTTTGGACCAAGGAGGTACAACTTTGAAGATGCAAGCTTGAAGTTTAGACAAAGAAGGTACAACTTCAAAGAACACTTGATCGTTGTATTCAAGCGAGATCAAGATCAGAAACCAATCACGAGACTCAAGATGAGAGACTTGTGAAGAGACAATTACTGAAGATCATCCGATAATGGTTTTACTTTGTTTGATAAATGTTAGTAAAGTTATGACCTCACAGCTATAACTTTACTGCTAGACAAAAATGATGCGTTAATTTTTGGAAAATATATTTTTAAATGTTTTATAAAAATTAAAGAGTATTTATATAATTGGAATTATTTAATTAGAATTTAATTTGAATGAACTATTGGTTTGTAACACGATATGTACATCGTCATGCTACCTAGGGTTTCATTTAAATTCTATCTCGATTTGTTATAGGCTAGAGGAGGCCGAATTGGACCCAAGGAAAACCCTAGGTCCGGCCGAACCCTAGGGAGCCGTCGGCTTGCTCATCAAGTCATCTAGGGTTTTACACCCTAAAACCCTAATCCCCTACAACTATAAATACTCTCATTCATTCAACATTTAAAGAGACTTTGGAAAAATTATTTTTAAGCAAAAATATTCTTGTGCTTTCATTTTCGTTATCTATTGCTTAAACAAAAGTTGCGCATCAAATTTGTCAATCACTCAAAGGAAAATCGTTATAGGATACTAAGTACACAAGGATATTATACTCACTCATTAACGTGAGATTAGTATTTATAGTTGTACTTTTCTTATTAACGTAAGAAGCAAAACTAGAGTATTTAGCGATACTCAATCTGAGTTATAATCATAATGTTGATTATACGAGTGGATTGATAATTTTTGTAATCCGTAGAAAGGTACTAAAAATTATTAATCGAGAATAGTGGACGTAGGTTTCGACTTGTGAAACTGAACCACTTCAAAATCCCGTGTCTCTCTCTATTTTATTGTTTTCGTTATTTTTATATTGCTTGGAATAATTATTTAGTTGATTTTAATTCATAAAATCAAGTAATTAATTATTTATCATATATTTCGAAAAAGTAGGGTTAGATTTTTAATACTCAATTCACCCCCCTCTTTCGTATTCGATCAATAGACTCCACAATTGGTATCAGAGCCTCGTGCTCTTGATAGCCTAACCGCTAGAGTCTGATCTTTTTTTTTTGAGTCTATTTATCGTTTTCCGCTGCATTTAATTTTTATCAAATGGATTCCAAACACCTTAAGTGTCCTATATTCAATGGGACGAACTATGGTTTATGGAAGAATATGATGACCCATTTTATTAAGGGTAACGATTGGGAGTGCTGGTTGATTATCAAGAATGGCCCGAATAAGATCTTACTTGCAACCACTAATCGCACTACCGTCGAAAAGAAGGAAGAGGATTATATTGAGGTGGATTATAAAAAGGCTGAGAAGAATTCAAAAGCAATAAGTTTGTTGCAAAACGGTATGATTCCAACTGAATTCGATCGTTTCTCAACCAGTTCATCTGCCAAGGAAATATGGGATGGTCTAGAGTTAGCCTATGAGGGAACCGCTGTTGTCAAAAAGCAACGTATGACATTACTAATGCGAAAATACGAGCTGTTTGCCATGGAGCAAAACGAGTCAGTTGACAGCATGTCCTCTCGCTTTTCTAGTATCGTCAATGAGTTAAAAAATTTAGGGAAAACATTTGACTCCGAGGAAATTGCTAGGAAAATTCTTAGAAGTATGTCTCGCAGATGGAGACATAAAGTGTGTGTTATAGAGGAATGTAAGGACCTAACTTCATTATCCTATCAAGAGTTACTCGGAACCCTAATGGCACACGAGATTACTCTAAATCAGGATGATGAGGATGCTGGTACAAGCAAGAAGATGGCCTTACAATCCGAGTCTAGCAAAAAGAATGATTCTTCAGATATTAAAGATGAAATTGTGTTGTTTGTCAAACGTTTAAGGAAAAATTTCTTTAATCAAAAACAAAATAAGTCAAATAACAAAACTAAGCTAACCCCCAAGAAAACGTCTGAGTCAAAAGGGTCTTTCTTAAATCGTGGATGCTTCAAGTGTGGTGATAATGATCACATGATCAAAGATTTCCCTACATGGAAGAAAATTAAAGACAAAAATCAACGTGACAAAACAAAGAAGGAGTTCAAGCAAGTCATGATGGCTTATTGTTGGGGAGACTTGGACGCTGAAGATGACGAGTCCGAAGAAGAAGAAGTTGCCAATCTTTGCCTAAGCAACATTAGTCTTGACCTAATCACCGATAGCGACAATGAAAGTGATAATTCCAATGCTGAGATGTGTCTTGTTTGAGATTCAGACTCAGACGATGATGAAGAGGTAAGTTTTATTGAACTCAAAAAGCAAGTTAAGAAACTTTCTAAGAGTGCTTTAATTAAGTATTTTGAACAAACCCTTGATCATTGTCATGAACAAAGTCTAGAGTTAAGTGACCTTAAGGAACAAATCCTAGACATTGCTGAGGAAAACCAACTTCTGAAAGCTAAAGCCAAAAAGCTCAAATCTCAAGTTACAGCTACTTCAGCTATAAATTCGGACATGACAAATTGTTGGGTTCTCTTAATTGATGATGACATACTCATTTTAACTTGTGTTTTCTTAGTTTATTATTTCAGGCTTAATTGATCAATTTGCTTATTCTAATCATTCAAGGATCGTCAAGTAGTTGCTACCCAAGACATAGAGTCATTTGGTTTTGTACCGGTCATATTATGTACAAGTTGGAAGAGTAGAATACTTATAACAGTGTCAGTCTGACATACCGTTACCTGTAACGGTTAATGGTATTCTTGACTATCTAGTTTGACCCGTCACACTTGAAGCAAACTTTTCATCTCAAATATTTTACAAATAGACTCTCTCAAATCAGTTTGGACATCTTGAAATATTTGAAAAAGTGGTGTGGTAAAAAGATTTTGTAAAGACTAGTTCAAAAGATTTCCCTTTTCATGAAACAACTTTTTCTTATCTTTCCATGAACCTTGTTTGGCTCTTTCGTTGTTTATCAATGGATTGTCCTCTTGCTAATGGCATCTCTTCTTTGTTTTTGAAAAGCCACGGTTATTTTGAGGCTAAATACGAACTCTCTTTTTTCTCTTTTGCTCCTTAGAAGTAAGCCCTTTTGGTGCTAGTTTGGGAAGGTCAACTTCTCTTGTCTTGTGACCAAAGAACTTGACCACAAACCCTAGCTAACACCCTCTCGTCCCTTCTCTATAAAAGGAGCACCACTCCTCACTTTGAAAGCAAGACTTTCCTGAGAATTTTCTTAAGTTTGCAAAATTGGTTTCAAGTTTAAAATCATTTTTAATATTTTGCAAAAGCTTTCAAAGTCTTCAAGTGTTACAGTCACAACAACTGTTACTTTAAGTATTAAACTCTTTCACTTATGAACCGTTTGATCTTGTAAGTTGTCCATACCAATTCTTGTTAAGAATCAGTCCGTGGAAACTTGATCCTTGTAAAACGTTCTAAGTAAGAGTGTATAGTTCTAGGACGGAGTAGTCCTTGAACTTGAGTCGCAACCGGAATAGGTTGTTGGTGTCGCAACCGGAGTAGGTTGTTGGTCTTTTTATTGTACGGGTTTTTAGTAGTCGGAGTAGATCACTAAAATATTCAATAAAAAGTAGATTGGACGTAGGCTTTTGAGTATTAGCCGAACCAATTCAAAAATCTTGTGTTCTATCTTTGCTTACTTTTATTCCGCTGCATTTATTCTTTTCGAGCTTATTTGTTTGCTTTACTTTGAAGTAACAGTTCTACATACTGTCACATTCGTTCTGTAGCTTGTACTTCATATGCTAAGAGACGAATAGCAACAGTCAGAACCATTGTTACCCTCACAGTTCAGCAAGTAGTTACTTTTCAATACTCGTTTAATTAGTCAATATTAATCGATGTATTCACAACCTCTCCACATTATCAAACAACTTACTTTACTCCAATAAAGTTTAAGTTAAAATTTTAAAAAAGTACCTAATTCACTCCCTCCCCCTCTTAGGTACTTGAATCCATAAACTCTTCAATTGGTATCAGAACCTCATGCTCTTGATCGAGGCTAATCGCCTTAGAGTTTGATTCGTGGGTAATGGATTCCAAGAAACACTCCAAGATCCCGGTCTTTACCGGTGCGAATTTTGGATGGTGGAAACTCAAAATGGAACATTACATCAAAAGTATCGATTATCAATGTTGGAACATCATCCAAAATGGACCTCTCGTTATTGAGGAAACCGACATACTAAACGGTTTCACCTAAACCAAAGAGGAAAAAGATTACAATGAAAATGACTTCAAACTTGCCGAAAAGAACTCCAAAGCAATGTCGATTCTTCAAAGCTGTGTTGGTGAGGGGGAAGTTAGTCGAATCTCTGGATGTCCTACGGCAAAATCTATTTGGGATTCTCTCGTACTTGCTTATGAGGGGACTTCCCAAGTTTGAAAACACCGTATTGACCTTCTCATGCAACAATATGAGATGTTTAGAATGTCAAAGGACGAATCCATAAATAGTTTTTCTTCACGTTTTTCTTGTATTATTAATAAGCTAAAGAGTCTAGGAAGGAACTTCGAGTCCGAGGACATCATTCGAAAAATCCTTCGTAGTCTAACCTCTAAGTGGCAACCCAAAGTTACCGCCATAGAGGAAGCTAAAGACTTGTCAACCCTATCTCTTCATGAACTAATGGGATCATTAATGGCTCACGAGTTTACTCTTGACAAGAATTCTAGTGACCCCTCAAAGGGAAAGAGTCTCGCCCTCACGTCCTCTCCAAGTGATGGAGAAGACGAGGAGGAAGACGAGTTTGCTATGTTCTCAAGGAATCTAGCCGGGTTAGTCAATGGTCAAGGTAATAAAAGGTTCAATAATAATTACTCGAAGAAACATTTTCCCAAGAAACGACCTAGTTCCACCGTGGGATGCTTTAAGTGTGGTGATAAAACGCATCAAATTAAAGAATGTCCCAAGTGGGATGAAATCAAATCTAAGGAAAAACGAGACAAAGTTAAACAGGATTACAAACATAGAGTCATGAGTGCTATTTGGGGAATGCCCGACTCCGATGAAGATGAGAAACTCATCGAGGAGGAACTAGAGGCTAAAATGTGTCTTACAAACCATCTCAAGGACAAAGTCTCAAAAACTTCAAAAATCGAACACCTTAGATGCCTCATGGCCAATCCCGATGACTCCGAATCCAATTCCGACAATGAGGTAAATCATCTAAAGGCCAAGGCTAGAACTGTTGGAATAAGTGTCCTCCGACAATAATGCGATCACAACTGTTGATCATGATGATCACATGTTTGAATCTCATATTTAAGAATACATGTGGGAAGTAACATTTTACAGTCAACTGGTCCACACATATCGGTAATGATTGGCTGACTAGAGTTTGACATTACTGTCGTACGACAGTGGTGATCAGTTGATCCCGTAAGGTCATACCTATAGTATGATACTCTTAATTGAATATTTAATTGATCGTATGACGATACGAGTTAATTAAATTACTTAAATTGACGGACGATTTTGGAAGTAATATTTACGTGTCTCATTGTAATTTGATTAAATAAGATGCGGTCTAAGTGATCGAATTGTTCTATTACTTAGATGAAATTATTGTTTACGGAAACAATTGGAACTGAATGAATAATTTACTATAAATACAAGACGTGGTGATTTATAATTGATAAACCGTTTTGGTACAAGTAATTATGAATTACTAAGTCGATTTTGTACATGACGTATTTTTATTAATACGTTGATTTTTAATATGTTAAAAATACATGACAATTTCACATGACTAGTAACATGTGACAATTGACAAATGACAAAATATAAAATGGACCTCCCATTTTATGTAACTGCCGAAAAATGGAGGGAGTATAATGTTTAAATTGTGTTAAATAATTTAGTGGAAAGCATAATGATTATAACTAGCTTGTAGCCATGCAAACCTAGTTTTTCTTAAGAAGAATTACAAGCTCATGCATTGGCTCTACTCTCCCCATGCCAACCGGTTTCAAAGGGCCAATATAGAGCTCAAGAACAAGTGAGAAGGAGAACTCACTTGTGCCCTAAATCCGAAACTACTATAGTAAGAATGACGATTTCTTCTCTTGTCTATTTTAGTTTGCATGCATAAGATCTAGTTTTAATTTTATGACTAAATTAAAATGTAACATATATGAATATGTTGAATAATGAGATTAATAATTTCTAACAAGTGGTATCAGAGCGCCTTAGGTTGTTTGCATGCAAATCGGTTATTGTTTTTCCGAGTTAATCTAATTAACAAACAAAACTTATAAATTTGTGTTTATTATGACATATCACGAAATTTATTTGCATGTTAAAGTTTCTGGTCATAAAATGAATTTAGGATATTTTGGTTTATTTATGGATTTTATTGTTCATTTTATATAATAATGACATTAAAATGTGATTTTTATGATAAAAATGTCATTTTTGGACTAAAAATAGCTAAACTTCGAATTTTTTAGTGGTTTTTGGATATGTTTTCACATATATTATCTACTGATCGCCTGTAAATTTTCATAATAAAATGAGTTGTTTTGCTCGAAATATGGATTTTTCAAGTTAAAATCGTATTTAAATGGGAAAATAGGTTAATATAAGTTATATTTCGAATCTGGTCATGGAAATTTAGTATGTTGTCACATGAAATTTTATAAGATGTGTGTAAAATATTTGGCTATAATGAAGTCTTTATGCATGATTTATGAATTTTTGATGAAAAATCACATAAATAGTGACTAAAATTAGTAATAATGCTAAAACATACTTCATGACTAAAGGAAAAACGTCACATGTTGCATTTTATCATATTTTTCAGATCTAAAAGTGAAAAGTTGATAAAAATAATTTTTCTCATATTTTTATGGTGATAATTGTTAAAATCGATAAACCGCAACATTGTTTTTCTCGATAAATTTTCGAAATTTTTAACCTACGTTTTTGAACATTATGATTGTCATGGTATTTTTCCAGAATGTTCATGAGTTTAAATTTCAAATTTTGAAATTATTTGAAATTTTTATGATTTAATTTGAAGTTTATGACATAATTTTGTATTTTATGTCCATTTATGAACAATATTAAGAAACCAAGTTTAATTATTGTCAAATGTTAGTGGATACTAATTTTGAGTCCTAAGTTGGTTAGGGTAATTAACTTGTACATAAATATGAATTTATGTAATTATTGTGATTTTTAAAAGGTTAAATTACGCAAATCTGTAAAAACCAATTAATATACGATATTGGCTCCTTAAAGGCGATTTAGCATAAAATTGGGCATGTTCATACATATTATAATGCTGCATTTTATTTATGATTGTGTTATTTTAATTTTATGTAATTTTTTGAATTATGTAATTTTACTTAGTATGACCTTAGTTTTAATTGATATAACCCGAAATGTATGAGAATATTGATTCGGTTGTAATTTATTGTGATCTCGTATCACCGTTTTGTAATTTAATAGATTTATTTTAATTTTAGTTTCAAATGTATAATAGGAAATTATGTAATTTATTTATTCCGGAGTACCTTGAAGACGGTGCCACTCGAGAAGGCGATCCATAAAAAATGTTGCCTTGAAATGCGTGCCAAGACCGAAGTTCAAGGGACCAAAGGAGTTGATTTCCGAATTTGTAATAGTTTATTATATTTACTATTTTAGGAAGGCCATACTAGGATTTTATTTTTATGCTTTGCATTTTATTTATATGTTGCATGCATCGCTAAATCGCCATAACTAAACATGCATTTTAATCGAGTTTATCGACCGTGTCAATTACAATTATCGTAGTTCACCGCTTTAGTTCACTTAAAACGTGATAGATAATAAATTGACATGACCTCTCGCTAAAATAAACAATTGAGACTTAGCCTTACCGAAAAATAGAAACCATGAAAACCTATTTCGTGAGGGAGTTCACTCGGCTTTACCGGGGTACAAACCTTGCTACGTAGGGGAAGTGGGTGATAAATGTCTACCCACCGAATTTATAAAGATGAGGGTTGTATTCGGCTTTACCGATGCCCAAGTTGATGTAAATTTGGATCATGGACACATTTATTCGAAATTTGGGTTGAACTCAACGAAAGTATTCTCGACGGTTGCCGGATGTGTTTCGGGCTAAAGATAAATATTAATGTAAATTTATCGACCAAGAGTTCTAAAAGTAGAATCGATGAAAGAGTTAATCCACCGAGTTATATTGATAAGGGTTGTATTCGGCTTTACCGATGCCTAAGTTAATATGAATTTGGGTCTTGGAATCATTTATCAAAGTTGGGTAGAGGTCACTAGATAAATGCAATAAAACTTGTTTAAATTAAAAATTTACGAGTGTTATTATTTTGAAAACGACAAATGTTTTATTCCTTCTATTTTATTTTGTAGACCACTTTTATTTCTCATAACAAATGGCCGCACCAAACACCAACGCCAAATCTCTCACTAATGTCTCATGGCTCCGATCCTTCATGGATCTTTGTAAACTTGAAAAGAATGGGTCAAATTTCTCCTATTAGGATGCCCAACTCAAATTAGCCGCCCAAGGTGACGACAAGCTTCGTTACCTCACTGAGGCCTCTCCACCCGAACCTAATGCTAGGTCGAGTGCCGCTACTAGGGAAGCATATGAGGCTTACCACAAAGAGTCTGCCGCAATGAAAAATGTGTTGATTTTTGCTATGGAGGCCGATCTCCAAAGGAGAGCCTTTAAAATGGGCACCGCTTATGAAATCTATTCCAAACTTGTGACAATGTTTTCGCAAGCTCCGAGGATCGTCCAATATGAGGCGGCCTCGGCATTCTTTGATCTCGATTTTAAGGAGGGCCAAAAGGTTAGCCCTCACGTGCTCAAATTGTTGGAGCTAGTCGAGACATTGAAACTTCAAAAGGTTGAAATCCCCAAAGAGCTCATTGTAGATAGGATTCTACACTCCTTATCCAAAGTCAAAGCATATGTTCAATTCCGGGTGAATTTTAACATGCAAGACAAGGACATGTCTCTTGAAGAGTTGCACAAGTTACTTGTGCAAGCCGAAAGAGACATGGGGTTAAATGCTAACCCACCTAAGGATGTGCTTAATATAAGCACCAAGAGCAAGGGGAAGTTCAAGAAGAATGGGAAAAAGGGTAAGAGGCAAGCTCCCATGTCCACCAAGGCTAAGACTTTTGAAGCTAGCACTTCCAAGACCAAGAAGGGTCCTCTTGATAAATGCCATTATTGTAATGGTGTTGGACATTGGAAAAGGAATTGTTCCAAGTACCTTGGTGACATCAAAGCTGGAAAAATCACTCCAGTAGGTAAATGACTATCCTTTCTTTTATGTTTCTAATTCAACTATGGTATTTTGATACAAAGTTGTGATAATGTATCCCCTTTTTATTGTAAATAGGGCCTCCTCCAAGCAAAGACAAAGGAAAGGAAAAGCAAGCTTGAGAAATCATCAAGGAGCTAGGAGTAGCTACCAATGAAGCTTGACTTTTATTATTGTCTTATTTTAAGTTGTGTTTCGGATTTTTAGAACTATTTTGATTTCCGTGTTCGACATGGAAATGGTTGATCCTTTCTAAACAATGGTTGTATTTTGGATTATGGTGGCTTGGTTTGCAACCCAAGTCACCCCTTTTATCGTATTTGTTTGTTCTAAAAATTCGTCTTTATTTGCTTGCACATAGAAACATATGATCATCTACTTAAAGTGATCCAATAGACAACTATAATGATGTGATTCATTATATGTCCACAAGCTTAAGGCTTGTGCATGATCAATTATAAAGTGATGTTGAGTTGATGAACTCTTCTAAAGGAATGTCAACTACCAAGTACACTCATCAAACCTAAAATCTATTAGTCAATCTATGAGATAGTCCTCCTTCTACTTCAAAATCATTACTTGTGTCTCATAAACTATCTTTGAATATTTAGTGTATTTATTCTAAAGATAGAGTGGGAGAAAAATGAAGACACAAAGAATACAAAGAAAAATTTGTATACTTGAGTAAATGAGATCTACGAAAGAAAGAATGATTTGTACACCTAAATAGAAAGTATACACGAATAGATGAGATCTATGGTCTCGAATAGATGAGATCTACATGACAAAAGAGACCAAGTGAAGTAATCAAAAGAATATGTTCTTAAGATAACTACACGAGGAGACCAAAAGAAAGTTTTGATAGAAAATGGCTAAAGAAGATAGAAAATGAGTAAAGAAAAGTCTCAACAAGAGATTTTGCTAGTCTATGACCTAGATATAAATAGAGTTTCAATATTGATATTTACTTAAGAGCCTAAATGAAACAAAGTTGCATCTTCGAATATAAATGAGATTTATGATTAAAAGTTGCAAAGGAAGATATGCCGATATCTACAAAAGCTAAGTTAATTGTTAACCACGCTAGTGTCATTACTCAACCTCATTATGAAAATGAGATGGTTAAACCTCCTTCCGGAAAAGGGTATTTTGAGAAGGACGTATATTAAATGGGATTTCACTTTTAAATAATGACATTGCTACGCATCATTATAAAAATGAATGAGCTAGAGATTAAAATCTCTTTCCATAAGTTTAAGACTGAAACCTTTTCAAAATAGGTATTTTGAAAGGATATGCTGGGAACATATATGGTTTTAATCTTAATAACTTGGCAAAGCAAAATGTATTTCAATTCTTGAAATATTTCGATTGAGTAGTCAATTACGAAACATGTGGAATTGAGTGGGAGTTTGAAATTATCATGTGAAGACATGGAATTTAGTGGGAGCAATCATCTTGTAAAGTTTATAACTCATTACTCATTGAGAATGACGAGCTAGTACTATCTTTCATAAAGAAGTATTTGAGTTTTCAATTCTGGATGAAAATGGACTATGATGAATCCAATCACATCATGGGATGTTGGATAGGTATTGAGATATACACATCAAATCAACGAGAAACGTAGGTTATACATATCGATGAAAATGGAATCACCATAAGCAGTCATGGTCATTCATTGAACCTAACAATGGTTGATCACATGATTAAAGATTACTAATGTTTCCTCCATTAGAGTAATCATGCACATGTCCATAATGAATCATATGCTTAAGAACATGATGACTCATTGGTAAGCCATAGAAGAATCGTCATGAATTCTCGAGGAGTACTAATGAGCTATTCTAGTGTTTGACAGAACACTCTATTATGTGACAAGAAGTTGCACATATTAAAATTCGAAAACGCGTAAGGATTGATGAAGATCCTAAGCTAATTAAGCTTAAAGAGAAATAAGAAGTTGGAAAGATACTTAGTTATAGTAAGAAGTTACTCAAACTAGTATTTTCTAATATGCTAGGACTTATGAGAAGTACTAGGCTTATCATCTTGACAATTGTTGCAAGATCCTACAAAACATATACCTGGTACATTATGAGTTGGAAGAACACTTGACTAGTGTGAGTTATGTCGCCCACCATAATCCGTTGCTTATGTGATAAACAACAAGAAAGTTCTTTCAAGATAAAGAACCCAAACCTAGGTTGGGAACCTAGATGTGTACTTGGTAAGGTTCATGCTATGTGAGACAAACATGAGAATAAAGGAAAATGCAATTCAAGAGTTTGAACACATGGACACATGGTGTGTTAAACTCATGTTGCAAACGACTAGTGTTTACACACTTACAATATACATCACAGGGTGGCAATATGGTATTGACTACCCGAATGTGATGTTGACATTTGTCGTTTGAGTTATTATTAACTTACCTTATACTTTGTTACATCCAAACGGGTTGTAGAGACAATTGAACCCCGTTAAAGTGAACACGGATTAGCATTGTATTCGCCCATAGTCACTTACATGAGGTGACGTCTCGAAGTGACTAGAGTGTGATGCGATTGATGGCAAGTTCAAGTGCCATGGAGTCATGTGAGATGACTAGTCGATCACATAGGCAGATTGTTAGGAACACTTTGTCGGGCCTTATGACCGCTTATAGAGTTCTGGCAAATTTATATAGCCTTGTCGTGGCGAGAGCTACTATAGTATTCTAATGAGTCGATTCTTTTGACTAAAGACTGTTCGGCTAAGGTGGCACAGTTTCAGATTAACTTTGATTTATGTTACTACGACCTTCGTAAATGGGGTCAAATGGGCATATTTTGGGTTATGATGGCTGTGGTTAGTCGAAGGGAATAAGTGCGATAGGAATTGTCCACCCCTTGTCAGGGTTATAACAATATCTCAGGGCCACTCGAGGAGTAATGAACTGGAAATGCGTGGCCACGCTCGGAAGGTATCCATGGTGGATAATTCCGGTCAATCAGTTATTCTCCAGATCGAGGAAACCACTCTCGATATGATCACTTGCAAGTACGACCTGAAAGACACCTTGCATTGAGTGGGAGATAGTAATAGGATAAGAGAATTGGTGACGCACACTTGTCGAGGACAAGTGGGAGATTGTTGGAATAAGTGTCCTCCGACAATAATGCGATCACAACTGTTGATCATGATGATCACATGTTTAAATCTCTTATTTAAGAATACATGTGGGAAGTAACATTTTACAGTCAACTGGTCCACACATATCGGTAATGATTGGCTGACTAGAGTTTGACATTACTGTCGTACGACGGTGGTGATCAGTTGATCCCGTAAGGTCATACCTATAGTATGATACTCTTAATTGAATATTTAATTGATCGTATGACGATACGAGTTAATTAAATTACTTAAATTGACGGACGATTTTGGAAGTAATATTTACGTGTCTCATTGTAATTTGATTAAATAAGATGCGGTCTAAGTGATCGAATTGTTCTATTACTTAGATGAAATTATTGTTTACGGAAACAATTGGAACTGAATGAATAATTTACTATAAATACAAGACGTGGTGATTTATAATTGATAAACCGTTTTGGTACAAGTAATTATGAATTACTAAGTCGATTTTGTACATGATGTATTTTTATTAATACGTTGATTTTTAATATGTTAAAAATACATGACAATTTCACATGACTAGTAACATGTGACAATTGACAAATGACAAAATATAAAATGGACCTCCCATTTTATGTAACTGCCGAAAAATGGAGGGAGTATAATGTTTAAATTGTGTTAAATAATTAAGTGGAAAGCATAATGATTATAACTAGCTTGTAGCCATGCAAGCCTAGTTTTTCTTGAGAAGAATTACAAGCTCATGCATTGGCTCTACTCTCCCCATGCCAACCGATTTCAAAGGGCCAATATAGAGCTCAAGAACAAGTGAGAAGGAGAACTCACTTGTGCCCTAAATCCGAAACTACTATAGTAAGAATGACGATTTCTTCTCTTGTCTATTTTAGTTTGCATGCATAAGATCTAGTTTTAATTTTATGACTAAATTAAAATGTAACATATATGAATATGTTGAATAATGAGATTAATAATTTCTAACAAGAACTTACTCCAAGGAGAAAGTATGTAAGCTTCTTGACCAACTTTTTGATAAGTGTCGGTTTCAAAATGACAAACTTGATGTCATGCAACATGAGATTGAGGAAATTGCTCAAGAGAACTTTAACCTTAAGAATGAAATAAAAGCAACAGACAGCGTCACTGTCACCTCCGAGGCTTACGATGAAGTAAAGAGAGTCAACAAACTAAACAAACAATTGACTAAGGAACTAGAGCGTCTTAAGATGACCCCCACGGACGTCTCTGACCTTGAAAATGTCAACACCACCTTGGTGATGCAAGTCTCCTCGCTAACCAAGGAGCGTGATGATCTTTTAAAAGACAAAGATGCTCTCGAAAATGAAGTATATGACCTTGTGGTTGAAATAGTAGACTTGAGAGAAACAGTGTCTGAAACTGTTGCATCCAACAAAGACCTAGACAAGTCAAATGAAAATGTCAAATGTTTGGTCAGTGAAAACGAGCGTCTAAAGGGTGAAGTAGCTAATCTCAAGAAAGAAATAGGAGTCCTTCACGAAAGGCTTACCTTCCTTCAAAAGGGTATGCCCGAATGTAGTACTTCTAGATCCATACTTCACCAAAGATCCGAAGAATTCGTTGATCTAAACAAACGTCTTGATGAAATGACATCTAAGTATGAGGAGTCTAAAGAAAGAATTGGATATCTTGTGTCTAAACTCAATGCTCACACTCATGACTTCATAGTTGAAAAAAGGTCGTCAATAGAAGTTGAGAAGAATGATGAACTTAAAAGAGAAAAGGAAAAGAACATGCATCTTCTCACCAAAGTCAATGAATTGACTAAAGAACTTGCGAATGCCAAAAATGTCACTGAAAAATGGGAAGGAAGTCAAACCATGTTAAACTTCCTCACTAGTCAATCCAAGAGATGTGACAAGGTTGCCGGTTTGGGCTTTAAATGGAACAGTCAGACAGACTGTCACATCCAGAAGCCTAAGACCGACTTTAGGAGAAGAAAATACGTTGGTCTTCCCGAATATATTATTTGCAACTATTGTGGTAAGAATGGTCATGTCCTTAATACTTGCGAGAAAAGATTCAATGACATTAACAAGAACATTAAAGTTATAAAACAAATGTGGATTAGGAAGGACACCGTAAGATATTTTGATCACAAAAGGGGACCCAAGTTTGTTTGGGTTCCTAAACTCAAAGTCTAATCTTGTGTAGGGCTTGGTGAGAGGTGGCCGCAATTGGTACTTGGATAGTGGATGCTCTCGTCACATGACGGGTGATAGAAGCCAATTCCTCTCACTAAAGGCGTATAATGGTGGCACGGTAAGGTTTGGTGACAACAAAAAGGGTGAAGTACTTGGCATTGGAAAGGTCGGTAAGTCACCATCTCTTTGTGTCGACAACGTGCGGCTTGTCAAAGGTTTGAAGCATAATCTCCTTAGCATTTCTCAACTATGTGATAAGGGTAATATTGTCGAATTTAGTGCTAATTTGTGTCGAATATTTGATGTCACTACTCATGAATTAATTCTCGAAGGAAGACGTGTCAAAGATGTGTACTTAACCAACTTGAACACTTTATCCGGTCATACCATGTCTTGCATGAGTGTAATGAATAGTGATCCTTGGTTGTGGCATAAAAGGTTTGGACATGTTAGTGCTAAAACTCTTAACATCCTTAGAAAACTTGACTTGGTTGAAGGTTTTCCTAACATGAAATTCGACTTTGACAAAGTGTGTGATGAATGTGCTAGAGGTAAACATGTTAGAAGTTCCTTTAAACCTAAAAGAATTGTGAGCACACTTCAACCTTTGCAACTTTTACATATCGACTTGTGTGGACCAATGAGGACTAGAAGTAGAGGTGGTAGTCGTTATGTGTGTGTCATTATTGATGATTATTCTAGGTTCGTTTGGGCAATCTTCTTAAGCTCTAAGGATGAGGCATTTGATGAGTTTCTAATTTGGTTGAGAAAGATCCAAAATAAACTTAATTTAAAACTTGTTTCCATCAGAACCGATCATGGAACCGAATTCGAAAACTCATCATTTGGTGCTTATTGTGATGACAATGGTGTAGACCTGTTGGAGTAAGTGTCCCCGATAATAATGCGATCACAATTGTCGATCATATTGATCACATATTTAAATCTCAAATAAAGAATACGTGAGGGATGATTTATTATTTATAATCAACTGATCGTCATTAATCGGTAATGATTGGCTGACTAGAGTTTGACATTACTGTCGTGTGACGGTGGTGGTCAGTTGATCCCTTAAGGTCATACCTAAAGGACGATTCCCTTAATGGATAAATTGATTAATTGTATGACGATACAAAGTGATCAAATCCTTAAAAGTGAACAATTTACTTTTGAGTGAGAATATTTATATCTTATTGTAATGGGATTAAATAAGATTTATTTTAGTAATAAAAATGCTTTGTTACTAAAATTGATTATTGTTTGAGAAACAATAGAGATAAGAATGAATGGTTGATTATAATTACAAGATGTTGTGAATTATAATTATATGACCCATTTTATTTATATGATCAAGTATCATTAGTCAATTTGTTGGATGTAATTTAATTAATTTATAAAATGATATTTATGTGATAAATATGCATTAAAATTAATTAATAACATGTAATATACTACATGTAACATATTGTGTGACAATTGACAAAATAAAATGGTAGTCCATTTTATGACATATGGACTGAATGGAGGGAGTATTATGTGTGTGAGGATGACATTATTTTATGGGATAAATTAAACATCATCATAGCTAGTGCACACTAGCTTACATACCTAAGATATTGTGAAGACCAAAAGTAAAAGCAAGATGCCAATTTTGGCACCTAGCCCTTGCCCCCTAACCGGTTTTCCCCTCTTTTCTCCCTTAAGAGATTTGTTCTCTACTACCCATTATTCATTCATACAACAACACATGCAAAGTTTGTTCTATATTCTCCTACTTCTCTCTAAACAAGTTTTAGAATACAATAAATTGTTCATCCATTCTAATATTATAACAAGGTTACTAGTGTAGTAATAATAACAATATTAGAATACATTTTAAGGATACTAGTATAATAATCTAGTTAATTAGTATACTAGTTTAAGGGTAAGTCTTGGGTGCAATCTAAGGAGGATTTCTATTCTTGGGATCTTGGAAGATCATCCATCATATTAAGCTCAAGAACAAGTGAAGGTAGGAGACTTTCATTTGTGCCCATTTGACCGAATTTTTGATGGTCAGAAAACGATTTTCTTATCTCTTCTTATTTGTTTTGCATGCATAAGATCTTTAAGTTTTTATGACTAAAACTTTAAACTAAAATATGTGATATTTAAAATTTGATTTCCATCAAGTGGTATCAGAGCATTATGGTTGTTGCATGCAAGATCAGGTTAGTTATTCCGAGTTAATTTAATTAACATATAAAACTTGTTATTTAGGATTTATGAAGATAAATCATGAAATAATTTTGCATGTTAAAAGTTTCTGGTCCTAAGTGATTTTTAGGACATTTTGGTTTATTTATGGATTTTATTGTTCATTTTATATAATAATGGCATTAAAATGTGATTTTTATGATAAAAATGTCAATTTTGGACTAAAAATAGCTAAACTTCGATTTTTCCAGTGGTGTATGGATATGTTTTCACATATATTATCTACTAATGGCCTGTAAATTTTCATAATAAAATGAGTTGTTATGCTCGAAATATGGATTTTTCAAGTTAAAATCGTATTTAAATGGGAAAATAGGTTAATATGAGTTATATTTCGAATCTGGTCATAAAAATTTAGTATGTTGTCACATGCAATTTTAAAAGATGTGTGTAAAATATTTGGCTATAATGAAGGCTTTGAGCATGATTTATGAATTTTTGATGAAAAATCACATAAATAGTGACTTTAATTAGTAAAAATGCTAAAACATACTTCATGACTAAGGAAAAACGTTACATGTTGAATTTTATCATATATTTCAGATCTAAAAGTGAAAAGTTAATAAAAATAATTTTTCTCATATTTTTATGGTTATAATTGATAAATCCGATAAACCGCAACATTGTTTTTCTCGATAAATTTTCGAAATTTTTAACCTAAGTTTTTAACATTATGAGTGTCATGGTATTTTTCCAGAATGTTCATGAGTTTAAATTTCAAATTTCAAATTTATTTGAAATTTTTATGATTTAATTTGAAGTTTATGACATAATTTTGTATTTTTAAGTCCATTCATGAACAATATTAAGAAATCTAGGTTAATTATTGTCAAATGTTAGTGGAGACTAATTTTGAGTCCTAAGATGGTTAGGGTAATTAACTTGTACATAAATATGAATTTATGTAATTATTGTGATTATAAAAGGTTAAATCACGCAAATCTGTAAAAACCGATTAATATACGATATTGGCTCCTTAAAGGCGATTTAGCATAAAATTAAGCATGTTCATACATATTATAATGCTGCATTTTATTTATGATTGTCATATTTTTATTTTATATAATTTTTGAATTATGTAATTTTACTTAGTATGGCCTTAGTTTTAATTGGTATTACCCGAAATGTATGGGAATATCGATTCGGTTGTAATTTCTTGTGATCTCGTATCACCGTTTTGTAATTTAATAGATTTATTTTTATTTTAATTACAAATGTATAATAGGAAATTATGTAATTCATTTTGTAATTTATTTATTCCGGAGTATCTTGAAGACGGTGCCACTCGAGAAGGCGATCTATTAAAGAAATTGTTGCCTTGAAATGCGTGCCAAGACCGAAGTTCAAGGGACCAAAGGAGTTGGTTTCCGAATTTGTAATAGTTTATTAGATTTACTATTCTAGGAAGGCCATACTAGGATTTTATTTATGATTTGCATTTTATTTATATGTTGAATGCATCGCTAAATCGCCATAACTAAAACATGCATTATCATTTTAATCGAGTTTATCGACCGTGTCAATTACAATTATCGTAGTTCACCGCTTTAGTTCACTTAAAACGTGATAGATAATAAATTGACATGACCTCTCGCTAAAATAAACAATTGAGACTTAGCCTTACCAAAAAGTAGAAACCATGAAAACCTATTTCGTGAGGGAGTGCACTCGGCCACACCGGGGTACAAACCTTGTTACGTAGGGGAAGTGGGTGATAAATGTCTATCCACCGAATTCATGTTGATGAGGGATTTATCGGCTACACCGTGCCCAAGTTAATGTGGGTTTGGATCATGGACACATTTATTCGAAATTTGGATTGAGCTCAACGGAAGTATTCGTGACCGTAGTTGCATGTGTTCCGGGCTAAAGATAAATGTTAATGTAATTTTATCAACCAAGAGTTCTAAAAGTAGAATCGATTAAAGAGTTAGTCCACCGAGTAATATTGATAAGGGATTTATTGGCCACACCGTGCCCAAGTTAATATGAATTTGGATCTTGGAATCATTTATCATAGTTGGGTAGAGGTCACTATGTATATGCTTTACTTGTTATTTGCAAGTATTAATAAAACGATAAATGTTAAGTTTTCCACTATTCCGTTATCATATTGTTCTATTTCTTTACCACAATTCATATACGATATCATTTCGATTTTAGTTCAAATCTCCATTAAAACATCGTAACTAAAGACAAAATTTGAATTTTCTTCTAAAAACCTCATATTATCCATTAAAAGAATCTCTTGTGAAGAGTATAGATAAGAGTTATTCGCGATCAAAAGGGTTTTTGATTCTTGACTAACATATCTATTTACAATAAATTGGTTCTCATATGCTTAATTGAGTTAAGTACTTTGAAACGTTAAATCATTTTGGTGACTAGATTTGTTAGAAATCGTAGTTGACCAAAATACCACAACCACTTCAATGAAAGTTTTAAGACTAAACGAATAAATTGAAGAGTAGTCTTCATGAAATTAAATTTTTGCTTCTCTAAGCAAAGACTCATTGAAATGAGTGAGAGCATTCTCTTAAACCGTTAAGTAAGGGATGAGGTTCAAAGAAGTAAAATTAGAATGGAATTGATACAAGGTAATGTTAAAAGTAAAGTTATTGAGAATAACAATACTAAACCTAACAATCCCGACCTATAAAGTTTCCATTGTCTTAATTGTTGGACGCTAGAAAGGAAACTACCCCAAATTATTGAAGAATCAACAAGATTAGTTGTGGGACATCTAATGGGAAATTATGCTAATACTACTTCGTCAATATTGGAAACCGGTGGTGGTTTTCATCATTGTATTTGATACATAGGATGATTAGAATATGACGACTAGCAACAATGATGTTGAGAGATAGAGTCATTGTGTAATCAATCTAGTTTTGGGTTTATAGTTGTACTTAATTATGACTATTAAGTGCATAAATTCTAAATAAGAATATAAACTTGTTAAGATACAAAGAGGTTTCACTTTTGTGACCCTATACACCACGATTTGATGTATGGCTAGCCCATTATCAAGGTGATTATATTCTAAACCAAACTAGAATGATATATCATGAAGATGATGCAAGACTCAAATTGGTAACCCAAGATTAAACCTTAGATTCTCGAATGATGAACGCAAAGAGTTATTGAGTACTCTTGAAACCATTAGATCTTATGGTATATGCGTATCTTGTATTCAAAGCAAGATGTCTCGTGCCTTTTGGTTGAAAAGGAGATCGAGGTTGTAAATAATTGATCCAAAAATAGGTTGATCATTTTCTTTTACCAACGATTTAAGTTGACGCTAATATGTTCACTTAATAAGGTAAATAGAGAAATCTTTGAAGAAGTTCAAAGAGTTCAAAGAATCACGATTTAGTCGTGATGGGATCATCAAAGCGAAGACTTTGATATAAGCCAAAGGAAATGTGATATAGTATCACAAGTTAATCTCTCTTAGCACATATTATGGGATAATGTGTGGTTGGATAAAGAAATCAAACGCTATTCGATATGGTTTGGACTTCAATCAAGTTACTTTGAGTTACTTGATCCTTTTGGGGATTTTATCATTTTGTCTAAATTATTTTTCCACTAAATCTAAAATGAATCATATGAGATATGAAATGGTAGGGTACCATGTATGTAAGTTTTCAAAAGAAACAAATGCTCATTTTTCCTTACTATAATCACGAGTACAACGGGATTGTGGCTCGTGAAGCTGTCTTCTAGAATACAAGTTTATTTCTAGAAGACAGAGTGGGAGAAATTATTCAAGAGCCACAAATAATGTTATGTCGCAAGAAACTGGTCTTTCTTGGCTACATGAGACGTTTTGTGTAAAACGTTGTTTCTTCAAAACCTAGGAGGTTGAAGTCATCACTTGTTGAAGATGATGAATTAGTGTTACTTTTAGTAAGTAAATAGCTTGTAACTTACAAAGAAATTGTTTGATTCAAGTTGATTACTTCTGGAAAGTAATGAACATATGACTTACATGAGAGTTTTTAAGTCACAACTCAATAGAAGGCTTAGAGCCATGAAAATACGAAATAAATTCCAAGTGAATTGTTAGATATCAAAGCTTGATTGGTAGAAAAGGGTTTTGCACTAGTTGAAATGCTTAAGTCTATTTGGATCTTCTTAGGGATTGTGTTTCATTATGAGATATATAGCGAGTGAATCTAAAACCCACTTCTTCAATTAGAAGGAATGTATTCAATACATGTCTTGAGTTTTGTAGATTCTTGCAATCCTAAGATAATGTGAAACTTAAGAGAGGGTCTTGAGTAGGACATCAATGAGTTGGAATCAATGATTTAATCATGGTATAAAAATTTTCCCGATAAGTCGAGAAGTTGTGTTTATACATGAAGTTTAGTGGGAGTTACGGAAATTTTAGTAGTCTTATATGTGGATGACATATTGATCATTGCGAATGATTTAAGACTTGGAGTAATATAATACATCTTTAATATCCAGATTTATGTAGATAAATCTACATGATATTAGCGTCAAATAAGAAGTCTTATGTTGATAAGATTCATAATTAGTTCAATCAAGTTGAACATATTTGATTAATATCCAGATTTATGTAGATAAATCTACATGATATTAGCGCCAAATAAGAAGTCTTATGTTGATAAGATTCATAATTAGTTCAATCAAGTTGAACATATTTGATTAATATCCAGATTTATGTAGATAAATCTACATGATATTAGCGTCAAATAAGAAGTCTTATGTTGATAAGATTCATAATTAGTTCAATCAAGTTGAACATATTTGATTGATTCCATTTGCTTCCGCTGCCGGATCAATTAAATGAGTAATGATGTATAGTACTTCATATACTTTGAGTATGATGAATTGTTTCAAATCGAATTTAGTAAAAGTTACCAAGTAAGCCATAAAGATTACCCTTAAGTGCTTGCAGAAGAATTAAGGATGTAAAGCAAAGTGTTTTTGATGCAATTTTGTGTAAGGGTGTTACAAATGACAATTGACAATTGAGATTGCGCATGGTTTCCGACAAAACCATAATCAAAACACATTAGGATGGTTAAGATACCATTGCGGCTATGTTATTTAAGAAATAGATTTTCTAGATTCGTTCTAGGCAATAAAGAACAATGAGAAATATTTACAACGGAAAATTGAGTACACTTGCAATCATGAGATGTGCGAGAGGGATGGGTCCCGCACACTGTGAAAACAGTGGAAGCTATTCTAAGATTAGAGAGCTTATGTCTAGATTGGATCTAGACACGTACTCAGAAAGTTTTGTAATGCAAATGTATACATTACAAAGGAAAACGAGTATGTAGTAAGGTTGAGTAAGGTACAAGAAGCGGATAAAACCTACTAACCAAAGCCTTCTCATAGGCTTAACATGATGAGTCATGTCATATGTCATTTCAATTGCATTGAGATGAACAACTACATATAAAATTAAAATGGATTATAAAATATGAAGTAGTAATCAGGTATTGACTATTCATATGTAATAATCACATTTGTCGTTCGAGTTTTTAAATCTAAAAAAACTCCTTTTATACTTTGTTACATCCAAACGGATTATAGAGACAATATTGAACCCCGTTAAAGTGAACCCGGATTAACATGGTATTCGCCCATAGTCGCTTGTATGAGGTGACGTCTCGAAGTGACTAGAGTGTGATGCGATTGATGGCAAGTTCAAGTTCCATAGAGTCATATGAGAATGACTAGTCGATCACATAGGCAGCTTGTTAGGAACACTTTGTCGGGCTAATGACCGCTTATAGAGTTCTGGCAAATTTATATAGCCTCGTCGTGGCGAGAGCTACTATAGTATTCTAATGAGTCAATTCTTTTGACAAAAGACTGTTCACCTAAGGTGGCACAGTTTCAGATTAACTTTGATTTATGTTACTACGACCTTCGTAAATGGGGTCAAATGGGCATATTTTGGGTTATGATGGCTGTGGCTAGTCGAAGGGAATAAGTGCGATAGAAATTTTTCACCCCTTGTCAGGGTTATAAAAATATCTCAGGGCCACTCGAGGAGTAATGAACTGGAAATGCGTGGCCACGCTCGGAAGGTATCTATGGTAGATAAATCCAGTCAATTAGTTATTCTCCAGATCGAGGAAACCACTCTCGATATGATCACTTGCAAGTACGACCTGAAAGACACCTTGCATTGAGTGGGAGATAATAATAGGATAAGAGAATTGGTGACGCACACTTGTCGAGGACAAGTGGGAGATTGTTGTAATATGTGTCCTCCGACAATAATGCGATCACGACTGTCGATCATGATGATCACATGTTTAAATCTCGTTTTAAGAATACATGTGGGATGTAATATTTTACAGTCAACTGGTCCACACATATCGGTAATGATTGGTGACTAGAGTTTTACATTCTTTGCGTCGTGCGACGGTGGTGATCAGTTGATCCCCTTAGGTCATACCTATAGGGAAATACTCTTAATTGATTATTTAATTAATCGTATGCCGATACGAGTTAATTAAATCGCTTAAAATTGACGGATGATTTTGTGAGTAAAGTTAACGTGTCTTATTGTAATTTGATTAAATGAGATACGGTCTAAGTAATCGAATTGTTTTATTACTTAGATAAAATTATTGTTTACGAAACAATTGAAATTGAAATTGAATGAATAATTTATTATAAATACAAGATATTGTAATTTATAATTTGATAAACCGTTTTGGCACAAGTAATTACGAATTACTAGTCGATTTTGTATATGACAAATTTTATGAGTATGTTGATTTTTAATATGTTAAAAATACATTACAATTTCACATGTCAAGTAACATGTCAGATATGTCACAATTGACAAATGACAAAATAAAGTTTATATAGTGTTTTTATTATAAGTGGAAAACACAATGATTAATACTAACTAGTAGCCATGCAAGCCTACACTTCTTGGGAAGAAAGTTGGATCCATGCATTGGCTCCCCAATAAGACCCCCTCACCGGTTTTCCATGTTGAATAACAATATGGATTTCTCAATTATTCATTTTTTCATAACTACACCTAAAATTTTTCTAGTGTAAGAAAAAGAAATATTCTCTCTACCATTTTTGGAAAACTTAGAGAAATAAAAACTCACATATCTCTCCTCTTGGCCGAAATTTTCAAGAGGAAATACACAATATTTTTGTGCCAATTTTATAGTAAGACTTATATTATTTCTAGTACAAAATAATATTAGTTATTAAGAGATTTCCTTGGGTATTCACATTTGGGAGAGGTTCTAATTTGGACCTTTTGTTCATCCATTTTAAGGAAAGCTCAAGAACTAACAAATAGGTGAATTTGTTGGTGCCCATTAATCCGAAACATCATAGTAAGAAGTGACGATTTCTTCTCTACTATTGTTTTAGTTTGCATGCATAAGATCTAGCTTTTATTTTATGACTAAATAAATCTTTTCATATATGAATATGTAAATTAATGAGATTAATAAATCCAACATAAAGAACAATGAGAAATATTTACAACGAAAATTGAGTACACTTGCAATCATGGGATGTGCAAGAGGGATGAGTCCCGCACACTGTGAAAACAGTGAGAGCTATTTTAAGGCAAGAAAGCCTATGTCTAGATTGGATCTAGACACGTACTCAGAAAGTTTTGTAATACAAATGTATACATTACGAAAGGAAAACAAGTATGTAGCAAGGTTGAGCAGGGAGTTGCTAAGACCTACTTCCAATGCCTATTTGTGGACAAGGCCCTCGGGAACTGCGTCCGCGGGATCCACACTAGGCATAATCGACTCGAGGTTCTTTCGAATCGAATTAAGACAAATTAGAGTCGCCACCAAGTTTTTTGGGAACTTGGAACCGTTCAAGTCAACTTTACACCTTTCATCGAAAAGCATAAAGCCAATCGACTACAAGTGATTAAAGATAAAGACTTGTACCCTATATAACTCGATTTGAATGACTCTCGTAATCCAATGGTATTTAGACGGATCCACAAACCATAGATCTTGAGTAAGGGGTGAGGGTACGTGTTAGGAAGCCCGTAAGGACACCTAACCCCGCCCGTCAATAACGGCCTCTACTAAGTCAAGTGTCGGATTTCAAACAAGGTCATAGCTACTACGATATATGATATGCAAACATCGTTTTTATAACCCTAACATGTGAAGTTTCTATGTCGATTTAGATGCAACTAAACTAACTTTGTCAAAGTTGTAATTTAGCATGTGGGTTGATTGATCTAACAACATATAAACGAAACAAACAAGGCTTGATGGGAATGGGGGAGCCGTTGGGATCTACCCTATTACAACCCAGGCATTTCATGCCGACACAACGATAAATTAAAGATACAACTCAATCTAAAATACAATGCTATACACAAAACCATACACGACACATTACACGGCCAATTCGGCCTAGGGAAACATGCACAAGGGGGGTGGCCCACGGCTTACATGACTCACGGCCTTGGGTCACTCCTCGTGATGCGTGCTTTCACTTAATCTTATCGAATTAGACATAGGGCCACACACCAAAGCATGCATTAGAATAAATCGGGCCATGTCGCTTTAAACAACATGCGATTTACTACGCTCTTACATGAATTAGAGCACAACCATCTAACCAAACAAGACTAAGGTTTTTAGAAATCATTTGACTCGATGACGAAAAACTAATTACAAACAAATTACCAAACACGACTCGATAAACAAAGTAATTACGAGATACGAAATAACGAGATAAAGATAAGCAAAAAACGAGAAAAGGACTACAAAGACACGGCCAAACACGGCCTATACATTCTAGCCTACCCTAATCCTTAGGTTAGATTCATTAGGTTAGATAGATGATTGCGAAACGGGTTAGGAAACGAGTTAGAAAACAAGTTAGAAACGACGTTGATCGATTGAGATGATGTCACGCGAATGTGTATTCTACACGGCCTAAAGGGGTCAAATTAGGTCAAGTTCGCTAATTAAATTAACTCGTCGAGTGTTAATAAGAAGGTGCTAATCACGCACTCTTATACTAGCGAGAAATTATGTGAAAGAGAGAGATGCATTCAATTAAGTTCGAATTGTTAGTTGATTTTAATGCTTGTGGGAAAAACCACCTAACGTGTCTAATTAGGTTATTAAATTGATCTAATATCATCTAAAAGAGTCATATGTTAATAATCAGAGGTCGAACTGACATGCGAAGGGTCCTAGGGTATATCGAATTGGTCGAAACAAACGAAGGGTCAAAAGCGAGGAACGGAGTTAGAAATCGTTTTATTAATACCCTACCTTGAACACGAGGATATGTAAATGAGATGGGGGATACGACCGACTGATGTAGCGGATTTCTTTCCCATCTCAATTCAACGCGGGTGTTCGTGGTGGTACTTTAACTCATACTCGGACTAAACTAGTTTCATAGTTAATGATATTAAACGATAAACAAAACGATAAACAAAACAAAACGAAACGATAAAAAACAAACATAAAAGAACGAAATAAAAGGGAGAAGAGGAGGATTTGATACACCCTCAACCTACATGTATCGTTGACACCGTCTTGGGTCGTAATCGATTGAGATTTTGTCTCGAGAGGCCGTCGTCGACGAAGGAACAAAGCAACAACACGTTTTTTTGCAAATCTGGACAACAACTTTCAAACTGCGATTTCTCACTCGTTTCACGGTGAAAATTAGATTTAAAAGATGTTTTGGAAACTAGAAAGAGAGGAGAACAGATATCTTAAAACAATCCCTGCTTGTCTTGAGTTATTGGGCACGAAAAACGAGCACAAACAGAACTGGACAGACAGGAAAAGCCGCGAAAACAGAGTGTATAACACTCTGTTTTTCGAGGGGATTCGTGTACTCTCAAGGGCAATTTGGCTCGTAAATCTTCGTCTAAGATGCACGTGGATGTTGTATGGTTAATTTGGAACAAGAAACTCGAATTTTAATGAAGGTTTGATGGTTGAACGAACGGTTTCAAAGAGGACACACAAACTGATTCTCAGTTTGTAAGTCGGTTTTGTCGAGGGTTTTTGGGAGGCAATTAGGGTTTGTTTCTGGAGTTTAAAGCTTGTGAGTGACGGTGGTATGTATGGATAACTTAGAGGAATGAATGTATGGTGGAGGGGAGGTATTTATAGGGAGTTAAAGTAGGGTAAAAGAGAGCAACAAGCAGTCGGGCTGCTCTGTTTCGCTGCTGCTGTCCAGCAGCTTTCGTGAGCTGGTATAGGGTTTTGGAGGGGTGTTTCTTGGTGTTTAAGCTAGGGTAATATGGGTAGGATACTAGGGTATGGTTTAGGGTTAATGGACACGGGTTTAAGTGGTGTTTGGAGCGGGTTTGGGGCTTGGTAATGCTGAACACGGGTAAGGGAAAGGGTTGGCTGCGCGGGCTGTTTGGGACGGGTTATTAGCTGGATTGGAGGGAGTTTGGACGGGTTTGTGGAAGGGGTTAGGGCCTGGTTATGAGGGTGAGTGATGGGCTGGGTTATGGGTCAAGAGTTGGCTTGAGTTTGCTTCAAAAACCGTGCTCAAATCGAGTTTAAAAAACGAGCTCAAAATCACGTATAAAATCGTTGTAAAAAATCGAGTTCTTCAAATACGGTTTATAAAACGATTTAAATTGATTTTTTCAAATCAAATAACTAAAGAATGATTTTTCAAATAAAAAAATATATTTTATTTTCAATAAAATAACTTAAGAAAATAAATTCGTCTTAAAATAATATTAACTTAAATATCATTTAAATTAATAAAATACTTCATCAACGACGCCCATTCTACATCGTAAAACGAGTTCCAAATAATGACAATGACAACTAATGAATACATGTGTCCTATCATCATCGGGTGTTTGTCGGGTTTTCTATAAATTCCAATATCGACGGATACGGGTATCTACAGAGCCCCCACTTTGACTGAGGCTTGGAGAAGGCGAAAGTCAAAGTATACCCCAGGTCCCTCTCGACCTGAGGATTCCGCGGGTCGTTTATAGTCCATTAGACTTGCGTATATAAGCTTGCCAGCCATAAGAAGAGATCATACCTGAAACTCCGTTGTGGATTAACTCTTACTTCTGTTGCGTCGAATTATCATCGTTGGTCGTCGACCCATAAAATTGCATATATGGTGGGTTGAGCCTTATCCTTAGGCGCCTACGTATCCGTTTCTGACGGAATCAAACCCGCGTCGTAGTTCGACAGCTGCCGACACATGCCCAAAGTTTATCATCTGCTGGCGTTTGTCCAAAATTCATCATCTGCTGACATTTGCCCAAACTTTATCATCTGCTGGCACTTGTCCGAAATTCATCATTTGCTTTCAGCTACGGAATTCTTGCATTTCATACTCTTGTATTGAATTGAATTCTTGGTGGATGTCATCCATTTCATCTTGATAATGGTCTCTGAAGCCAACGGCTTCAGAGCCCCCTGTTTGTGATGGCTCTAAAGTCGAAGACTTTAGAGCCCCTAGTTGAAGCATATCCTGCTATATTTGAATCATAGAAAATGTACGAGCAATAATCATCACTTAAGCACATTTGGATCATCGATCCTAAAATTAGATCATTTGAAAGATTGGGTCATCGACCCGAAAATGGAATTTGAAAATTTTGAATAATTGGGTCATCGACCCGAATTTTGAATTTTGACATCATTTAGTATGTTGGGCCATCGACCCGAGGTTTGAAGCTGAAGTATTGGAATGTTGGGTCGTCGACCTGAAATTGAATTTGAAAGACTGGGTCATCGACCCGAAATTTGAACTTGTTGAAGATTTTGAATAATTGGGCCATCGCCCCAAATTTTGAATTTGACATCACTTATGATGTTGGGCCATCGACCCGAAATTTGAATTTGAAACGAATCATTTGGATGTTGGGTCGTCGACCCAAAATTTGATTTTGAACTTTGAGATTTGAACCTTGACTTGAAATGTACCACTACTTGGATCATCTATCCCATAATTCGCAAAAAGTTTTTGAAATTTCGGAATTCTGAAAAATTTGGCATTTTGAAATCGAACCTTGACGGGTGAGCATGAAATACGACTCCGACACTCTGTATGACTCGTAAATAACGTGGGCGTAGCCCGCTACCGTAAAACAAAAAAGGAAAATAAAACCGTAAGTGTGCACGAGTTTTAATTCAATTATTGACTCGCTGGGGGTAGAAATGTAAATTGGCCATTCCGGCGCCAAAGATGGCAAATGGAAATCACAAGGTCGTCGACTTGGGAAAGAGATATCGTATGGCATGGGCATGCTCCCGAGGGCGCATGGGAATCACTTGGCATTGACAAGGAGGATTAAACTCACAGAGCAACAACGTTGGTTTTGCCCAGACACTAAACACGGTCTAATTTTATGAGAACAGTTGGACTTCACACATCACTCTTGTTGGGAACATTCCGCCACTCTTTTCCTCGCCTCCTTTCTTTTCAGCGAGTATTCATCATTTCTTGCCACCGCCTTCTTTCTTTTCAGCGGGCTTTTACTATTTTTCTTCCACGCCTTCTTTCTTTTCAGCGGGTTTTTCATATTTTCTGTTCCCAACACAAACCTACATCTATATGACTCGGCATCTTTGCCTAAACCGTTCGATAAAGCTCATTCCGAGACTTGACATTACTCATCTGAACCTATATCCATATCCTAACCTACATCGAGTGCTAAGACCGACTCAAACAAAGGTGGCTTCATTTGGACTTGGTTAAGACCCGTAAGAAACCTACAAGATGACAACTTGGATGATGGGTGGATTGAATCCCTTATTCTGAAGGACTGCCTACGTATTCGCGTGGAGCGAAATCAAATCCGACGTAGTTCGATCGAGGTGCATTAAATTGGCATTTTGATTGTGTGTACACACTCGAAGGTTTCACCTAAGGTATCATGTCATATCCCATTCTAGCCTGTAAGGTACCGTTAAATCTCGTGTTTGGGGTTAGGTGTAAAAGGCTTGGATCTTTTGGGATGTGGAGCTTGGTAATAACAAGTTGGAATGGTTAACCATCATTCTGAAGGTTTGTTTTGTGGTGCTAAGGCCAAGGGCTATGGCTGCTGATGTGGTTGGAATGGGTGTCTCGGGTTTGATGAACCACGAGTGCAAATGGGTTGAAAAAAATGATGTGGGTTCAAATTTCCATGTTTGGACCCTAAAGGCTGGGTGTAACAACACAAGCGGAATGATTCTCAAAATTCCCGACTATCCCCTTGTAACTGTCTCAGGAAGGACTTAGGGGTAAAGAGGTTACTACTTAAGCTTTTGGGCTTCGCCCATTGAACTTCAACTATGGGTACTTGACTTGACTTCTGGCTTCCGTAACTTCGACATTCAACCAAAAATATTTTGCAATAACTTCAACATTTTTTTTTCCTTTTTCTTTTTCTTTCATCACTTTTCTTTTTCTTCTTTCTTTTTTTCGTCTCTTTTTTCTTTTTTTCTTTTTTTTTTTTCTTTTTCTTCCTGAAAATGATCTTCCACCCATACTGCTTGTTACCATTGAATTCACACTGAAAACTGGGCTTCGCCAATTAAATTGGGTTAGAACTAAAAATTCCTTGTTAAAATGGGTTGGTCTCTTCTCTCTTCGAGATGGGATGATTTTGTGGGGAAAAGGCTTGCCTTCCGTCATCGTTGATAGGGGAAACAAGGAGCTAGTCCGGGTTCGTCATAGAATCATTTAAAAGCTTGTCATAAGCACTGGTTCTGATGGAGGTTTTCTACCGCCAGACATGGAATAGATAAAGGAATCAAACACGGGATCCTAGTGTACCTTACATTTTGAAATGGGACATATTTCTACCCCAGGGATCCCTTTGAGTGTGTTGTGCATTTTTATCATGCTTCGGAATGATTGAGGATTGGAAACAAGACTTATTTGGAAACGAAACTGCAACTTTTATTGGAATGACACATGCTTAATAGACTCGAAGGAACGATTCCTAGGACACACCCTAGGACATCGCGGAACAAACGACTCAAATTCAAGAAAGAAAAGTCCTAGACTTGACTCAACTAAGATTAGGAAACAGATCCCGACTCATAATTTTCAAATCTGGTCTTGAGCTTTTCCTTGTTCAGATGTCAGCTTAGATGCTCGGCTCTTGTCCTTGATCCCTTTGATGGTCGGCCTACATCCCGAGGTAGTCCTCTGAGGATCTACGCCAATGGTGAAGGTTGGTGAATCGAATTGTCTTTTATTAACTTCGTTAATAAGAGGAGTACATTCTAGAGCAAGACTCCCGACTTGAATTTCATTCTTCGGGTTTGGCAAGAATTCAAAACAATTCACAAATGTTTTCCCGATAAACACCCCTTTCAAGTGACATGGGCGGATAAGATGGGAATAATCGATATTGTCTTCGACAGAAACAAAGTTGGCGTGATCGCCAAATGGATTGGTGATATTATTGGGTTTAACAGTTGGGATCGGGAGTGTTCCATTCTCAATCATGTCTTGGATTTCGTGCTTCAGTCGATAGCACCTTTCAGTATCATGGCCTTTCCCTTGATGAAAGGCACAGTAGGCATTTGGTTTATACCATTTACCTTGTTGATCAGCGGGAGGGTCTGGAGTTGGACCAATAGGCTTCAGCTTTCCTTGGGCTATGGGCCTTTGGAGAGCGTATGTATAAGTGCATCCAATATCGGTGAATGCCCTAGGTGTTTGGCGCTGCGACTTCTTCGATTGCCCTTCTAAGAGATTGATGGCTTCATCAATATGGGTCGTTGCTGGGGCCTTGGCCTTAGACGATGAGGCCCCTTGGTACCCTTTCGGCTTTTGCCCTCGCCCTTATGACATCATCTTCTACCTTTATCCCGATTCTTATCAATTCTTTGAAAGAACCAAAATTCTGGTATTTAAGAGCATTACGGTAAACATGTCGTAGATTCTTTACGAACTTATCTACCATTTCAACTTCATCAGGCTTCTTGGCTAATTTCACGCTTTCAGCGCGCCATCTTGCAAGGAATTCAGTAAAGCCTTCCTTTTCTTTCTGTGTCATAACCTCTAGCGTTCTTATATTGGTCCGAATCTCGACATTGTCAGCATAGTGCTTACAAAACTCCACCGTGATATCTTCGAAGGTAGGGAAGTTCTTAAGGTCCAGATTATAGAACCACGCCTTCGGATGTTCATCCAGAGATTGAGCGAAAATTTCAGAGAGCATGTCAGCAGGTACTCCCTTCAGTGCTAAATACCCCTTATAGGCCTTAACATGGTGGACCGGATCTTCTGTGCCCTTAAACTTTGGGATATCAGTGAGTACCATGTTTGTGGGGAACTTATCCTGAATTGGGGCATAGGCTCTAGCATTTTCGTAATGGATGTTCTTCCCCTGGGAGAGTTTCAGACGGTCCTCAATGAACTTGAACCGTTTCTCCAGATCTGTCAGAGGTGGGTGTGGACAGCGGGCCGCCCACGGGGGCGCTTGGTGAGAAACGAGGGACAAGCGTTTGCATTTTGTAAGGAGTCGCCACCAATTTTTATGGGAAATTGGAACCGTTCGAATACCTCGTGTCATGTCAAGACACAAAGTAGTGACATGAACACTAAGCAATCGTTACCCTTAGCATTCTATGTCTAGAATGACTCTCGTGGATGCCAATGAACACGGGTGCTCACGGAGATCTGGAGTAAGGGGTGAGGGTACGTATTAGGAAGCTCTTTTGATCGAACACCTAATCCCGCCCGCCTCGATAGCGGCCTCTACTAATGATTAGGGAAGTTTATTCGTACTCGATATATCGTCGGCTATATGCATGCAATGCAACATCCATAGATTAATCCTAACATGTGAGAATTAGGCTAAGTCGGTTGACAATTAATTAACATACAATTTATGTCGAAGTCGGATTTAATGTTCAATTACATGTGAAAAACATACAAATGAATAAAAGAAATACAAAAGAAAATACAACAATGAAAATCACATTGAGATAGGTGATTTATGTCGAAAATACCTTTAAAACGGATAATTTGAGAAAAAGGAATAAAAGGACAAAAAGGATAAATAAAATTAATAAAAGACGAACAGAAATTAACGTGATATTACGGATAATAGTTGATTACGTAAACTAAACAAACTAGGTCAAGGCAGAAAAGGAGTTCAGAGGCAGAAATCATCCTGGAACAGCGCAGCGAGAGCGCCCTGCGGAAGAGGCGCGGCGATTCTTTGCGTCTGTTCCAAGGGTGAGTTCTGGCTGTGAAGCCGGAACTGCAAATCGTTAATGTTAATTGTTAATTTAAGGATTGATTAGATTATTCGACTCGGATGGAAGTGATTTAATGTATTAATTACATGTGAATGATGGTCATAAA
Source organism: Silene latifolia (assembly GCF_048544455.1). Classification (NCBI taxonomy): domain Eukaryota; kingdom Viridiplantae; phylum Streptophyta; class Magnoliopsida; order Caryophyllales; family Caryophyllaceae; genus Silene; species Silene latifolia. Next base: position 93,063,994 of record NC_133532.1, on the reverse strand, counting down.
AACAGTAAACATGGGTAAGACGGAATTAAACGGATTAATTATGTGAAGGGACGATGTTAATGAATGAGATTAATGAATTACAAACAAACTAAACAATTAATTAGACTAAACATGATGAATGATGACGAATTAACAATGAATATGGATGCAAATATATCAATGACGAACCCCAGAAACCCAATATGAACAAATTGAACTTCTAAAATCCGGGTTTGAATATCAATGACGAAAACCCGTAAATATTGATTATTTAGGATTTAAGTCGGAACAATGATGAATTAAACATGTTAATGATGAATGAATAATATACATATGAAATTATTAATGATGATGTGAACGAATCAACGGAAAACAATTGAAAGCAAATATAAACGAAAGCGAATTACGAGGGGGCGAAGAAGAAGAAAAGAAGCGAGAAGCTGGCGGCCTCACGAAGAGGCGCGGCAGAACTACGCTCCTTCGAAGAGGCGCGGCGATTCTTTGCGTCTTTTCTCGACGTCATCTCGGAAATCCGCAAAAACAGAGTTTTAAAGCACGGTTTTAGAAATCGGTTTTAATGGTGTTTTCGACATAAACCTTACAATGATGATACGATAAAGTAAAATACAATAAATAAAAGAGGATTATACACCCTCAGACTTACATGTTGACGAAACGAGATGAACTAAGATAATCGACTAGTGAATGCTCGACGCGAATGCAAGGAAAGAGTGCCCTCGTAAGAGGAAAACGATTAATTGATTAAATTGATTGAGTGTAGTTGGTCAAATTGGTCGGTCATGCAACGGAGAGGCTGGTACCCGGAAAGATCCGAGCTTACGTGGTCGGAAGTCCAAGCACGTAGGCGCCAATTAGTAAGAACGAAGTCTAGAATGCAAAGGGAGAAGAGAAGGGCGGACACTCGCGTGAGAAATATGAGGAACGAAAGCTCCTATTTATACTAATCACGTGAAGGAATAGGGTTTCGGAGACTCTTTGGAAGTGAATCTCGGAAAGATATAAAAAAGATACGTAAATCATGCAAAGAAGGGCCTGGGAAGAGGCGCAGCAGCCACTGCGTCCCTTGGAAGAGCGCGCAAAGACTGCGTACTTTCCCGTGGAGGTTTCCTCCTGAGAAGAAAGATTTCCGTGTTTGAGTTATGGTAGGACGGAAATAATTCGATTATCTTTCGAATATTACGGGATATTATTTGCCAAAAGATAAAATTTGTGAAATATGGAATAGAAATATCCGGAACATTCCAGAACATTCTGACTCGGGATTTAACAGCTATCAGAAAATGGAGACGGTTTTTGACCCGGACTCCGAATGTACTCTAATTACTGCCAAAACGACCGTATCAGGACGTAGATGACAACTAAGAGGTCGACATTAATATTTGAGCAAACACTTGACGATAATCTTACGAACTGTCACAAATCGTTCCGCGAATCAAACATGCGGCCCAATCATCACCGGGTGGTTTGCGGGAGGTGCAGAAACGAGGTGTCTACAGTGGGGTAGATGAAGAGGAATCTTCACCCAGCTTGGATTCGATCACATCCATTCTGGCCATCATGAGGTTCACGGCCTCAGTGAGTTTGTTAACAACATCTTCCATTGCTTGAAGTCGGGTTTTTGGCGGCCTTTCTACAAGAAAACCCCGAACTGAGTCAATATTCGAATGTAAGAGCCTCTGCACACTTAAGGACACGACACCAACTTGACTTAAACAAAGACTCTACTTTAGACTGACTAACCAAAAGGTTCGGCTCACGGTTGGATTTAGACCTTGATTCATTTTGGACTCGACAAAACGACACGGTCCGAACCATCACAATTCGGTTCTAAACTGGACTCGGTGTGACTAAACCCGTGATTGGACTAACATAGCCCATAGGTTCGCATGAAATGTCCACAATGGCCTAGCTTGGACGTTTCTGTGGACTATCCTAGACAAAAAGGTGGACCAACATGACTCGAATCCCAAGAGGTGAGCTTGGGCGACCCAACAAGGCCGGGTTCTAGACTCTCGGGGCAAAACACGCCTAGCCTAACACGGCCAGGGCCCGGACACGACTCGACGCATTTCATGCTTGGTTAAGGTTCGAGAAATATTTTGGATTGAATTTGAAAAAAACGAATGATCGATTTGAAAATGAGATTTCAAATGGGCAGCATGCCGGCTATAAAAGCTTATTTTGGGCCGAAAAAATTCTAGTCCTACTTGGGCAGCATTCCGCGTTTTTAAAACCATGCTATTTTGAAAGTAAGTTGTTCAAAAGTTCGATTTTGAAATTGATACGGAAAGTTTTGAAAAGACTCAGGAAATTCATTTCGCACATTGTCATTCTCATGTTATAAGGATGTATGCTCCTAGACATCTCTAAGTCTCGGCAAGTCTTCTACAAGAAGGTCTATGCCCTCCATCCTTTTTGGGTCTTATAGAGCAAGGGCCTTTAGGTAGAGTACCTAGAAGAGCATCCCCACCATCAAGAACCACGACGAGGCGGAGCGGAAGCAAGCAATGTGCGAGTTCCTGGCATAGTGGGACGTCGCCCTCCACGCATCACAAAGAAACGCTGGGACGGCCCGGGAAAGTCCTTAAGGGTTTATGCATGAATCATAGCACTATGAGTAATGTTTTACTTTCCAATACTTTCTTTTCAAGTTTCACCTCGGAGGAAAAGACCCTAGAAACAAAGTGTAACTAGTCCTCTTTTCCCCAGCGGAGTCGCCAAACTGTGGACAAGGCCCTCGGGAACTGCGTCCGCGGGATCCACACTAGGCATAATCGACTCGAGGTTCTTTCGAATCGAATTAAGACAAATTAGAGTCGCCACCAAGTTTTTGGGAACTTGGAACCGTTCAAGTCAACTTTACACCTTTCATCGAAAAGCATAAAGCCAATCGACTACGAGTGATTAAAGATAAAGACTTGTACCCTATATCACTCGATTTGAATGACTCTCGTAATCCAATGGTATTTAGACGGATCCACAAACCATAGATCTTGAGTAAGGGGTGAGGGTACGTGTTAGGAAGCCCGTAAGGACACCTAACCCCGCCCGTCAATAACGGCCTCTACTAAGTCAAGTGTCGGATTTCAAACAAGGTCATAGCTACTACGATATATGATATGCAAACATCGTTTTTAAAACCCTAACATGTGAAGTTTCTATGTCGATTTAGATGCAACTAAACTAACTTTGTCAAAGTTGTAATTTAGCATGTGGGTTGATTGATCTAACAACATATAAACGAAACAAACAAGGCTTGATGGGAATGGGGGAGCCGTTGGGATCTACCCTATTACAACCCAGGCATTTCATGCCGACACAACGATAAATTAAAGATACAACTCGATCTAAAATACAATGCTATAGACAAAACCATACACGACACATTACACGGCCAATTCGGCCTAGGGAAACGTGCACAAGGGGGGTGGCCCACGCCTTACATGACTCACGGCCTTGGGTCACTCCTCGTGATGCGTGCTTTCACTTAATCTTATCGAATTAGACATAGGGCCACACACCAAAGCATGCATTAGCATAAATCGGGCCATGTCGCTTTAAACAACATGCGATTTACTACGCTCTTACATGAATTAGAGCACAACCATCTAACCAAACAAGACTAAGGTTTTTAGAAATCATTTGACTCGATGACGAAAAACTAATTACAAACAAATTACCAAACACGACTCGATAAACAAAGTAATTACGAGATACGAAATAACGAGATAAAGATAAGCAAAAAACGAGAAAAGGACTACAAAGACACGGCCAAACACGGCCTATACGTTCTAGCCTACCATAATCCTTAGGTTAGATTCATTAGGTTAGATAGATGATTGCGAAACGGGTTAGGAAACGAGTTAGAAAACAAGTTAGAAACGACGTTGATCGATTGAGATGATGTCACGCGAATGTGTATTCTACACGGCCTAAAGGGGTCAAATTAGTTCAAGTTCGCTAATTAAATTAACTCGTCGAGTGTTAATAAGAAGGTGCTAATCAAGCACTCTTATACTAGCGAGAAATTATGTGAAAGAGAGAGATGCATTCAATTAAGTTACAGAATTGTTAGTTGATTTTAATGCTTGTGTCGAAGCCACCTAACGTGTCTAATTAGGTTATTAAATTGATCTAATGTCATCTAAAAGAGTCATATGTTAATAATCAGAGGTCGAACTAACATGCGAAGGGTCCTAGGGTATGTCGGATTGGTCGAAACAAATGAAGGGTCAAAAGCGAGGAACGGAGTTAGAAATAGTTTTATTAATGCCCTACCTTGAACACGAGGATATGTAAATGAGATGGGGGATACGACCGACTGATGTAGCGGATTTCTTTCCCATCTCTAGTCAACGCGGGTGTTCGTGGTGGTACTTTAACTCATACTCGGACTAAACTAGTTTCATAGTTAATGATATTAAACGATAAACAAAACGATAAACAAAACAAAACGAAACGATAAAAAACAAACATAAAAGAACGAAATAAAAGGGAGAAGAGGAGGATTTGATGCACCCTCAACCTACATGTATCGTTAACACCATCTTGGGTCGTAATCGATCGTAGATTTTGTCTCGAGAGGCCGTCGTCGACGAAGGAACAAAGCAACAACACGTTTTTTTGCAAATCTGGACATCAACTTTCAAACTGCGATTTCTCACTCGTTTCACGGTGAAAATTAGATTTAAAAGATGTTTTGGAAACTAAGAACAGAGGAGAAAAGAGATCTTAAAACAATCCCTGCTCGTCTTGAGTTATTGGGCACGAAAAACGAGCACAAACAGAACTGGACAGACAGGAAAAGCCGCGAAAACAGAGTGTATAACACTCTATTTTTCGAGGGGATTCGTGTACTCTCAAGGGCAATTTGGCTCGTAAATCTTCGTCTAAGATGCAGGTGGATGTTGTATGGTTAATTTGGAACAAGAAACTCGAATTTTAATGAAGGTTTGATGGTTGAACGAACGGTTTCAAAGAGGACACACAAACTGATTCTCAGTTTGTAAGTCGGTTTTGTCGAGGGTTTTTGGGAGGCAATTAGGGTTTGTTTCTGGAGTTTAAAGCTTGTGAGTGACGGTGGTATGTATGGAAAACTTAGAGGAATGAATGTATGGTGGAGGGGAGGTATTTATAGGGAGTTAAAGTAGGGTAAAAGAGAGCAACAAGCAGTCGGGCTGCTCTGTTTCGCTGCTGCTGTCCAGCAGCTTTCGTGAGCTGGTATAGGGTTTCGGAGGGGTGTTTCTTGGTGTTTAAGCTAGGGTAATATGGGTAGGATACTAGGGTATGGTTTAGGGTTAATGGGCACGGGTTTAAGTGGCGTTTGGAGCGGGTTTGGGGCTTGGTAATGCTGAACACGGGTAAGGGAAAGGGTTGGTTGCGCGGGCTGTTTGGGACGGGTTATTAGCTGGATTGGAGGGAGTTTGGACGGGTTTGTGGAAGGGGTTAGGGCCTGGTTATGAGGGTGAGTGATGGGCTGGGTTATGGGTCAAGAGTTGGCTTGAGTTTGCTTCGAAAACCGTGCTCAAATCGAGTTTAAAAAACGAGCTCAAAATCACGTATAAAATCGTTGTAAAAAATCGAGTTCTTCAAATACGGTTTATAAAACGATTTAAATTGATTTTTTCAAATCAAATAACTAAAGAATGATTTTTCAAATCAAAAAATATATTTTATTTTCAATAAAATAACTTAAGAAAATAAATTCGAATTAAAATAATATTAACTTAAATATCATTAAAATTAATAAAATACTTCATCAACGACGCCCATTCTACATCGTAAAACGACTTCCAAATAATGACAATGACAACTAATGAATACATGTGTCCTATCATCATCGGGTGTTTGTCGGGTTTTCTATAAATTCCAATATCGACGGATACGGGTATCTACACTATTCATAGGCTTAACATGATGAGTCATGTCATTTCAATTGGATTGAGATGAACAACTACATACAAGATCAAATTAGATTAAAGAATATGAAATAATAATCAGGCATTGACTATTCATATGTGATAATCGCATTTGTCGTTCGAGTTTTACTTTAAAACTCTTTTATTATGCTTTGTTACATCCAAACGGGTTGTATGACGATTGAACCCCGTTAAAGTGAACCCGGATTAACATAGTATTCGCCCATAGTTACTTGTATGAGGTGACGTCTCGAAGTGACTAGAGTGTGATGCGATTGATGGCAAGTTCAGTGCCATACAGTCATGTGAGATGACTAGTCGATCACATAAGCGGATATTAGGAACACTTTGTCGGGCGTTGATCGCTTATAGAGTTACAGCAAATTTATATAGCCTGGTCGTATCGAGAGCTACTATAGTATTCTAATGAGTCGATTCTTTTGACTAAAGACTGTTCGCCTAAGGTGGCACGATTTGGATTAACTTTGATTTGTGTTACTACGACCTTCGTAAATGGGGTCAAATGGGCATATTTTGGGTTATGATGGCTGTGGCTAGTCGAAGGGAATAAGTGCGATAGGAATTGTTCACCCCCTTGTCAGGGTTAAAACAATATCTCAGGGCCACTCGAAGAGTAATGAACTGGAAATGCGTGGCCACGCTCGGATGGTATCTATGGTAGATAACTCCGGTCAATCGATTATTCTCGGATCGAGGAAACCACTCTCGATATGATCACTTGCAAGTACGACCCGAAAGACACCTTGCATTGAGTGGGAGATAGTAATAGGACAAGAGAATTGGCGACGCACACTTGTCGAGGACAAGTGGGAGATTGTTGGAGTTAAGTGATCCCGACAATAATGCGATCACAATTGTCGATCATATTGATCACATATTTAAATCTCAAATAAAGAATACGTGAGGGATGATTTATTATTTATAATCAACTGATCGTCATTAATCGGTAATGATTGGTGACTAGAGTTTGACATTTGCGTCGTGTGACGGTGGTGGTCAGTTGATCCCTTAAGGTCACACCTAAAGGACAATTCCCTTAATGGATAAATTGATTAATTGTATGATGATACAAAGTGATCAAATCCTTAAAAGTGAACAATTTACTTGTGAGTGAGAATATTGATATCTTATTGTAATGGGATTAAATAAGATTTATTTTAGTAATAAAAATGCTTTGTTACTAAAATTGATTATTGTTTGAGAAACAATAGAGATAAGAATGAATGGTTGATTATAATTACAAGATGTTGTGAATTATAATTATATGACCCATTTTATTTATATGATCAAGTATCATTAGTCAATTTGTTGGATGTAATTTAATTAATTTATAAAATGATATTTATGTGATAAATATGCATTAAAATTAATTAATAACATGTAATATACTACATGTAACATATTGTGTGACAATTGACAAAATAAAATGGTAGTCCATTTTATGACATATGGACCGAATGGAGGGAGTATTTTGTGTGTGAGGATGACATTATTTTATGGGATAAATTAAACATCATCATAGCTAGTGCACACTAGCTTACACACCTAAGATATTGAGAAGACCAAAAGTAAAAGCAAGATGCCAATTTTGGCACCTAGCCCTTGCCCCCCAACCGGTTTTCCCCTCTTTTCTCCCTTAAGAGATTTGTTCTCTACTACCCATTATTCATTCATACAACAACAAATGCAAAGTTTGTTCTATATTCTCCTACTTCTCTCTAAACAAGTTTTAGAATACAATAAATTGTTCATCCATTCTAATATTATAACAAGGTTACTAGTGTAGTAATAATAACAATATTAGAATACCTTTTAAGGATACTAGTATAATAATCTAGTTAATTAGTATACTAGTTTAAGGGTGAGTCTTGGGTGCAATCTAAGGAGGATTTCTATTCTTGGGATCTTGGAAGATCATCCATCATATTAAGCTCAAGACCAAGTGAAGGTAGGAGACTTTAATTTCTGCCCATTTGACCGAATTTTTGATGGTGAGAAAACGATTTTCTTATCTCTTCTTATTTGTTTTGCATGCATAAGATCTTTAAGTTTTTATGACTAAAACTTTAAAATAAAATATGTGATATTTAAAATTTGATTTCCATCAAGACAATAATTTTTCGGCTCCTAGAACCCCACAACAAAATGGAGTGGTTGAAAGAATGAATAGGACCCTTGAAAGTATGGCTAGAACCATGTTATTGTGTAGTAAGGTGCCTAAGAACTTTTGGGCTGAAGCGGTAAACACCGCTTCCTATATTCATAATCGTGTCATGATAAGGAGTATCATCAATAAAACTCCTTACGAATTACTACGTGGAAGAAAGCCTAACATTTCATATTTTAGATGCTTTGGGAGCAAATGCTTTGTTCACAACAATGGTAAAAACAACTTGGGTAAGTTCGATCCACGTAGTGATGAAGGAGTGTTTATTGGCTACTCCGACCATAGCAAGGCCTATAAAGTCTACAATAAACGAACTATGTTAATTGAAGAAAGTGTCCATGTTATTTTTGATGAATCTAGTATGCTTGGACAAGTACAAAATGTGGAAGAAGACGATGATGATGATGAATTCGAAATAGGTCTTGTTCGAAAGGACTTTATGTTTGAGGAGAATGAAGCAATGAACAATGACGCTGATCAACAACAGTCTCAGGCACTGTCACCTCCAAATTAAAGCAACATTTCGGGGGAACACGTGGTATCTCTGCCACTGTTTCCTCTCATAACGCAACAGACCCAACGACTGTTGCCTCCACTTCTAGAAATGAAGCAACTCATGGCAGTGTTAATGATGACCATTCCACACAGAAGGAATCAGTCACTGAGACTGACACTGCTGAGGGGGAACAAGAAACCATCGTTCCAAAGAAGTGGAAATATCAAAGCTCTCATCCTCTCTCAAACCTCACAAGTGAAGGAAAAGTAGATCTATATACTTACATATTCATATATGTTATGATTTAATTTGTCATAAAATTAATGATTGATCTTATGCATGCAAACTTTAAAACAAAATAAGGAAGAAACAATATTCTTACATTGTATTTTCGGTTTATAGGGCACAAGAGAGATCACCTTTCTCTCTTGTTCTTGAGCTTTCCTTTTGGATGAACAAAGACCCAAGTGTAGGATCTCTCCCAAGGATTTATACCCAAAGCTCACTCTAATTAAAATTAATATTATAGTTACTAGTACAATATTAATTTTGTGAAGAAAAATGACCCAAAATAATTTTGGTCTTAGCTCCTAAAACCGGGTACGAGAAAGGGAAGGAAGGAGAAAATAATTTTTATCTCTCTAAAAATTATTTGATGAGATGAATGAATAATTTCTAATGCACACAAAAACAAGTAATGTGTTGGACAAATTATAGAGAAAACCCTTGGTCTTTTCTTTTGCCAAAACCGGGTAAGGGGGGAGGTTCTTAGGGCCAATGCATGAGTGTGTTGTTCTTAACAATGCAAACTAGGGTTGCATGGCTAGGCTATTAGTGAATGATTATGTTTTCCACTAATTTAAACAACACAATATTAGCCAAAACCTCCCCTTAATTTCGGTACATACATAAAATGGAATCCATTTTATTTTTGTCAATTTTGTCTTATGTCACATGTCATATGTTACATAAATTTGTTATGTATTTTTAACATATTAAAAATCAACGTATTAATAAAAAATACGTCATATACAAAAATCGACTTAGTAATTCATAATTACTTGTACCAAAATATTTTACCAATTTACAAATCACAATAAATTGTATTTATAATAATTCATTAAATTTTAATTGTTTCTTTAAACAATAATTTCATCTGAGTAATGATACAATTCAATTACTCAGACCGTATCTCATTTAATCAAATCCAATGTGATACGTAAATTTTACTTCCAAAATCGTCCGTCAATTTTTCAAGTAATTTAATTAACTCGTAACGTTATACGATTAATTAAATGATCAATTAAGAGTGTTGCCCTATAGGTATGACCTAGGGGTCAATCGATCACCACCGTCGCACGACAAATAATGTCAAACTCTAGTCAGCCAATCATTACCGATATATGTTGACCAGTTGACAGTAAAAAATACTTCCCAATTGTATTCTTTATAATGAGATTTAAACGTGTGATCATCATGATCAACAGTCGTGATCGCATTATTGTCGGAGGACACATATTCCAACAACAAGTGATATTAACTCTGGAATTCGAACAAGATCATCTCTTAACAATCTTGCTCATCTTGATGAGTATTGTGCCCATAATGCCTTTCTTTCTCAAATTGAACCTGCCAATGTGACAGTCGCTCTGACTGATGCAGACTGGTTAATTGCCATGCAAGAAGAACTCAATCAATTCAAAAGGAACAAGGTATGGCACTTAGTCCCTAGACCACCTAACCGTACCGCCATTGGTACTAGGTGGGTCTTTCACAATAAGCTTGATGATTCCGGAGAAATCGTGAGGAACAAGGCTAGACTAGTGGTGCAAGGTTATAACCAACAAGAGGGTATTGATTACGATGAAACCTATGCACCGGTAGCTAGACTTGAGGCCATACGATTACTTATTGCTTTTGCGGCTCACAAGGGCATCAAGCTCTTCCAAATGGATGTCAAAACCGCTTTTCTAAATGGATATTTGGAAGAAGATGTCTTTGTAGAGCAACCTCCGGGCTTCCTAAACAATGATTTTCCAAAACATGTTTTCAAATTAGACAAAGCTCTTTATGGTTTAAAACAAGCACCTAGGTGTTGGTATGATAGATTGTCTAAATTTCTAATTCAAAATGGTTTTAGAAGAGGTTCAATTGACAAAACATTATTTTTGAAGCAACAGTCAGATGAACTGTTGGTTGTCCAAGTTTATGTGGACGATATCATTTTTGGTGCAACAAATGATGTCCTCTATGCTTATATTTCGGAACTAATGAAATCGGAATTTGAAATGAGTATGATGGGTGAGCTAGGATTTTTCCTTGGACTCCAAATTAAACAATCCAAAGAAGGAATTATGATCCATAATGCTTAAGAAGTTTGGGATGATTAATGGGAGCTCACTTCCTACACCTATGATATCTAAGTCCAAATTGGACAAAGATGAGAATGGTAAGAGTATTAGTGATAAGGTGTATAGAGGTATGATTGGATCACTTCTCTATTTGACCGCAAGTCGTCCCGACATTCTTTTTAGCGTTTGTTTATGTGCTAGATTCCAATCAAATCCGAAAGAATCCCATTTCAAAGCGGTTAAACGTATTCTTCGATATTTGATTGGAACACAAGAACTTTATTTATGGTACCCCTTACTTTGTCCTTTTGATCTTCTAGGATATTCCGATGCGGACTATGCGGGGTGTAGCATTGACCGAAAGAGCACTTTCGGAATTGCCACGTTCTTGGGGCCTTGCTTGATTTCGTGGGGCTCAAGAAAATAAAACACGGTTGCTCTTTCAACGCCCGAGAGTGAGTATGTTAGCGCCGCTCATTGTTGCTCTCAACTTATTTGGGTAAAACAACAACTTCTTGACTTTGGAATTATTTATGACTCCGTTCCCATAATGTGTGATAACACGAGTGCAATAAATATTTCTAAAAATCCAATTCAACATTCTAAGACTAAGCATATTGAGATTCGTCATTATTTCATTCGAGACCATGTAAAAAAAGGGAATGTTAAACTTATCTTTTGCAAAACCGAAGATCAAATAGACGATATATTTACTAAACCACTTGAAACGAAACAATTTGAGAAGCTTAGACTTGACATTGGGTTAATTAATTGTTCTTAATTTCATGACTATGATTATATTTGTTCTCCTAAATGATTGATTAATTAGGGACATGTTATTATGATATTGTTCTTTCTCGTGTTTGCATATTGTTCGTTAATCATAAATTGATATCGTCTTTGTGAATTGGTAATCACTCAACCTCATGTCAAGGTCTATGTTTATATGTACACCACTTTGAAATCTTTATATGAATTATTTACATTTCATTTATTGGCCCAACCTACCCTTACCATCCAACATTTATTTGGGCCATTGCACATCACAAAAATCCCGTCCATTTTCAATAAATCAAACCCATCTCCTCAAACCATCCGTCCACCTACCCTGCCAACCATCCACCTCCTTACTTACCCCTACCATTTTACTATGGTAAAAACCTCATTCAATACCCAACTCAAACCTACCCACATGTGAAATCCAACATCACCATCCAAACCTACCAACCCTACCAACAATCCATCCCTCTCTCAATCCGACATGCCTAAACGAAAGGGATCACATGCATTACCAATCACTCCTGATCCCACTAACACCAATGAACCCGAGACTCCCCTTGAACCACCACCTATAGCCACCCTTCCACCTGATCATCCTTTACCACCTGAACCGCCGATCTCCTCTATGATTGGCACAAGAACCCGAGGCTCACATCGCAAAAACACTCCCTCGGTAGGATCGTCATCTGCTACTGTCACTATTTTGGATGAGGAAAATGATGAAAACTCCGAGGAGGAAGTGGATCAAAGGGAAAAAGAAGATGTTCCGGCTAAGTCTCAACGAGGGGGTAAAAGGAAGAGACAACTTGATCTCCCCGACATTAATGAAGAAGCCGAGGGTGATGATGTGAATGTTGAAAAGGAGGATATTGTTTTGGATAAGGAAAATCCGGATAAAACCGGGTCACCAACAAAATCTGATAAGGGGAAAGGTAAGGAGTCGGGTCTTGATGAGGGAGACAAGGGTGTGGAGCCTAAGAAAAAGAGAGGAAGACTTCAAAGGGGGGTTCCAAAGAAACGAGGGAAACCCATGACAGTGGAAGAACCGAGGAAACCTTTCTTCATTAACCCAAATGATTCCGTCCCCTTGACTTCAAAATGGGACGAGGACACTTTATGGGCTCAAATCGAAGCTTTGGATCTTCCTCCCTCTATTTATCGTCATTGCAAGAGATTAATTTCCAAGGATGTTATTCACTCAACCCGTGTCTATGAGAAAACTTGGCTTGACCGACCCGCTTTTACCAAGGTCCGAGAAATGATAGTTGCTCAACAGTGGGAAAGCTTAATCGAGCTTAGGGAACCAGTGTATGCTTATGAGGTTGTTCAATTCTATGCTTCCTTACGAGTTGCTGAAACCGGAAAAACTCTCACTGCCAAAGTTAATGGTAAGCCCATAGAACTTTCTCAATCTGATTTTTCTGAAATTCTTAACATACCCAACAAAGGATATGACAACCTACGCTCTGAAACCTGGCCTGCCCTTGATTATGCCTCACCCATGACCATTGCCAAAACCGTTTTCCCTAAGGCTGTCATTTGTGGTGGAGTCGGGAACACTCAAATCCTTCCTCCTCTCCGCCTAATTTTTAATATGCTATGCCATACCCTTTACCCTTCCGGTGACCACACCAAACTTTCAATTGCCCAACAATACCTCATTTACCACATCGCCACTCACCGCAAAATAAACCTCCCTGGTCTGATGTTTCGCCGTTTCTCGGCCATGACCACAAAACTCTACGACCCTAAAGATTCTAGTGTTTTCCGTCTACCTTATTGTATGTGGGTTTCCAAAGTTCTGAAAGCTAAGGGTGTGTTACTTTCGACAAGTGTGGGTTGTGTCAATTGTTATGATGTGATGAATGATGGGCGGTTTGGGAAAATGTTAATTCGAATTGGTGATGATGGGTTGCACCCAATAAAGTCTCGGGGCAAGGGTCTTGAATCTGCTTCATCTAGCAAAGGTTCGGGTCCATCTTTAGGAACAGTTCTCAAAGCAGTCCAAGAACTTAGTGCATAGGTTAAGGCAGATTCAGAAAAGAAGGATGTTGTTATGGCTCGTATGGAGGATGCCTTGGCTGCGATTGGTCGTCTTGAGAAGATTGTAGATGGGTTGAAAGGTGAAGTTGATATTATCTCTACTCTCCTCCAAGCAAAGGATGATGGTCCCTCCGAGGGAAATTCTGATGATGAGTCCTCATCCTAGACCTAAACCTTATCCTCTCAAACTATTTTGCCTCTTTTGTTACACCCCCTTCCCTTCACCGTATTATTGGTTTTGGTGGTGTACCCTTTAAACTTGATCTTGCCATGGTGAACAACGTTTGAACTATGTTTAAACTTTGCTTTGTGTTGACCTTGTTATCTTTGCACGATTGCGTTTATCTTTATGTGTTTTCTAACATGTGTTTCCCCATGATTGAACGGTAGCATCTTTGCCCTTTTGATGATGTCAAGAGGGGGAAAAGGTAAAACTCATGCCATGTTTTTTAGAACTACTTGATTAACCCGTGCCTTGCTCTAAATTTCTCGATTAATCCTTGATATATGGTTTATGTTCTTATATCTAGTCTATCTTGCTTTAGGTGTTTGCTTTCATATGGTTAACTCTCTCTAGTCTACATGCTCTTGGTGATACTTGACTACACATGAAAGGGGGGAATTTTAAACTTTTGATTTGCATTCGTTTTGTTTGGGCTTGTCATCATCAAAGGGGGAATTTGTTGGGTTCTCTTAATTGATGATGACATACCCATTTTAACTTGTGTTTTCTTAGTTTATTATTTCAGGCTTAATCGATCAATTTGCTTATTCTAATCATTCAAGGATCGTCAAGTAGTTGCTACCCAAGACATAGAGTCATTTGGTTTTGTACCGGTCATATTATGTACAAGTTGGAAGAGTAGAATACTTATAACAGTGACAGTCTGACATACCGTTACCTGTAACGGGTAATGGTATTCTTGACTATCTAGTTTGACCCGTCACACTTGAAGCAAACTTTTCAACTCAAATATTTTACAAATAGACTCTCTCAAATCAGTTTGGACATCTTGAAATATTTGAAAAAGTGGTGTGGTAAAAAGAGTTTGTAAAGACTAGTTCAAAAGATTTCCCTTTTCATGAAACAACTTTTTCTTATCTTTCCATGAACCTTGCTTGGCTCTTTCCTTGTTTATCAATGGATTGTCCTCTTGCTAATGGAATCTCTTCTTTGTTTTGGAAAAGCCACGGTTATTTTGAGGCTAAATACAAACTCTCTTTTTTCTCTTTTGCTCCTTAGAAGTAAGCCCTTTTGGTGCTAGTTTGGGAAGGTGGTCGGACTCTCGAGGAGGTTTAGTTTTCAGTACTTGTCGTTAGGAGCACCTAGACCAAAACACAATTTATAACTTCACAAACAACTCTACAATTAGTAAAGAGTCAAGTAAAGGTCGGATCCCAAGGGACGGGAATTGAGATGAGATTTTGTATTGCAACTAGTGGTGTCTAAGGGTGTCACAATTTGGGGTTTGAAGTAGAAGATCACTAAACTAAATAGCAATGAAAGTAAACAAGCAAGATGATTAAAAAGCGATGTAAACAATTGATAAAAGGCACTAGGGTGTCATGTGGTCATAGGGGATTCATGGGAATTGATCATACAAACATATTCTCAAATTATAAGCAAGCAATTATTGTTGTGATGGATCGAGTTGGTTTATATCTTACAATCCTAGGAAAGTTTGGGTCCCGGAGCCGAATCGATTAGATTGTACAACACCTACAAGTCGACTTAATCTTCCCTACTCAACTATATGCATGGTCTAATGAGACTCGAGTTGGTTTATGTCTTACAAGTCTCATTGAAAAGATAGGTGATGGGTAAAAAATGCAAGGATTCATAGGCTCGCATTTCATCAAACATAACATCTGCATAAGTTGAGATCACAACAAGCAAGCAAATAAACTATGAAAACATATTAGATTAAGCATGAATCATCCCCCATGTTGGTTTCCCCTAATTACCCATTAACCCTAGCTAAGGAAACTACTCACTCATTATCATGTTGAACATGCAAGCAAGGTTGTCAATCATACCAACAAAGTGAAACATGACGAATAAATGAAAATGATTAACATTAATTAAAAAGGGATTAAGAGAATTATACCTACTAATGATTCTAATAATAAAGCAAAGAATAATAGAAGTACTTGATGATTGATTGGAAGGTTGTCAATCTCCTAATAATAACCCAAATAATCTTCAATTACCCAAAACAAAGGATGAACAAGAAAGAGATTAAGGAAATGAAACTTGTATTAAAACTTGATTAAATGTTGATTACAAGATTAAAGAGAGATTTGATTGATATTAACTACACTAAAGATTACTAAGAAGAACCTACTCTTCTAATTAGCCTAATGGGGTATTTAAAGTGGGGATTAGTTACATAAATTAGGGTATACTAAGGGCTTAAATGACGATTAAGTCCTTGAGGAATCGCCGGTCTCTAGGGAGACTCCGGTCTCCTTTTCGCCGGTCTTAGAAAAATATGCGCATCCTTCCTTGAAGCTTGTAGAAGACGAAATGGCTGTTAGAGAATCCGGGCGTCCAGGGCACGGGACGGGCGGATTCTGGTGATTCTGGACGGGCGTCCACAGGGGGAAGACGGGCGGATTCTGGGTGTTTTGGACGGGCGTCCACAGGAGGAAGGCGCTCAGATTGTGGGTGCTGGACGGGCGTCTTGTGGACAATCCGCTCGGATTGTCTTACAGTTTCTTTCCTTCTTCTTTTCTTCCTTTTTCTTCATAAAATCCTTGAGGATTTCCTCGGGGATGCAAAGATCTTTACTCATCATTGCCCATCTACTATAGTATGTACAAAGGCCTTCTAGTCTTGTTTCTCTTTGATGCTTGGTCATTGAATTCAATCAATTTAGCTTCATTTTGCCATGAAAATGCAAGGTTTGCACTCCTTTCCTACCAAGGATACAAAACCTCAAAGAATATGCAAAACGAAGGACTAAAGACAATAAATGACCCAAATATGCACTAAAAAGCATGGGAACAAGGCTAATTCGGGGACTAAATATGCTCTAATTATGGTCACATCAAATATCCCCAAACCGAACCTTTGCTCGTCCCGAGTAAAGAGGTGACAAAGACTAGGACCATTATTTAAACTAACCTAATAGCATAGCCGATATGAGACAATTAGCGGGTCTCACTCCGTCCCTTCAACTCACAACAAGACAACCATGAGGTAGGATGCCTTCTTGCAAGGCAAGGTGGGTCTTGCCAAAATGGCGACACATCCAAACATTAAGCACACAAAATCAAGTAATGGATGCATCTACAAAAGAATAGCCACTTTCCTCATCTAAGTGGCGGAAATTATCTACAAGGGAAGCAATTCAAGGGTACACACTCCTTCATAGATGCAATTTCTTCAAACTACTAAGCCTAGAAGGATACCAATAAATCACCTCCAAGTTGTGTCAAGCTAGGGTACCTTTGTCCTCAATCGTTAAATGCTTTTGTCAAGAGTAGACTCCCTATAGTGTTAGAAACACTGGAGGATCGCGGAATTCTCCCTCTTGCCTAGACAAGAAGAAGGGTCGTCCCCTAGACCATGCACAAAAATGGATACGATGGATAAAGGGATCAATAGATATTTGAGTTTTATTTTGGGAGTTTGCTTTTGTTTTGTTTCCCCCCAATTTCTTGTGGCATATAACATTTGAGAACACTTTCTTTTTGCCATTTCTTTTGATTTTTGGCATTTCAATACTTGACAACTTTCAACTTTTCTTTGCATTTCTTTTGAACATTTTCAAAGTCACCCCATATGTAGTGAGGGTGCCTTATATTTGAAGCATTAGGAGTCTATTTTTGCTCCTCTTTTCATTTGATGCAATTTGCAAACTTTCTTTCATTTCATTTCATTTCTTTGAACTCAAATCAATTTCTTTTTGTGCCCATTCCCTTTGATGACAAAAATGTGGTAGAACATGGATGATGGATGCATGGTTTCAAGGGTCACCTTAGAATAAACGGTAGCCAAGGAGTTATCACACCACAAGGTACTCTTGACTAGGCCTTAATCCATGGGTCAAAGGATACTAGCATGACACATCCTAGAGTGTTTTACAAGTATTCTAACAAGCAAAGTCTTAAGAAGAAAAAGCATCTACTAGGGCCTATATACACTTGTCAAGTTTCCCAAGTAGACGGTTTCGCAAAATTTTTCTAACATGCAACTACATGCCATGATGCAACTAGCATATAAACATCCTAATGCAAATGATTCTACCAACTAATATGACATATAAGCTAAATGCAAGTCCTAGGTTCACATTGTTGTACCGCATCAATCAAAATAAAGCCACATAGTCATTAACATAAAGAGGAAAAAGGAGATTGGAATGATCATACCATGCGGTCTTCAATATCCTCATGTCTCGGATGTGGCGTAGTCGATCAATGTGAACAAGGATAGAACAAACACAATATATACAACAATATATACAAGTCTACACTACAAAGGAAATGAACTTGTTTTTGGATTTTCAAATTTTTCAAATTTTTTGATTTTTCGAAACTTTTTTGATTTTTTTTCGGTTTTTGAATAAAAGTTGAGTTAGAATTCCCCATCCCTACACTAATATGGGCATTGTCCTCAATGGCCAAAATGATGGGAAATTATGCAAACATGATGCATGAATTCTACACAAAATGCAAGCTAAACTAATCTACACTATATGATGCATGGGTTTTTTTTATGACGGAGAGCGTAATTTAGATTACCTCCCGTTGCGTATGTAATACCCCGTATTTTATATTGTTTATCGAGTCGAGTAATTGTATAGTCGTGTTGATATCGTAAGACCAAGTTACTCGTAAACTTGTTGAGACGGGTTTAACTGAACGATAACTTACCCGTTTACATATCACGTTACCCATACCCATGACCCATTTACCATCTAACTTGATCTTTAACCTAAAATTTTAACCTAATTTTACCCTAACCATACACACCCCTCACCTCACACGCCTCCCTCCTTCACCAACACCAAAACACCAGATTTCACGCCTAGAGAGGGAGAGGGTGTGGCCGTGAGTGTTGACAGCAGAGCAAGGAAGAGCTAAGGACTATTGTCGATGGCCGTGGGTGGCCCTGGTGGCGGTTGTAGTGGCGGAAAAAGGTAAGAGCCAACCCTTTCCTCTGTTTTCATCTTTCTGTCGAGTCTTTGGTGGTTGTTCGTGTCTTGTCAAGGCATTGCTGGTGGTGGTTGGTAGAGTAAGGGAGTAGGGTGGTAAGGGACGAGTGTAGTGGTGGTGGTTAGGGAGGTTTTGGGTGGTGGTGGTGGCGGTGAAAGGCGGCAGCGATAGGGGTAGTCAAAACGGGTTTTGGCTACGGTTTTCAGACGGGTTCAGGTGGGTAGTTTGGGGTGGTGCCACCGTGGACTAGGGGGAGGTCGAAACGGTGGCGCTAGGGTGTCTGTGTGCGTGGGTTGGCGGCGAGCAGAAGGGTGGTGATAGATTAGTGTTTTGTGGACAGTGGTGGTGGCCGAGGGGTGGTGTAGGGGCTGCTGTGGTGAGGCTCGGTGGTGAACCAGGCCCAATGTCAGCCCTGGTTCGACTCGCCGGCGGCAGTCGACCAGGTGGGGCTTGGTTGTTGGTGGCTGGGGCGAAGTGGGCAGCAAGCCTGGCGGTTGTCGCGGTGGTTCAGGCGTCGCGTGAGGGGTTTGGGCGAGTGAGATGTCACGGGTGGTGGAGTCGGGTTTTTCGAGTTGTTTTATGGTTGATTCGGGTTTTCTAAATCGTTTAATTCGTCTAGTCTTTTATGTATCATATTCGTATTTAATTTTATTCCCGAGTCTTTTAAATAAATTATTTAATTTAATTCCCGAGTTGTTTAAAATAATTAGAGACGGGTTTTTGAGTCGGGCTTGTTAAAAGAGAAAAGTTACTATATCGGGAAAGTTTCCATTTTAAGAAATTCTATTTTTAGTAACTTCTATTTTGGGAACGGGAATAGTTAAGTAATTGGTGATCATTTCATTATCTTTCGGAGGGCTTAATTATTGTGGATTATCTTGAGCTTCCGACTACTTTGACGCAGTTTTGAGGTAGGGAAATACACTTGACTTAAGGTGTTGTGAGATTGTGTTGATTTGTTGTGTTTCATGTGACCAAGCTGTGACTGTGGACTTGTTCGTGGTTGTGTTTTATGTTATGTTTCATATACTGGAGAATGGTTGGCTGAACTGTTCGTGTTGATTATGTTATCTTATTACTTTGATAGCTGGCATGATTTCATTCATTGGTTTACATATTATGTTGCATTGATTACTGTTGAGCATGGCATATGCATTGGAGTTGGAGGATGGCGTGGTGGTGACGATGATGAGATACGATGTGATGTTGTGACAAGGCCCAGGCTGGTTCTGCAGGACTTGCCCTGGTGTCCTCGGTGCGGTGGCGCAGATCGACTTGGTCGATATATATAGTCTAAGGGATCGGTATGGTGGGCGTTCGGGGTATGAGATGAGTGTGATGAGTTGAGATGGAGATGGAGGTGACGGAGTATCATGCATATCATATTTTATTGTTTAATTGTTTTCCCTACTCAACCTCGTGGTTGACCCTGTGTATTCGTGAACACCTGTGATGAACCGTTTTATGGGGAGCAGACTTGACAGGTTTAAGAGATAGAACGGGAGCTGGATGGGCGTGAGACATTGGATCAGACGACTTAGTAGCTAGATCATCATCTAGAAGACTTTCACTTTTATTTATGTCAGTTTTTTTGTATTTGGTTTGGAAAGAGGATTTGTAATAATTAAGTTAAAATATTATATAAATTGCCTTGGAGTTTAATTTGTTATTCACTACCTCGGGAAACCGAGATGGTAACAGTCCGTTTTATTAGGGAATGTCTTGCTAAAGGCTCCTTCATAAACCGGGGTGTTACAAAGTGGTATCAGAGCGAACGATCCTCAGGCCTAAACCAATGAACCTAATGAACGTAGGATGTGTCTAAATAAAATGAACCCCTGGGAATAAACTGCTAGGAGCTCACAGTGCGGTTAAGAAGGCGCCCTTAATGCGTGCTCTTTTGCCCTCTCAGTTTTGAACCAGGCAACCCAAGAGAAAACGAGTGGATGGGGTAGTTAGAAGGAAAACCTTGGATATAAGCGAGTTGATGTATACCTTGAGACCCATATATTCTAACCATTCTGCCGGACAACGTTACCGTAAGTGTTTTGTATAAATGATGACGTGACCATATGATATCGTGGAGATGAGAATAAATTTTCGTGTTCGGTTTAATAATCAATGAAGTGTTGGATTGTGGTAATCGTGAGCGTGAAAATAATTGCGAATTGATGATAATTATCTGGATAGATGTTGAATGATGTGCTGATAGTACTATTACGTCTAGTGATATGCGGTTATGAGACCCCGAAGCCATACTAGTATAGTATCGTGATAGTAATGAGAGACACCATTGAATTGCTTGTTTCTAGTCGTAGCAATCGTGATTAGATGTAAGGGGTAGGTCGGGATGCGAAGGGACTTCTATGGGATAGATGTTTACGTAAATACAAAAGTGTGAGATTTAAGTTAGGGTGAGTTAGTATCGATAGTATGGTTGTAAGAGTTTGGAACATGGAAAATGAATGATTTAGTGTTGAAATCCGTTTTGTTTGATTTTACTCTGTGATTGATCTTGCTGTCATTTCTTTCCTGTTAATTTTCTACGGATGAAAATTTTATGAGAGATAGCCTCGCGAGTTAGTGTCCATTTGGCGTTGGTTTCATGCTTATAGGATATACGGATTAGGGGTAATAAATGTTTTAGTGGGCTGTGGTCGGGAAGTTCCTGTGCAGTGATGTTTTGACCAACGATTTCGTAAAAATCCTCATTTAAATTGTGTAAATGATTTTTGCATAATTCCAACTCCATCGACTAGAGGGTTCGCATACGTTTTCAAATTTATAAGCCACGAAAATTCTTGATGTCTCTATATTAAATGGTAAGCTTTGCAAACTGACCCAAGTTTCGGACCAATTGCTGTCTCATACTTGTTTGGACCAACTGAGCGGTGAAATTCTTTAAAAAAAAAAAAAAAAAAAAAAAAAAAAAATTGAGTTCTTGAACTTTGGACCTCATTCTTTTTATCACGAACTATTAACTCTCTGTATGTTATGAAAAGTAATGTAACTCAAGTTTTCGTCGATCGGCTGTTTATTCGTGATTTTTGAAAGTTACAACGTGAATCATGACCTGTAAAATGTGCGTTCTATCTTAAGTTTTCATACAATTGATTGATTAATTCATGAGCCTTAGTAATGTGAAATTATAATGTTTTATATGATGGTAGTAGCACGCATGTTCAGTAGCTATATACCTTAACAAGTGATAAAATGTAAAACTTAGTTGATAACATTGTGGGCATGATAGCATGAATGAAATTGGATAGCTTAAATTGATTCTTAATCGAGGGTGAAATGTTTATACGAGTCCAACTGTTGCATACTTCGTATACATTTGGCATGATGTAATGTCTCTGGGTGTGCATCTTATTTGCATAGTGGTCGGGTATATATATAAATATAAAACTATATTGTCATATTTTGGTAAGTTGATGGTGTTAAAAGTTAATTGATCGTTCTAATATACACGCTTGAATAATTATAATAATTGTGTCTAAATGTTCACACGTGTAGGGTGTCATCTGAGTTCCAAGGTCTTCTATGCGAATTTGTGTGCCTCTAGTTATACGTAGTACTTTCATTGCAATAAACTATTTCAGTTGAACCTAAACCTTTAACATGATAATACACAGTGTTGTTACTTCTTATTGAATATGTTCGTTATTACAATGTCGAATATGCTAAAGTGATTCTTGCAATTGTATGGGCGTGATATAAAGGAAACTGTTTGATATAACACGACAATTGGCATATTTATATTCTCGAGTCGTTACTATCAATTATATTAAAATAAAGATTGTTATGATAACTAGGTTGACAATTATAATAGGATAACCCTTGGATGATTCACCTGATATGCATTGGTTTTAATGATAGTTATTATAGTTGCATTTAATTGAGCCTACGAGTTGCCTAGTTATTTAAGTCGTGCAAATCAGAGAAGTTGTCCAAGTTGCTAATCTTTTACCATAGCTAGAATTCTACAAAATATATGATGGCAAATGTATGTTTAAACTCCTTATGCGATATCGTTTGTTTTGCTGAAAATGAGTTGTACTAAGTTGCTGGACACAATTGAACGATATGGTTGCTAAAATGTCAAACACATGTGTGATATGGAATTAATGTTGTTGTCGTCAGGGATCATATGTTGTTACTTTTATTAGCGAGTATGTTTCAGAATTTATATCAAACAAATTGACTAATTCGTGTTGTATGTCTGATGAGTCAAAAGGTTTTGATTACGTGTTATGTTTTCTATGGTTTCAAGGTGTTAAGTAGTGCTTATGTACCGCATGTTTTAATACTCCTGGTGATTTATTAGTGGTAGGGCGGGTCAATTGTTCGAAATTGGTAATGGTTTCGACTTGGGAAAGGAATTTGGTGGAGTCAATGTTAGATTGTATGCTGGCTTACGTGTATTCTTGCGGTTGATATTCCTAAAGTGGTTGTTCCCTGGTAGATAATGCGAACTGTGATGATCTTGAGTTGACCAAAACCCTGGTATTACAACAGTTACCCTGAAAACTTGTTATATAGCTTTCGCACACTTAAACCTCGAGGACGAATCCTTGTCTTAACACCCTTGTGTCTTAATTTGTTAACTTTCCATTTTGTAGGATGGATCCCTACAATGTACACCCGCAAGACTGTTACATGTCACTTGACGCTGACTTTAATGAGCATTGTGAGAAACTTTGTGCTGTCATGGACAAGTATGGCCATAATGGGCACCCTGAGTACTTAACTAATACTCAGTTAAGAGCGTATACCCTTATCGATTCTATCCCTGACTCTGGCATACTAAAGGACAGCAAACGCTTCTATATGAGAGAGTTGACCACCCATTGCATGAGGCTATTCCGTGACCCCAATTACTGCGGCGGGGCCAGATACCCGCCCGAGCATACCTTTGACTTTATAGCAGGTGACCTGAGATATGAATTTTACGCTAATGTATCTGATGCCGAAAGTACGACTGAACCACCCAGGCCAGACTTCGGGGAAGAGGTGAACCAGGAAGGGAATGACATAGAAGTCACCAGAATCAGAGGAGGCGCGACCTAAGAACCGTTAGGTTAGGGCTAGTAACACCATGATCGACCTGTTATGAAACCGTGTAAACCTTTGGCTCCTTCTTGTTGTTCTTTTAGTTTGATGTTGTGTTTTAAGTCAAGCATGAGCTAAGTAATAAGTGTTACTTGTTGACAATCAGTTAATCCCATAATAAAACCTTGCTTTCGACGTTAATGTTTCTGCGCAATCTTTTATCACGTGTTCTTTTCTGTTACATGTTGTTGACAGTGTTTTGTTACATAAGGATATGAAAGTTGAGAAGAGGTTACGAGGACGTAACCATGTTTTTAGTTGGGTAGGATTGTAAAATCTTAATGTTTATGTCCCACTTGTTTATAGATTGTGGTTTTGATCAAGTTGTAGATCGTAGTTTTGACCAAGCTGATGTTTCGTTGCGTGGTACCCACACAAATGAGTCCTCTATGTTGTGTAATTAAACTGCTGCTGTTATGGTGCTCTGATAGTTTGCATGAGTTTATGAGTGGTGATAGGTTTGCATGAAGTAAGTTCCGGGACGTAACTTTCCTTTTAGGAGGGTAGAATGTAACATTCCGTTTCAACCGCTTGAGTCCATGAATCCTTGTACTAGAAAATCTGTTTGGTAGTTGAGCGAACTTCGGGACGAAGTTCATTTTAAGGGGGGAAGACTGTAATACCCCGTATTTTATATTGTTTATCGAGTCGAGTAATTGTGTAGTCGTGTTGATATCGTAAGACCAAGTTACTCGTAAACTTGTTGAGACGGGTTTAACTGAACGATAACTTACCCGTTTACATATCACGTTACCCATACCCATGACCCATTTACCATCTAACTTGATCTTTAACCTAAAATTTTAACCTAATTTTACCCTAACCATACACACCCCTCACCTCACACGCCTCCCTCCTTCACCAACACCAAAACACCAGATTTCACGCCTAGAGAGGGAGAGGGTGTGGCCGTGAGTGTTGACAGCAGAGCAAGGAAGAGCTAAGGACTATTGTCGATGGCCGTGGGTGGCCCTGGTGGCGGTTGTAGTGGCGGAAAAAGGTAAGAGCCAACCCTTTCCTCTGTTTTCATCTTTCTGTCGAGTCTTTGGTGGTTGTTCGTGTCTTGTCAAGGCATTGCTGGTGGTGGTTGGTAGAGTAAGGGAGTAGGGTGGTAAGGGACGAGTGTAGTGGTGGTGGTTAGGGAGGTTTTGGGTGGTGATGGTGGCGGTGAAAGGCGGCAGCGATAGGGGTAGTCAAAACGGGTTTTGGCTACGGTTTTCAGACGGGTTCAGGTGGGTAGTTTGGGGTGGTGCCACCGTGGACTAGGGGGAGGTCGAAACGGTGGCGCTAGGGTGTCTGTGTGCGTGGGTTGGCGGCGAGCAGAAGGGTGGTGATAGATTAGTGTTTTGTGGACAGTGGTGGTGGCCGAGGGGTGGTGTAGGGGCTGCTGTGGTGAGGCTCGGTGGTGAACCAGGCCCAATGTCAGCCCTGGTTCGACTCGCCGGCGGCAGTAGACTCGGTGGGGCTTGGTTGTTGGTGGCTTGGGCGAAGTGGGCAGCAAGCCTGGCGGTTGTCGCGGTGGTTCAGGCGTCGCGTGAGGGGTTTGGGCGAGTGAGATGTCACGGGTGGTGGAGTCGGGTTTTTCGAGTTGTTTTATGGTTGATTCGGGTTTTCTAAATCGTTTAATTCGTCTAGTCTTTTATGTATCATATTCGTATTTAATTTTATTCCCGAGTCTTTTAAATAAATTATTTAATTTAATTCCCGAGTTGTTTAAAATAATTAGAGACGGGTTTTTGAGTCGGGCTTGTTAAAAGAGAAAAGTTACTATATCAGGAAAGTTTCCATTTTAAGAAATTCTATTTTTAGTAACTTCTATTTTGGGAACGGGAATAGTTAAGTAATTGGTGATCATTTCATTATCTTTCAGAGGGCGAATTATTGTGGATTATCACTGAGCTTCCGACTACTTGACTGCAGTTTTGAGGTAGGGAAATACACTTGACTTACCGGTGTTGTGAGATTGTGTTGATTTGTTGTGTTTCATGTGACCAAGCTGTGACTGTGGACTTGTTCGTGGTTGTGTTTTATGTTATGTTTCATATACTGGAGAATGGTTGGCTGAACTGTTCGTGTTGATTGTGTTATCTTATTACTTTGATAGCTGGCATGATTTCATTCATTGGTTTACATATTATGTTGCATTGATTACTGTTGAGCATAGCATATGCATTGGAGTTGGAGGATGGCGTGGTGGTGACGATGATGAGATACGATGTGATGTTGTGACAAGGCCCAGGCTGGTTCTGCAGGACTTGCCCTGGTGTCCTCAGCTACGAGCTGGCAGATCGACTTCGGTCGATATATATAGTCTACCGGGGATCGGTATGGCTGGGCGTTCCGGGGTATGAGATGAGTGTGATGAGTTGAGATGGAGATGGAGGTGACGGAGTATCATGCATATCATATTTTATTGTTTAATTGTTTTCCCTACTCAACCTCGTGGTTGACCCTGTGTATTCGTGAACACCTGTGATGAACCGTTTTATGGGGAGCAGACTTGACAGGTTTAAGAGATAGAACGGGAGCTTGATGGGCGTGAGACATTGGATCAGACGACTTAGTAGCTAGATCATCATCTAGAAGACTTTCACTTTTATTTATGTCAGTTTTTTTTTATTTGGTTTGGAAAGAGGATTTGTAATAATTAAGTTAAAATATTATATAAATTGCTTTGGAGTTTAATTTGTTATTCACTACCTCGGGAAACCGAGATGGTAACAGTCCGTTTTATTAGGGAATGTCTTGCTAAAGGCTCCTTCATAAACCGGGATGTTACAGCGTATGCATGTACTTCCCCAAACCGAGATAGACATTATGTCTAATGTCCTAAAATATGGGGTAGTTCATGCACACAAGATGCAATGCATGAAACTAAATTGTCATTTTGGATTTTCAAAAGTGGGAACAATGAAATAAGAACACCTCAATGGGGCCGAGGTGTTAGTCCTCATGTTGCTAGGACTCTCCAACTATGATCAAGATAAAAATAAATAAAATAAAGAAATAAGTAGACAAACCTCAAGAGGGTAGGAGCCTCTAAAGCTTGCTAGTCCTCCACCATATCATCATTGTCATCATCTTCCTCAATAGAAGTGGACTCATCTCCACTCCCCTCTTCACTTCCTTGCTCACTTCCTTCATTACTTTCTTCATCATCTTCATTAGCCTATTCTTCTTCACTTACCTCTTCAACAATGCCCTCATCATCAACAACCTCATCACCGACAACCTCATCATCACCTGGTCTTTCACCCCTAGATGCACTTGGAAAGAAGACTTCCCTATCCGCCCAACTAGGCAAAGGACATGAAGGATCAAGTAGTCCTTGCCTAGCTAAATGAAGGAGGGGTGGATATTGGGCCAAGTATGCATCTTCCCGATCCTTATAAGCTTGTTTGTACATCTCTTGTATAAGTAGAGTTATGTAGTCATTGCCCACTTCAACACCTTCGGGTTTGAACTCTTGATATTTGAATGGATAGGGTGGTGTGACAATGGAGGAGGAGCGCATTTCAATTTCACCCCTTTGTTGACGGATGATGTATTCGGCTTCCTTTGAGAGTGGAAGAAGGTAGTTTGTTCGATGGACACTCAAACGGCATATCTTGGAAGGCAAAGTAAAAGATCTAGCATCATTGGTGAGCCACCCATATTTGGTGTCAAGAGGATTATGCTTGACCCACTTGTACTTGTTAATGATGGCATCCATGTCAATGAGATGACCCCCTTTTTTCGCCACATACTTGTTATCCTTGTTGAAATTTGGATCAAAGTACTTGGCCAAGAGAGTAACTAGACCTCCATTTACGATAAAAGCGGTGCCTTCCTTTCCACAATCAACATTGAGCCATCTTTCCACCAAGAGCCTTAGAGAATTGTAAGGCTTGGTGAATTCCCTTCTAATATTTAAGGCCGACTCAAGTAGAACACAATCGAGCTTGGTAAAGTGGTTAGTGTCTTTTCTTGCAATGATAGTATTCCCGATGACCTTGTGCCACACTCTAATGCCCGGATGGTGGACTAATAGAGCGCGACAAGCATGAAAGTTCTCAAATTTCTTCCCGGAAATCGCCTCCCAAAGAGGAGCGGGGTCATAATTTTCGGGCTTCTTATAATAACGAGGTGTATCACTAAGACCTAATGCTTTACTCAAAACATCAAAGGTGATGTGCCTATTCACATTGGCAAGGTGAAACTCGATGTATTCTCTAGTCTCTACCTTAGTCACTTTCAATGAACTCAAGAATTCCAAGGTAAGGGAGGGGTATGTCAATTCTCTTGTAGCAAACAATTTTCCCAACCCCATGGCTTCAAAGAAGGCTTTCGTTTGTTCAAGGACACCCAATTTGTTCAAGGCATCTTCACATATGAATTTGGTGGGTAGAATGGATTTCTTAGCATACTTGGCAAATGTATCCCTATGGGAATTAGAAATGAAAATTACCTCCCGATAGTTTGATAATTGAGCAATTTCCGGAGTTGTTGATGTTGTGGCTTCCAAGGGAGGATTTTGTTGTTGTTGAACTTCCAAGTTTGCACTAGCAACCACCATAGCCATTGAAGCTTTCTTTGCTTGAAGGCATTGTTGCCTTTTTGAGAGTGCCTTTGCCTTAAGTGCCTTTGTTGATCCTTTTGTTCTTGCCATTGATGATTATACCAAGAAAAGATTGAAAATATTCAATTTCCAACTATACCCAAATCGATTTTAAGATGAAAGGATTTGCCTTTGTATTTCAAAAATCGACTCAAAGGTTGAAGATTTTGGTGCTTGGATTGATTATTGTTGGAAAAGGAGTGATTAATTGTTGTTGTAAGGAAGTTTGGGTTTGATTTTGTTGAATTTGGTTGAGGAAATCTTGTTTTGGTGATGGAGAGGATGAGGGTTTTGGGGTTTATGGGTAGTGTTTTGAATGTATGAATGAATGAATAAATGTGGGAGGGGTATTTAAAAACACCCGAAATTTTCGAACTGTAGGGGGAAGACGAGCGGATTTCCTTCGGGACGCTCGGATTCTGCCTAATCTGGGTTCAGGAATTCTCGCCTAAAGACGAGCGTCTTTCAGCTGGGACACTCGGATTCTTCAGTTGCAGGACGAGCGGATTCCAATAAAGATGGGCGGATTCTGTTACAGCGAGTTTTCTTATTTTGCACTGGCAAAAAGACGGGCGTCTTTCTGCAAAGACGAGCGGATTCTTCCAGACGAGCGTCTTCTCTGTTGGGACGCTCGGATTCTCAAACAGTCCCAAATTTTTCAATTCTGCAGCTCATTTGGACGGACGGATTCAGCCATAGACGCCCGGATTCCCATAAGACGAGCGGATTCCCCTTAAGGACGCTCGGATTCCACCTGATCTACCCGGATTCAGTTCCATCCGTGCACTTGCATATCCCGTGTCATTTTCATTCTTCAAATCTCGTGTTCTTCATTGTAGGGGCACTACTACGGCATGAATAGCCTAGGCAATTGTTATCCCCACACTAAGCTAAAGCACTACACATCAATAAAATCATTAGTCCCTCCCTCACTTCTCTCAAAAATGATAATTATCTTGATCAAAGCATAAAAATCCAAAAATGACAAAAATGCAATGTAAGAATTAAAATGCAAGTTAGGGAGTTATAAATATTTACAAATGGTGGTTTGGAGAGGACTCCACCAAACTTTCATTCTTAGTGAGATGTTATGGGGGTATGTCCAAGGTGTTGTTGATGTTGCTCAACACCTTGAAGAAGTAGTCAAAAGCTTGTTCATTATCATGATAAAGATCTTCAATAGATCTTTGCACTTGTTGTCCTTCATGTTGGTCTTTATCGATAGCATTACCAATATAGGGATTGGAAATCCCTTCAAACTCATCGTCCCATAGACCACAAACTTCATCTACTTGATCACTAAAGATCTCTTGAGTTGATAGAGACAACTCTCCCACTTTCTTATCTTGGCCAATGAGGCCATTCTCTTCATTGCTTGACTTTGGTGAGCCTTTCAAGCTCTCTTTGTTACAATTCATTTGCTCTTTGAATGGAGCATCATCGATTTTATTCTTCCATTGGAGTTCCGACTTCTTCCTATCATCCTTCCGGCTATAATGATCAACCATAAAACATGGTTCATGCAAACGGGGAGCTCTCATGGTCTTGTCAAGATTGAAAGTTATGCTCTCATCTCCCACTTCTAGAGTAAGCTCTCCATGCTTCACATCAATCACCGCACCCGCGGTGTGTAAGAAAGGTCTACCTAGAATGATTGGAATGTTGGAGTCTTCTTCCATGTCAACAATGAAAAAGTCCACTGGGATGAAAAATTTCCCAACTCTTACGGGAACATCTTCCCATATCCCTAGTGGTGTCTTTGTCGATCTATCGGCCATTTGGAGTGTGATATTGGTGCATTTAAGCTCTCCCATCCCTAACCTTTTACTCACTGAGTACGGCATAACACTCACACTAGCCCCTAGATCACATAAGGCTTTGTTAATCGTGGTGTCGCCAATGGTACACGGTATTGAGAAGCTTCCCGAATCTTTAAGTTTTAGAGGTGAACTCCCTTGAAGTATTGCACTACTCACCTTAGTGAAGGCGATAGTCTCAAGCTTCCGGATCGACTTCTTCTTCGTAAGGATGTCTTTCATGTACTTTGCATAGGCCGGCACGTGATTGATTAATTCCGTGAAAGGAATTGAGACTTCCAAATTCTTCACAATCTCCATAAATTTTCCAAGTTGGTCATCAAATTTGGGCTTGGCTTGACGACTCGGAAAAGGAAGTCTAATCACAATGGGCTCCTTCTCCTTGGCCTTGTCTTCATTTTTCTTTGAAAATTCTTCTTTTGATGGTTCTCCATCCTTGGAGTTTTGCACAATTTCTTCCTTGTCACTAGCTTCCACAACTTCATCCTCAACTTGCTTCTTTGGTGCTTCAAACCTTGTATCACTTCTCAAGTTAATGGCACTAACCGTTTCATGTCTTGGGGGATTACTTTGAGGTGGTAATTGCCCCTTTTGTCTTTGTGAGCTTGAAGATGCTAGTTGAGTCAATTGGGTTTCCAACATTTTGGTGTGAGCTAGGATGTTGTTGATGGTTATTTTCTTTGCTTGACTATCCTTTTGCATTTGAGTGAAAAACTTTTGTTGATTCTTTTGCATTTGGAGGACCGCTTTTTGAACATCAAAACCTTGGTCATTTTGTTGATTGTATGGAGTTTGATTTTGGTAACCTTGGTTTTGGTTGTAAAAGGGTCTTTGATTTTGGTTTCTCATGGGAGGTGGGGTGTATGTTGGTTGAGGGTTTTGAACATTTTGGCTTTTGTATGAGAGATTTGGGTGGAATTTGGTGTTCTCATTGTAATAGTTTGAATAAGGGGTACCACTCTTGTATGCTTGAGAAGCATTCACTTGTTCATTTGTTCCCCTACATTCACTTTGGTCATGTCCCAAAGTTCCACAATTCTCACATATCCCACTTGGGATTGATGAAGATGCCGTCATGGCATTGACATGATGCTTTGGTGATTTTGAGGCTTCTTCAAGCCTAACCATAGCTTTTTCAAACTTCAAGTTGATGGTATCAATGTGAGCACTAAGTTGAGCACCCAATTGAGTAATAGAGTCCACTTCATGCTTTCCTCCTCTAGTAGCCTTGCGAGGTCTACTATATTGTGAGTTATGGACCGCCATTTCCTCAATCTTGTTCCAAGTTTGATTGTCGTCAACTTCGGTGAACATTCCATTTGATCCCATGTTGAGAATATTTCTTGAATCTTCATAAAGACCGTTCCAAAATTGTCGTACCAAGAACCACTCGCTAAGTCCATGATGAGGACATGAGCGGCAAATTCCTTTGAATCGCTCCCAAGCTTCATACAAAGATTCTTCATCTCTTTGCTTAAAGCCCGTAATTTGAGCTCTTAGCATGTTAGTCTTTTCCGGTGGATAGAACTTTTTGTAGAAAGCTAGAGCCAATTTCTTCCAAGAATCAATTCCGAGAGTAGCCTTATCAAGGCCTTTCAACCATTGTTTTGCGGTGCCAATTAGAGAAAAAGGAAATAAGACCCATCGAATTTGGTTTTGAGTTACGCCGGTTTGAGAAATCGCATCACAATAGTCACAAAAAGTCTCCATATGAGAGTGAGGGTCTTCACTAGGAATCCCCCCAAATTGGCTTCTTTCGACTAATTGGATAAATGCGGATTTGGCAATAAAATTTCCGGTTAAGTGTTGTGGTGTGGGAGTACCATTGGGTAGGTTCTCCGAGGTTGGTACGGAATGTGATGAAAATTTAGGCATTGTGGGTTGATTTTGTGTTGGATTTTGTGTTGGGTTCTCCTCACCTTCTCTTGCAAAAGGGTTGATGAACTCAATAGTGTTTGGTACAACCTCACCAATACCTCTCAAAGTTCTCCTAGCAAGTCTTCTATTGGTTGTCAAAGTCCTTTCAATTTCGTGATCAAAGGGTAACAAGTTACCTTGTGATCTTCTAGACATGCAAAATATCAAACAACTCAAAAATAATTAGAACAAACCTTGAGGAGTTTTACTTCCCCAAGGCAAAAAAAGACACAACTGATAACAATACAAGAAAATCTAAATCAAGTTAACACCGTCCCCGGCAACGGCGCCATTTTTGGTCGGACTCTCGAGGAGGTTTAGTTTTCAGTACTTGTCATTAGGAGCACCTAGACCAAAACACAATTTATAACTTCACAAACAACTCTACAATTAGTAAAGAGGCAAGTAAAGGTCGGATCCCAAGGGACGGGAATTGAGATGAGATTTTCTATTGCAACTAGTGGTGTCTAAGGGTGTCACAATTTGGGGTTTGAAATAGAAGATCACTAAACTAAATAGCAATGAAAGTAAACAAGCAAGATGATTAAAAAGGGATGTAAACAATTGATAAAAGGCACTAGGGTGTCATGGGGTCATAGGGGATTCATGGGATTTGATCATACAAACATATTCTCAAATTATAAGCAAGCAATTATTGTTGTGATGGATTGAGTTGGTTTATATCTTACAATCCTAGGAAAGTTTGGGTCCCGGAGCCGAATCGATTAGATTGTACAACACCTACAAGTCGACTTAATCTTCCCTACTCAACTATATGCATGGTCTAATGAGACTCGAGTTGGTTTATGTCTTACAAGTCTCATTGAAAAGATAGGTGATGGGTAAAAAATGCAAGGATTCATAGGCTCGCCTTTCATCAAACATAACATGTGCATAAGTTGAGATCACAACAAGCAAGCAAATAAACTATGAAAACATATTAGATTAAGCATGAATCATCCCCCATGTTGGTTTCCCTTAATTACCCATTAACCCTAGCTAAGGAAACTACTCACTCATTATCATGTTGAACATGCTAGCAAGGTTGTCAATCATACCAACAAAATGAAACATGATGAATAAATGAAAATGATTAACAATAATTAAAAAGGGATTAAGAGAATTATACCTACTAATGATTCCAATGATAAAGCAAAGAATAATAGAAGTACTTGATGATTGATTGGAAGGTTGTCAATCTCCCAATAATAACCCAAATAATCTTCAATTACCCAAAACAAAGGATGAACAAGAGAGAGATTAAGGAAATGAAACTTGTATTAAAACTTGATTAAATGTTGATTACAAGATTAAAGAGAGATTTGATTGATATTAACTACACTAAAGATTGCTAAGAAGAACCTACTCTTCTAATTAGCCTAATGAGGTATTTATAGTGGGGATTAGTTACATAAATTAGGGTTTACTAAGGGCTTAAATGACGATTAAGTCCTTGAGGAATCGCCGGTCTCTAGGGAGACTCCGGTCTCCTTTTCGCCGGTCTTTGAAAAATATGCGCATCCTTCCTTGAAGCTTGTAAAAGACGAAATGGCTGTTAGAGAATCCGGGCGTCCAGGGCACGGGACGGGCGGATTCTGGGTGTTTTGGACGGGCGTCCACAGGGGGAAGACCCTGGATTGTGGGTGCTGGACGGGCGTCTTGTGGACAGTCCGCTCGGATTGTCTTACAGCTTCTTTCCTTCTTCTTTTCTTCCTTTTTCTTCATAAAATCCTTGAGGATTTCCTCGGGGATGCAAGGATCTTTTCTCATCATTGCCCATCTATTATAGTATGTACAAAGGCCTTCTAGTCTTGTTTCTCTTTGATGCTTGGTCATTGAATTCAATCAATTTAGCTTCATTTTGCCATGAAAATGCAAGGTTTGCACTCCTTTCCTACCAAGGACACAAAACCTCAAAGAATATGCAAAACAAAGGACTAAAGACAATAAATGACCCAAATATGCACTAAAAAGCATGGGAACAAGGCTAATTCGGGGACTAAATATGCTCTAATTATGGTCACATCAGAAGGTCAACTTCTCTTGTCTTGTGACCAAAGAACTTGACCAAAGAACTTGACCACAAACCCTAGCTAACACCCACTCGTCCCTTCTCTATAAAAGGAGCACCACTCCTCACTTTGAAAGCAAGACTTTCCTGAGAATTTTCTTAAGTTTGCAAAATTGGTTTCAAGTTTAAAATCATTTTTAATATTTTGCAAAAGCTTTCAAAGTCTTCAAGTGTTATAGTCACAACAACTGTTACTTTAAGTATTGAACTCTTTCACTTATGAACCGTTTGATCTTGTAAGTTGTCAATACCAATTCTTGTTAAGAATAAGTCCGTGGAAACTTGATCCTTGTAAAACGTTGTAAGTAAGAGTGTATAGTTCTAGGACGGAGTAGTCCTTGAACTTGAGTCGCAACCGGAGTAGGTTGTTGGTGTCGCAACCGGAGTAGGTTGTTGGTCTTTTTATTGTATGGGTTTTTAGTAGTCGGAGTAGATCACTAAAATATTCAATAAAAAGTTGATTGGACGTAGGCTTTTGAGTATTAGCCGAACCAATTCAAAAATCTTGTGTTCTATCTTTGCTTACTTTTATTCCGCTGCATTTATTCTTTTCGAGCTTCTTTGTTTGCTTTACTTTGAAGTAACAGTCAGAACCATTGTTACCCTCACAGTTCAGCAAGTAGTTACTTACTTTTCAATACTCGTTTAATTAGTCAATATTAATCGATGTATTCATAACCTCTCCACATTATCAAACAACTTACTTTAATCCAATAAAGTTTAAGTTGAAATTTTAAAATAGTACCTAATTCACCCCCTCCCCCTCTTAGGTACTTGAATCCATAAACTCTTCACAAATGCTGAGAAAAACGCTCTCGAATCTAAAGTTAAGGCTAGTGATGCTATAACTTCAGAGCTAAAACTCAACATTAAGAATCTTCAAGCTAAAGTTATAGCTAGTGATGCTAGAACTTCTGAGCTGACGAAAGTCAATGAGATTTTAAAATCTGAAGTAGATGGCAAAAATAGTGTGGTTTCCGAACACAAGAAAGAAATTACATTTCTTTCTAAACAATTAGAAGAAGCCAAAGACAGCATGTCTAAACTTAGAGAGCAACATGATAATGAGAAACGTATCTTGAATGAACGTTTTGATAAATATCGTGAAGATATTAAGAAAGGTAACTCTTCCAAAGATTCGAGTGTAGATCATTTGAAATGTGAAAAAGAAATCGAGTCCTTGAAAGAATTACTCTTACATGCACGAAAAGTTCATGATAAGTGGGAAGGAAGCACAAAAGTTTTAAACTTCCTTACCAAACAATCTGATAATAACATGAAGATGGGACTTGGTCATGAATGCTATAGCAGTAGAGACCATGATAAATGCAAATCCAATCCTTCTGATCGTGATTTCAGAAAAAGAAAATATGTCAACCTTCCAGAATATTTGATTTGCAATTACTGTGGTTTTACTGGACATATTCAAGTCAATTGTGTCAAACTTGCTTTGGATAAGCAAAAGAATGTCGAATCTGTTGAATCTTGTGATTTCATAGTTGAAGATGATGTCTCGACTATAGATGAATTTGACAACAATGAAGAATGTAATAATGAGTTTAGGTGGACTTATGATATGGCTTTCGATTACTCATCTCTTCCTCCAAAATCAAACAAAATGAATGAGAATAAAAAACATACATTTAAGTCTAAAGTTCATAACACTAGGACAACGCCTAGAGTATCTCATGTTCCATTTCCTAGACAAAGACCAAGACAACTCTATGTTAAAGCCAAAAGAATAATAAGACAAGTATGGGTTAGGAAGGATCAAATTTATAGAGTCAATAACCATAAAGGACCCAACTTAGCTTGGGTACCTAAAAGCCTTATTTGATTCATATGCAAGAAGTGGTGAAAGAAAATAATCTATGGTATCTCGACAGTGGATGTTCGAGACACATGACAGGAGACATAAATCTTTTTCTTTCACTAGAGCTCTTTTTTGGCGGAAAGGTCACCTTTAGAGATAACAAGAAGGGCAGGATCATTGGAGTAGGAAAAATTGGAATTTCAACCTCTCATTCAATCGAGAATGTATATCTGGTAAGTGGTCTTAAACATAACTTACTTAGTATTTCTAAATTATGTGACAAAGGTAACAAATTTGTTTTTCATACCAATGGTTGTCGTATCATAATTGAAGGTACTAGTAATGTTCTGCGTGAGGGTCACCGTAGGAGGAATGTGTATATGATTAACTTAAATGCTGTCAATACAAATTCCTTCTCATGTATGAAAATAACCCTAGATGAGTCTTGCTTGTGACACAAGAGGTTTGCACACATTAGTCCAACTATTTTAAAAAAACTTAAGTCTATGGATTTAGTTGAAGGCTTGCCCTCAGTTAAATTCGAGCAAGAGAAAATGTGTGACTCATGTTCCCGTTGCAAACATGTTAGATCCTCATTCAAACCTAAGAGAGTAGTTAGTACTAAACGACCACTTGAGTTAGTACACATGGATTTATGTGGACCTATGAAAGTTGGAAGCCGTGGTGGATCAAAGTACGTATTTGTTCTAGTCGATGATTACTGTAGATACCCAGTATCTGCACCTTCCAAAAACCACCCGATGATGATCGGACTATAACGTGTTTTTGATATGCGCGCGTAGAATTGGCTATACATGAGACGGTTTAATGCATTACTCGGATATGAAAAATGATTTCAAGAGTTTTCTAACTTCATTTGTATTAAAATAACACTATTTAGAGTTAAAACCGTCTTCGGATCCAAAACCGACTCAGAAACCCGCAACTCGAGTCAACCTGAGTTAACCCGAGTCAACCCAAATCTCGAATGTCGAAAATAATACCATGAATGTCTTTATCATGTCATTCCTTTAAAATGACCCTAATTAGAGTCAAAACCGACACCGAGCCAAAAACCGACTCGAAATTCAAATCCCGACTCACACGGGTCAAACCCGAGTCAAGCACACAAAACACCTACCTCAAGTAACACCTAAAATCATCTTATTAGATGCCCATATTGGTACACGACATCCTATTTGATTGCCACAAATCAAACCAACCAAACAATGGATGGAGAATTGGCCACGTCCAAAATGAAAAGGACAAGGCACCCCATTGCATAGCAGGCTTGCTCGCGCCTCAATGGGGTGTCTGCTTAGCCTCCAAGCAAACTCAACCGACCTACCATCCCACATTTCTCTATAAATACCCACCATCATGAAAGATCATAGATCCATATTAGACTCTCTAATAAAAATTAAATTATCTCATAATTTATTATTTTGGTGATTTATGTAACATGCATGCAAATATAAAAGCATAAAAAGGAAAGTTTAAGGAAAAACAATTTCCTTAGATTGAGAAATGGTAGTAATTGGGCACAACCAAGATCACCCATCTTGGTTGTTCTTGAGCTATTAAGAATGGCAAGATCGTCCAATCTTCAAATTAGAAGAGCTCCTTTAAGTTGCACCCAAGAACAAACCTCCAACTCATATGATTAATTTTAACTAGAAATTAATCATATAACCCTTGAATATTATGTAAATAATACTAACACTCTTAGTATTGATTTTGTTTTACTAACAATCTTAGTAAAAATGATGCTTATGATTTTTAGAGAGAGAGACAAATTATTTTTCACATGCAAAAGTGTACAAGTGAAGTAGTGTCAAAATGAACAACAATTGGAGTGTATAAAGGGGGAAAGTGGCGGGTGGAGTGAGGGAGTCAACTTGTTATAATTTTTGTCCAATATTTATCACATGCACATGATCATATGACAATATTATGGAAGAATAACAAGCAAAGTGAAATGATTATAATCATTCACTACACTCCATTTACACGGTCCAATTGTCCCATTTACGGGTCCATTTTGGTTCTAATATTTGTCGCATAAATACGTGTAAATTTTATTTAAACATCGTACTATGTTTAAATACTTCCCGATTAATATCGTCTAAAACACTCCGTAAATATACGTGTACCGCTACACATATATTTTTACGTACCAATACTAATCACATTAGTCAATTAGTACTAATTTAATAATTAACTGCTTAATCATTAATTCCCGTCTCAAATAATTATTTATTCAATTATCGCATAATTAAATAATAATTTCCGCACCTCGAGTTCACAACTCGATATCTCTCTAAATCAATTTGATCGACTAACCTTTTAGTCATTTTATCAAGGGACTAATTTAAGCTGTATCTCATACAATTAATTAGCTTTCGTGTTGGGGCTCGTTCCTTTAGGTGTGACCGAGAGGGATCAGCTGAACACCGCCGTCTCACGACAGTAACGTCAAACCCTAGTTGGCCAACCGTTACCGGTATACGTTGATCAGCTGACTAGTATTGCCAATGAATATCTCATGCATATTCCTTAATGAGATTTAATAATATTATCATGCACTATTGTGGAGGACAAAACTCCAACAATCTCCCACTTGTCCGAGACAAGTTGTGCGATGATTATAACACACAATTGTGGATAACTCCTTATCCCAACAATATCCTGCTTGTACTGTACAAGGGTGTGTTACCGATTCTCTTGTCCGTTTTAACAACAATATCCTACTCAATGCAAGGTGTTTGTCAGGTCGCACTTACACATGAACATATCGCGAGTGGTTTTCTCGATCGGGAGTGTGACTACCTGACTGGAAAAATCTCTCACAAATTACTTCCGAGCGTGGCCATGCATTTGTAGTCATTAACTCCTGGAGTGGCCTTGAGATATAGTTACCCAACGTGGGTGGACAATTCCTGTTTGCCCTATCTATCCTATTGCACAATACAGATCACCATGACCTAGTAAATACCCTTTGGCCTCCTTTCACGGCACGACCTAGGATAAAAACCAAAGTCACTCGGAAACGGCACTTGATCAGATAATAGTCTCCAGTCAAAAGAATCGACTCATTGGAACATCTTAGAGATCCCTGCCACAACCAGGCGTCTATAATAGAACTTAGGGACTCTCTAAAAGGTCACTGTCCGGCAAAGTGTCACACACTCTGCCTATGTAATCGACTAGTAATCACGTATGACCATATGGTGTTGAACAACCATCAATCGACTTACAATCTAGTCACTCCGAGACGTCACCTCATTAAGTGACTAGGGACAAAATACAATGTTCATCTTGTTCACTTGAATAGTGTTCAACATTGTCTCCACAACTTATTCAGATAAACAAGGTATTCAATGTTTTCAGTCAAACTGAATAATTGAGTTCTTAAAGAAACTCTAACAATGAATGCGATCATCACTTATGTAAATATCAATATTCTATCCAATATTTACATAACGATCTTTAGAAATTAAGGTATACTCCTCAATTCGCATTGAGATGACATAACCATCATGTCTACCTTATGCGAACGGCTTTAGTTAGAGGATTAGCAACAGTTGCATCACTCCTATTTCGATTGTTATTTTCCTTTGTTCTATGCAATCTTTTCATCACATAGAGCCTTTCTAAGTACATGTCTAAACAAGTTTTTAGACTCTGGTTCTAAAGCCAGTCAAACACTCCCACTGTTTTCACAGTCTCTTGGGATACGATATTCGGCTAACAGAACTACTCTAGTCCCATTAAATTCCGGTTATCAACTATCTCTATTACAACATCGGATGTTGTAATGTACTTAGCTTTCGTTCATGATTTGTACGTATAACACTTATACATACACATCCTTTATATGACATCTTTTATGTATGACTCCTCATACATGTTTGCTATATACATGTATAACTTCTTATAAACATATGTATAACTTCTTATACATATTATTCTTTATGCACATAGCACTCTTACATGCTAACCATTCCTTAACTAGGCCCATAACATCTTATAAGCATAGGAATGTTTCCGTGTAATCCTTTTACACATAATTTACAAATTCCTCCAAACTACAAGAGTAAATCCTCAGTGCTTCTCAAGTACTCAAGGTTGCTCTTGATAATTATCTAGTGACACTCACTAGGAAATGATTGGTAATGACTTCTCATATTCTCAATATGATAAGTCCCGACGAGAGCAACTTTTAGCATATTTAATAGATCCTGCAGCGGAAGCACAAGAGATCATATTAATTGTTCAACAACTTGAACGAGTCAAGAAATTTATCACATAAGTCTCTTGACTATAATGCTAATATCCATGGAGATCTATCTCATTAGATCTGGATATTTAAGATGCGCCATGCTACTCTCAAGTATTCACCCGAGAATATTTCTAGTCACTAATATCTCAAACACATATTTAGACTAAGAAACATCACCTTAGCTACATTTCTAGTCACTAATATGTCAAACACATATTTAGACTAAGAAACTTACTTTAGCTCCCACTAAACTCCATGTATCATCATGGTACCTCGAAACTCGAGTAATACCATTTTGATAGACTACATGATTGAACCCAAAGTTCCAACTCTTTGACGTATATAGATCACAAAAGGGATCTTTCAAGCATGCCAGACTTCTTAGCATTGACAAGATCAACAAAACTTCTCCGAAGGAGAAAGT
The DNA here is from genome assembly GCF_048544455.1 of Silene latifolia. Taxonomy (NCBI): domain Eukaryota; kingdom Viridiplantae; phylum Streptophyta; class Magnoliopsida; order Caryophyllales; family Caryophyllaceae; genus Silene; species Silene latifolia. The sequence goes on along the minus strand of NC_133532.1, from coordinate 93,023,025 downwards.
TTCGTTATTCTTTTGCCGAATCTCATCCTCATGAGAGGCTATATTGCTAAGAACATACTAATTGATAAAGGCATTTGGGTTGTCACAAACTTTCAACCCAAATTTTAAACATCTTATGTAACCTTTATGACAAGATCAAGGTAACCTACCAAAGTATTCACCTTAAATCAAGTCTCGAAAACATCTCGTGTTTCCTTCCTTATCACATCTTGTGTAAGGAAACCAATTCAAATTGCATGGTGACACGCTATCACATAGAGTTCATGCTATAGAAAAGCCTTTGATGAGGGTTTAAGATTCGTCACTTTTGAAAAGTAACGCAATATTATGGCAAAATTATCTCCTTATAACCACTGAGCCACAATAAAGAACGTCTTCTTGCATTGTACTCACCACTGAGCCTTAATAAAGAACGTCTTCTTGCATTGTACTCAGTTTGTGGGTCTTGGACTTCCGTAAGTTCAAAACTTCTCCCACTCTGTCTTCCAGAAAATGAAAATCTTTCTGGAAAGACAAAGATTACGAGCCACAAACTCTTTGTTCTCGTTTTGGAGGAGTAAAAACCAAGTGGTTCAATTTTGGATAACCCTCACAAATACATAAATTGGTTCTGAACATAAACATTTATGGTCCCAAATGTATAATAATGACAAGTTAGGGACCCTCCCTACCCATATCTCATATGGAGTCATTAAGGCTATTATAGTCGGGTTTTAAACTTTTAGTGAGAAAATTGCTTACAAAATTGCGAAAAACCTCAAACTATATCTCATAAAGTTGGTTTATCTTCTTGGCTATACCATACTCTATGGTTCACAATCTTCTTAGTGATTATCAAGGTCATTACTTGATATTACCCATTTGATCTTCAAAGTCATTACTTTGAAATTTCCGATCAACATTATGATCTTGTCGTGCTTTTGGTTTACTACTTCATTTTGAAAATATAACACGTTTCAAAAATCACTTTTATGTCTTATTAAATAGATACGAGGTTTTCATATCTACTTAACATTACGGTAAAAGTAATTTAAGTATATTTATAACCAACTATCGGCCTTACACATCCGTATGTATATGGTCAATCACCTCACTATTGTGTTTCTTTTCAAAAGAAAACATAATTTATGCACACACACCATAAGATTCTCAATCAAATGGTTGTTCGATGTGCTTATCGTTAATTCGTTTAAACGAATTTACTTGAGGTTTGATCAATTTGGGTTCACCAATTTAGAAACATTAAAATCTACAAGATAATATAATATTTAGTTTTCGTGAAGAATATAAAATTCCTCTAACTTGAGTGGTCTAAACCAACCACCAAGTTATCATACGAGTAGGTACAACCTTTTGTTTTAAATCACATGAGTGATGCCTTCTATGTATTAACATAGATGATTACATTCTTTTAAAACCAAATTTAGGTACATTTGTCCCTATCGAAATTATTGCTACTCTAGCACCATTTCGATACAAAATGTCCTATGCTAGACGTCTTACGTTTTATCAATTCATGTAAACTTCTTTACAAAGAAATGACCCGTACTTGGTATCTCATACCAAGATAGTGGGACTAGCCTATCCATAGAGTAGATGTCTCTTTCAACTTTGTTCTATCGCATACATCTAGGGTTGATTCTTCTTAACTCCCACTCACTTTCACATTCCTCTTTGATTCAATCAAGCAAAAATGAATCTCATGAAGACCTCTCTTCATATCATTCGTGATATTTTATACACTTAGTAAGAGTGAATTACTATAAAGTGAGTGCAACATGTGGCAAAATCTCAACTTCTTGCGAAATTAGACTACCTAACTGTTGGAATATGTGTCCTCCGACAATAATGCGATCAGAACTGTTGATCATGATGATCACATGTTTAAGTCTCATTTTAAAAGAATACAATTGGGAAGTATATTTTACTGTCAACTGGTCCACACATATCGGTAATGATTGGCTGACTAGAGTTTGACATTACTGTCGTGCGACGGTGGTGATCAGTTGATCCCCTAGGTCATACCTATAGGGCAGCACTCTTAATTGATCAATTAATTGATCGTATAACGTTACGAGTAAATTAATTTAATTAAAATTGACGGACGATTTTGGAAGTAATATTTACGTATCTCATTGAAATTGATTAAAATGAGATACGGTCTGAGTAATCGAATTGTATCATTACTCAGATGAAATTATTGTTTAAGGAAACAATTAAATTTGAATGAATTATTATAAATACAAATTGTTGTGATTTATAATTGGTAAAATATTTTGGTACAAGTAATTATGAATTACTAAGTCGATTTTTGTATATGACGTATTTTTATTAATACGTTGATTTTTAATATGTTAAAAATACATAACAAATTTATGTAACATATGACATGTGACATATTGACAATTGACAAAAATAAAATGGATTCCATGTTATCTATATGTACCGAAAATAAGAGGCTCATTAGGCAAATATTGTGTTGGAAATATTAGTGGAAAACATGATGATTACAAAATAGCTAGCCATGCAAAACCAATTATTCTTGTGAAGGCAACCATGAGCATGCATTGGCTCTTTTGTTCCTCCTCTCCCACCCGGTTTTGGGAAGAAAACCCTTGTGGTTTTTCTTCTTATTTTTGCCCAATATTCACTAAGATAGTGACTTGTGATTATTATTCATTCATTCATCTAAAAACAACAAGTTTTAGAAATATAAAATTTCCTCTACTCTTCCTCTCTCTCAACCGGTTTTGGGAGTAAAACCAAATAATTTTTGGGTCAATTTTTCTTACAAAATTAATATTGTCTAGTATACATAATATTAATTTTATTAAGAGTGTGTCTTGGGTATAAATCCTTGGGAGAGATCCTACACTTGGGTCTTTGTTCATCCATTGAGGATAGCACAAGAAAAAAAGAGAAGGAGATCTCTTTTGTGCCCATATAAACCGAAAATCACAATGTAAGATGAAGATTCTTCTTTTAAATTGTTTATTGTTTGCATGCATAAGATCACCATTTAATTTTATGATAAATTAAGCTAATACATATATGAATATGTTAAGTATATAGATCTAATTTTCCTTCAATCGGTATCAAGAGCCATGGTTGTTTGCATGCAAATCGGTTAAAAGTTTTTCCGAGTTATAAAGATTAACATATAAAACTTGTATAATTTGTGTTATTATGATATATCACGAAATTAATTTATGCATGTTAAAATTTTTGGTCCTAAAATGTTTTTAGGATATTTTGGTTATTTTATGGATTTTTATTGTACATATTACATAATAATGACATTAAAAATATGATTTTATGAATAAAATGTCATTTTCGGACTAAAATTAGCTAAACTTCGAATTTTCCAGTGATTTTTGGCTATATTATCACATATATTATTTTGAGATGACCTGTAAATTTTCATAATTTTTGGACTTCTTATGCTCGAAAAATGGATTTTTCATTATTAAATTCGGATTTAGGTGAAAAATAGGTTAATATGAGATAAATTTCGAATCTGGTCATAGAAATTTAGTATGTAGTCACATGCAATTTTACAAGATGTGTGTAAAATAATAGGCTATATTAAAGTCTTTTTGCATGATTTATGGATTTTTGAAGAAAAATAGCATGAATAGTGACTTTATTAGTGAAATATTAATAAAACATACTCTATGACTAAAGAAAAACATTATATGTTGCATTTTATTATCTTTTTTAGATCTAAAATTGAAAAGTTAATGAATATAATTTTTCACATGTTTTTATGATTATTTAGGTAAAACCGATAAACCGCAACATTGTTTTTCCGGATAAATTTTGAAATTTTTAACCTATGTTTTTGAATATTATGAGTGTCATGGTATTTTTCCAGAATGTTCATGAGTTTAAATTTCAAATTTCAAATTTATTTGAAATTTTGTGATTTATTTGAAGTTTATAGCTTATTTTTATAATTTTAAGTCCATTAATGAACAAATTTTAGAAATATGAGTTAATTATGGTCAAATAATTAGTGAAGTCTAAATTTTGAGTCCTAAGAGGTTAGGGTAATTAACTTATGCATAAATATGAATTTATGTAATTTTGTGATTACAAAATGTTGAAATCACGCAAATCCGTAAAAACCGAGTAATATACGATATTGGCTATTTAAAGGCGATTTAGCATAAAATTGGGCATGTTCATACATATTATAATGCTGCATTTTCTTTATGATTGTCATAATTTTATTTATGTATTTTTTGAATTATGTAATTTTTACTTAGTATGGCCTTAGTTTTTAATTGGTATTTCCCGAAATGTATGGGAATATCGATTCGGTTGTAATTTTATTGTGATCTCGTATCACCGTTTTGTAATTTAATAGATTTATTTTATTATAGTTACAAATGTATAATAGGAAATTATGTAATTTATTATGTAATTTTATTTATTCCGGAGTTCCCAAAGACGGATTTCTTCAAGATGGCGATACATAAAGACGGTGTTACCTCGAGATGCGTGACACAACCGAAGTTCAAGGGACCAATGGAGTTGGTTTCGGAATATGTAATAGTTAAATAGTTTTCTATTTTTAGGAAGGCCATACTAGGATTTATTTTATGTTTTGCATTTTATTTATATGTCACATGCATCGCTAAATCGCCATAACTAAAACATGCATCATCATCTTATCGAGTTCATCGACCGTGTCAAATACAATTATCGTAGTTCACCGCTTTAGTTCACTTAAAACGTGATAGATAATAAATTGACATGACCTCTCGCAAAAACAATTAATTGAGACATAGCCTTACCAAATAGTAGAAACCATGAAAACCTATTTCGCGAGGGAGTGCACTCGGCCATCCCGGGGTACAAACCTTGTTACATAGGGGAAGTGGGTGATGAATGTCTATCCACCGAATTCGTGTTGATGAGGGTTTCATCGGCTATCCCGTGCCCAAGTTAATGTGAATTTGGATCATGGACACATTTATTCGAAATTTGGATTGACCTCAACGGAAGTATTCGTGACCGTAGTCGCATGTGTTCCGGGCTATAGATAAACATTAGAGTAATTTTATCGACCAAGAGTTCTAAAAGTAGAATCGATTAAACGTTAATCCACCAAGTTATATTAATAAGGGTTCCATCGGCTATCCCGTGCGTAAGTTGATATGAATTTGGGTCTTGGAATCATTTATAATAGTTGGGTAGAGGTCACTATTTAAATGTTCATATCTTGTCAATCTTTTTACAAGTATGATTTAAAAAGACAAATGTTAATATTTCCTTTTCCTCCATACTTGTAGTTCATTACAATGAATCCATCAAATGCTACCGCACCGATAACTATTGAGTCTTACCACAATGTTTTTGACGACGTTTGCTCTAACAATGATTTCGACACTACTAGAGAACTTCGTTTTGGGATAGGTTCGGATGGAAACCTTAACTTCATCACTTCTTCTAAACCACCTACTACTACTAGATCTCGTGTGAGCCCGTCTCAGGAAGACTACCTCATACAATCTATAGGGTCTTTGTCTCTGGAAGATAAAGATGCCAAAACTAGTGGGAGCTCAAGCAATCAAGCTCTTGCTTCAAAGGGCAAAAAGTTCAAGAAGAAGGGAAAGAAAATCAAAAACTTCAAGCAAGTTAATAATGAGTGCCATTATTGCTATGGCATGGGACATTGGCTTAGGAATTGTCCCGTGTATTTGCGAAATATAAGGGAATGAATCATCACTCCAAAAGGTAAAATTCCTAAGGAAATTTATGTTATTGATATAAATTATACTTCCACTACGACATGGGTACTAGATACCGGGTGTGGTTCTCACCTTTGTAATCATTTACAGGGTTTAAGAGATGTGGAGAGGCTTAGCAAGGGAGATGTGGATCTACGCCTTGGAAATGGAGCTCGAGTAGTGGCCGCATCCAAAGGAACTTATGTTCTAGCTTTGCCTAATGGATTTGAGTTGTATTTACATAATTGTTTTTATGTGCCTACACTCTCTAAAAACATTATTTCAATCGCCATGCTAGACATGGACGGTTTTTGTTTTGTCATTAAGAACAATCGTTGTACTATTTCAAGGAATGATTTGGTTATAGGCCAAGCTTCTTCCATCAATGGCATTTACATTTTAGAGACCTCAAATCCGACTAATGATATTTATAACATTCAATCAAAGAAACTCAAATCAAGTGACCCAAGTGAAGCGTTCATTTGGCATTGTCGATTAGGTCACATAAACGAGAATCGCATTAAAAGATTAATTCCGACTAATGTGATTACACCATTTGATTATCAATCATATGGTACATGCGAATATTGCCTACTTGGCAAAATGACTCGTAATCCTTTTAGTGGTAAAGGGACACGAGCTAGTGAACTATTGGGACTCATACACACCGATGTATGTGGACCAATGAGTATCACCGCTCGTGGAAATTATGACTACTTTATAACCTTCACCGACGACTTGAGTAGACATGGGTATGTCTATTTAATGAAACATAAGAGTGAGGCGTTTGAGAAATTCAAGGAATTTCAAAACAAAGTAAAGAACCAATTGGACAAAAAGATAAAAGCACTACGTTCCGATCGTGGTGGAGAATATCTTAGCCTTGAATTCGATTCACACTTGAAAGGTTGTGGTATTATATCACAACTTTCTCCACCCGGAACACCACAACTCAATGGTGTTGCCGAAAGGAGAAATCGAACCTTACTTGATATGGTTCGATCAATGATGAGCCAAACCGATTTACCAAACTCGTTTTGGGGATTTGCGATTCAACCCGCAATTATATCTTTGAATAATAGTCCCACTAAGGCCACCGGAAAAACTCCATTTGAGATGTGGAAAGGAAGAGTTCCTAATCTATCCTACATGAAAATTTGGGGATGTGATGCTTACGTCAAGACTAAGAATGACAACAAGCTTGCCCGAAGATCCAAAAAATGCACCTTTGTAGGTTACCCCTCGAATTCTCGAGGATACTACTTCTACAAACCTCAAGATAACAAAGTGTTTGTGTCTTGCGAGGCTGTCTTCTTAGAAAGAGACTTTATTTCTAAGAGACAGAGTGGGAGAAATTTTGAACTTGACGAAGTTCAAGAGCCACAAACCGAGGTAGAAACGCAAGAAGATGTTCCTTCGTCGTCTAACGCGGTTATACCTCCTCCACTAAGAAGAACGAGTCGAGTAATTCGCCATCCCGATCGATATGTGGGACTTATCGAAGAAGATGGGACACTCGATGTGTTGCTTATAGAAAGTGACGAGCCCGCCACCTACAAGACTGCAATCTCTAGTCCAAATTCCTCCTTATGGCTTGAAGCCATGAAGTCCGAAATGGATTCTATGCATGAAAACCAAGTTTGGGACTTGGTAGATTTGCCTAAAGGGGCAAGACCCCTTCAATGCAAATGGATATTCAAAGTCAAGAATGGCATAGAAGGACATGATGATGTCTACAAAGCTAGGCTAGTGGCAAAAGGATTTACCCAAGTCCAAGGTCTCCATTATGATGAGACCTTCGCCCCCGTAGCCATGCTAAGATCCATACGGATTTTGTTAGCGATCGCCGCATTTCATGATTATGAAATATGGCAAATGGATGTCAAAACCGCTTTTCTAAATGGGCATTTAGAAGAGGAGGTGTACATGATACAACCCGAAGGTTTTGTTGATTCTAAAAATCCTAACAAAGTGTGCAAGCTTAAGAGATCCATTTATGGTCTTAAGCAAGCATCTAGAAGTTGGAATCATCGATTCAATCATGTTATAAAGGAGAATGGTTTCACTCGAAATGTTGAGGAACCATGTTTATACATGAAATTTAGTGGGAGCAATGTTGTGTTCTTAATCTTGTATGTCGATGACATACTACTCATTGGAAATGACATTCCAATGTTGTCTTCTGTTAATAAATGGTTAGGTAACCACTTCCAAATGAAGGATTTAGGAGAAGCACAACGCATATTGATACGTGCATTTTATATAGTCTTTTTAGCCTATTTTATGCACGTATTTCTATGCTTTTATCGTGGTTTTATGCTACGAAATGCCCCGAATATGCTACTTTGGTGTATTTTGTCTTAATTGCAGGAATGGACCATAAAGTAGTGAAATCAGGCCATTTGCCGTCCGTTTTGCATGCATTTGGAGGAAGAGTAGATTTGGAGTGGTAATTTTAGCTGTCTTGGGATGCGTGAAGCTGTTTCGGGAGCTAAAAGGACAAGTCAAAGTCAAACTAACGTGAATTATGAGCTGCTGAAGTCAAGATCCACTCGATCGAGTGCTTTTCTAGTCGATCGAGTGGTTTTAGGATGAATAATCAGTCGATCGAGCACTTAATCTAGTCGATCGACCAGTTCTTTTTATGCCTTTACTCGATCGAGTGATTTTCTCGGTCGATCGAGAAGTTTCTGGTTAGGTTTGCTCGATCGAGTGGTTTTATTCCACTCGATCGAGTGGATTTTGCTACGGGCTGGGCTTTTTAGTTAGTTTCCGTCAATTAGGTTTAGCTAATCCTATTTTCTTATAAATAGGAAGCTTAGGACGTCATTTAAGCTCTCTCCTTTTTCATCCTCTCTCTTCTCTTCTCCCCTTATTCGGTTACTGTACACTGCTACTTTGTTCTTAATTTCCGGATCAATAATTCAGTATTAATTCTTTCCCTTTCTTTTCTTCTTTAATTATTGTTTATGTTTATTGTTATTTCTTTATTTCTCGTTTCCCCTTTAATTATGTCTAGCTAAATCCCCTTGGTATGTTAGGATTAGGGAAGTCGTGGTAGCATGTTTTAATTGACTTGAGTAGATTAACCTTGCGATAAGAATTGTATTAGGCAATTTAATTGTTATCAGGACGAATGAATGCATGCAGGAGACCAATAAATCTAGTTAACCCCGACCTGGATTGAAAGATTGGAAGGGAAGGCTTGCTTAATTACAATAGGGTATTGTAGTGAGGGCGAAAGCTAAGCTATTTACGCTCTAGGGCGGTTTAAGGACCGAAAGGTGACGACCATAGCTCTTCTTATCAATAGTTTAATCGTCTCAGTATACCCGATAGTATAGTTGCCACGGTGGACCGACTCCTAGCATATTTCCCTTCTCTTTCTGTTAATTTCTTACATTCATTTCTCTCTCGCCTATTAGTTTAGTTCAACAATCAATTCAACCCCATTTCGTGACACCATGATGACCGAATTAAACAGATAGATAGCAACTTAGCCTCCCTGTGGAGATCGACCCTACTTACCGCTGACTTCTGTTAGTAGTAACTTAGGTATTTATTTGTGGTACAAAACGACCGTATCAAATTTTGGCGCCGTTGCCGGGGAGGCGACGTTTTTTTATCTGTTTTATTTTGTTTGTCATTTCGCCTCAAGGGAAGACTAAGTACCTTGAGGCCGTTCTTATCTTTTTCTTTAGTGCTGTTTTGATAGGCCTACAGGTTTATTAGACAAAGCACGAGGGAGATTATCGAAGGGAAGGCTTGAGTACCTTCGATCCCTCTTGCCAAGATGACATCTGTCTCCCGACTAATTGCTCAGTTTGAAGCCCAAGCTGAAAAACCTGCTAGTTGGGAAAGGAAGAAATCTTGGGGATGTGGTACTGCTGAGCGCAATGCAGCTGTAGTTGTACCGCCACATCCACCCTATCAATGGCCACCGCAACAAGATCCTACCGATATACGAGAAGAAGAATTTGCGGAGCTGAAATCCTTGCTGGAGACACTTGCATTCCAAGCACAAGAATATGTCTCGCGAGTTGATGAGCTCGAGTCTGTAGTTGCTCAGTTAGCAGCTAAGATAGAGATAGAAGAGATCGCGGAGCTGACATATTTAATGGGGACGCTTGTATCCCAAGTGCAAGAGAGTGACAGACATATGGACGCTCGAATCCTTGAGCTGGAGTCACAAATAGCTCAGTTAGCAGCTGAGTCGGACAATGGGCAACCAGAAGAGGTATACCTTGCTGAGAGCGGTTTTTCCCATGAAGAAACCGTGTTGCCCAATGCTGAGGATGACTTTTATGACTCCGACGACGAGTTTGTATCACATTTCACCGCCCCACACGAAGATTTCAGCCCTATGCAAGAACAATCACTCGATCGAGTAACTAAAAGTAGTCAATCGGGTGAATTTCCAGAAGAAAGTCCTCGATCGACCAATATCTCTACTCGATCGAGTGAAATGCAGGAGGATAGTTCTCGATCGAGTGATTTTGTTGCTCGATCGAGTGAAATGCGGGAGGGAAGTAGTCGATCGAGTAAAAAATCTACTCGATCGACTGATTTGGCCAGCAAGAGCAATGATATGATAGTTGGGTTCGTTTTAGGCGACGATTTTGACGATGATGACGGTTACGGTGAGCCACCCTTATTCGAAGCCGAGTCGGATACACTTGAAGCTGAGATTTATGGGCTGAATTCCACTGAGGGCGACGAAGGGACAGCTGAGTCGGTATTTGCTCCTAGCACGGATGAGGTATTACATTCTATTGTCAATGATTCCATTGAGAGCAACTTAACTGAGGTAATTAGCGATAATTTTATTATTGTTATTCAAAGTACACTACCTCGTTTGACTCGTGCTAATTCTTTTAATGTCATACCCCTCCCATGTGGACGTATAATTTAACTGCCTTTCACCGTACTTATCATGTCAAAATTGCTAATCTGAAACGATACCCTACTCTATTGACAATTGCTCCCGCGCTCCTCTACTACGTGGATAAATTTAGGAGCTCCCATAAGAAATTTGTTAAACTTAAACGGTTAAACATTTTCATTTCCTATCTCTTTATTCCACTTTGGTGCTACTTATGCTTTTGTGTAGCACATGCGCAGATGTACGATCTAATGCTGCGCGCTTTGAGCTGTTTTGATTGCGACTAATTATAGAGGCTCGAAGAAAAAGAAGGTCGAGTGGGACTGATGAAGCTAGCGCTACCCGGGAGGCAACCCGGCGATTTTAGTTTTGCTTTTTATTTACTTTCAGTTGTAATAAATGGTTTTTATACCATAGACTTTATCAGTTGGCTTGTCTAGTTAGTTTACGGGCTGTTTTTCATTGTGTTTTGCAGGTACACGCTGAGGATCACTCGATCGAGTGGTTTTTCTACTCGATCGAGTACTTTTTCTGATAAATCCTCTCGATCGAGCGGTTTTCTACTCGATCGAGTGCCTGCAGAAAGAAAACCACTCGATCGACCACAGCACCATTCGATCGAGCAGTTCTTGGATGCCCACTCACTCGATCGACCACTGTTGGACGGATATCGAGTGTATTTGACTTGGATTAGCTTCCTGAGACGGTTTTCGGGCCTTTAGCAACCTCCCATGTTCATGGTCGGTTTGGGGAGGTCCCCTTATTCGCGCATTTTGTGAGTTTTTCCGCTTTTACTCTTTTTCCTCCTTCAGTTTGCATTTCCTTTCCATGTTTTGGTACAATGGGGGCATTGTACGGTTTGGTTTGGGGAGGTTATGCATCCATATCTGTGTCGGCATATTGTTTTTTATTGCATTTCAGTTATCACATTTAATTTATGTTTGCATTGTTGTTTATTGCATTGCATTGTTGTTTATTTTCGTTAAAATTCAAAAAATTCAATAAAAATCAGAAAATTTAAAAATTTAAAATTTTCACGTTTATTTTTGCATATAGGTTGAGTCGGAACGGTAGATTTCAATGATGATATTGCACTATAATTGTCTTTTTGCTTAAGCCTTGCAATAAACTGTCATCTTTTAGCTTTGTCTTATTGCATATCTACGAGTTAATGTTTAATTTAGCTGAACGAATAGACTTGACCTGAAATTTTGGCAACCTACTTATAATTTCTAAGGAATTAGAGCCTTATAAACTGGTGTCATTTGTGACCAGTTTCATGTAGGATTGTGAGTAGTTACTCCCTGCATAACATGTTCATCAATTTGCACGTATATGAAATTCAATTGCTTTTTGCCGTCATACATTCGGGTTAGTGGTTGGTGTCACATGCAGGGAGGTGCTTACAATTTCCCTTTCTTTCATTTTTACCCATTTAACTCCACATTAGCCAAATTTGCCTGTTGACCCTTAGCTACATTCCAAATTCAGCCTGCCTTGTCAAGCTAGTTTAGATTGTTCTGCGGTATATTGTCTATTGTATTAAGTTTGGCTTGCATCTATTGATTCGGAGTTGGTAGAAATAAATAAAAGGAGGAAAATAAAAAAAAAAAGAGTTGAAAAAAAAGACGTGAAAAAGAGAAAAAAAAAAAGAAGTTGAAAAAAGGAATTCGAAAAGAAGAAACCGAAAAAAAATAGAAAAAGAAAGGAAAAATTTGAAAAAATAGATGTTGTTTGTTGATTAGTCGGTTTCTGCTCCTATGTTCTATCTTATATCAATTGAGGAGTTAGTTCAGTTTGGTTTGGAGAGATTTTATGCCAAATGAAGGGCATGTGCTTAATTCATAATTGAGTTGGAAATGGATATGTCTCATATGGTTTTGTTTAGGTACTAGCTTGGCCGCCTATACCTCCACATTCCCATAAATGTTTTGCCTTTTCTTACCCATTGCCTCACTTTACCATATTTTTGTAAGCCCTCATTTGTGTGGGACCTCGTTTGGTTGGAATGTGTGTACGGTAGCTAGAATTGTCTATCATATTAGCTGCATGCATGTTTATGTGGGTCGTAGTCTAGGTGAGTGACTATTCTTCTTTCTCTCTTACATATTTATGTTCACCCTTTGCTTCATGAGAGAAGAGTGACCCGTGAGAGTCCATTGTTTAAGGTCTTGCAAGGTCGATGGTTCAGCTTTATCATAAACATCCTATAACTCGTTTGCATTTGACTATTTAGCTATAAGTGTTAGTTTGTCTGCATTAAATCGGCTTAAGTGGGCATTTGTAGCTAGCTCTGAGTTATCTTTCCCATTCCTTTAGTTGCATTTTAGTTTACTCGGGGACGAGTAAAGGTTTGGTTTGGGGAGATTTGATACGTGCATTTTATATAGTCTTTTTAGCCTATTTTATGCACGTATTTCTATGCTTTTATCGTGGTTTTATGCTACGAAATGCCCCGAATATGCTACTTTGGTGTATTTTGTCTTAATTGCAGGAATGGACCGTAAAGTAGTGAAATCAGGCCATTTGCCGTCCGTTTTGCATGCATTTGGAGGAAGAGTAGATTTGAAGCGGGAATTATATTTGTCTTGGGATGCGTGAAGTCTGTTTCGGGAGCTAAAAGGAGGACAAGTCAAAGTCAAACTAACGTGAATTATGAGTCTGAAGTCAAGATCCACTCAATCGAGTGCTTTTCTAGTCGATCGAGTGGTTTTAGGATGAATAATCAGTCGATCGAGCACTTAATCTAGTCGATCGACCAGTTCTTTTTATGCCTTTACTCGATCGAGTGATTTTCTCGGTCGATCGAGCAGTTTCTGGTTAGGTTTGCTCGATCGAGTGGTTTTATTCCACTCGATCGAGTGGATTTTGCTACGGGCTGGGTTTTTTAGTTATTTTCCGTCAATTAGGTTTAGCTAATCCTATTTTCTTATAAATAGGAAGCTTAGGACGTCATTTAAGCTCTCTCCTTTTTCATCCTCTCTCTTCTCTTCTCCCCTTACTCGGTTCATCGTACCTTAATCGCTACTTTGTTCTTAATTTAGGATCAATAATTCAAGTATTAATTCTTTCCTTTCTTTTCTTCTTTAATTATTGTTTAAGTTTATTGTTATTTCTTTATTTCTCGTTTCCCCTTTAATTATGTCTAGCTAAATCCCCTTGGTATGTTAGGATTAGGGAAGCCGTGGTAGCATGTTTTAATTGACTTGAGTAGATTAACCTTGCGATAAGAATTGTATTAGGCAATTTAATTGTTATCAGGACGAATGAATGCATGCAGGAGACCAATAAATCTAGTTAACCCTGACCTGGATCGAAAGATTGGAAGGGAAGGCTTGCTTAATTACAATAGGGTATTGTAGTGAGGGCGAAAGCTAAGCTATTTACGCTCTAGGGTGGTTTAAGGACCGAAAGGTGATGACCATAGCTCTTCTTATTAATAGTTTAATCGTCTCAGTATACCCGATAGTATAGTTGCCACGGTGGACCGACTCCTAGCATATTTCCCTTGTCTTTCTGTTAATTTCTTACATTCATTTCTCTCTCGCCTATTAGTTTAGTTCAACAATCAATTCAACCCCCATTTCTGTGACACCCTGACAGACCAAATTAAACAGATAGATAGCAACTTAGCCTCCCTGTGGAGATCGACCCTACTTACCGCTGACTTCTGTTAGTAGTAACTTAGGTATTTATTTTTGGTACAAAACGACCGTATCACATATTAGGTATCCGGATCCATAGAGATAGATCCAAAAGGATATTGGCACTAAGTCAAGTGTCTTATGTTGATAAGATTCTTCGACGATTCAGCATGGACAAATCCAAAAGGGGTTTTGTACCTATGGTAACCGGAACGATATTGAGCAAGACTCAATCTCCCTCCGAACCCCATGATGTTGAACGCATGAAGACGATCCCTTATGCTTCCGCTGTCGGATCAATCATGTACGCCATGATATGCACACGTCCTGATGTCTCGTATGCCTTGAGCATGACGAGTAGATATCAAGGAAATCCAGGTGAGAGTCACTGGATTGCTGTCAAGAACATCCTTAAGTACTTGAGAAGAACTAAGGATTCTATCTTGGTGTTTGGAGGAGACACTGAGCTACGTGTTAATGGATACACGGACTCGAGTTTTCAAACAGATAGAGATGACATGAAATCACAAGCTGGTTTCGTTTTCATGCTCAATGGTGGTGCCGTTAATTTGGAGAAGCTTCAAGGAAGCTATGACCGCGGATTCAACAACGGAGGTCGAGTACATTGCAAAGATCGGAAGTCGCCAAGGAAGCTGTGTGGATCAGGCAATTCACGGAAGGTCTAAGAGTAGTACCTACCGCCAATGATCCCATCACTCTCTATTGTGATAATAGTGGGACAATCTTCCAAGCTAAGGAGCCAAAGTCTAGTAATAGATCTAGACATGTACTTAGAAAATATCATGTAATAAGAGATTTCATTGAGAGAAAGGAAATTGCGATTTGTAAGGTTGGGACGGATGAGAACATAGCCGATCCGCTCACCAAGCCTTTATCGCAGGCTAAGCATGATGGACATGTTGCGTCCATGGGACTTAAACGTGTACCAAGTTTTTGCTAGATTTTGAAATGAAATAAAAGTGTTGTTTTTGTTCATGTTCACAATCACATTTGTCTTTTATCTTTAATTTATACATTGTTACATCCAAACGGGTTGTAGTGACAATTGAACCCCGTTAAAGTGAACACGGATTAACATAGTATTTGCCCATAGTCACTTGTATGAGGTGACGTCTCGAAGTGACTAGAGTGTGATGCGATTGATGGCAAGTTCAAGTGCCATAGAGTCATGTGAGATGACTAGTTGATCATATAGGCAGACTGTTAGGAACATTTTGTCGGGCCTTATGACCGCTTATAGAGTTCTGGCAAATTTATATAGCCTGGTCGTGGCGAGAGCTGCTATAGTATTCAAATGAGTCGATTCTATTGACTAAAGACTATTCGCCTAAGATGGCACAGTTTCAGATTAACTTTGATTTGTGTTACTACGACCTTCGTAAATGGGGTCAAATGGGCATATTTTGGGTTATGATGGCTGTGTCTAGTTGAAGGGAATGAGTGCGATAGGAATTGTCCACCCCTAGTCAGGGTTATAACAATATCTCAGGGCCACTCGAGGAGTAATGAACTGGAAATGCGTGGCCACGCTCGGAAGGTATCTATGACAGATAAATCCGGTCAAACAGTTATTCTCCAGATCGAGGAAACTACTCTCGATATGATCACTTGCAAGTACGACCTAAAAGACACCTTGCATTGAGTGGGAGATAGTAATAGGATAAGAGAATTGGTGACGCACACTTGTCGAGGACAAGTGGGAGATTGTTGGAATATGTTGCCTCCGACAATAATGCGATCACAACTGTTGATCATGATGATCACATGTTTAAGTCTCATTTTAAAAGAATACAATTGGGAAGTATATTTTACTGTCAACTGGTCCACACATATCGGTAATGATTGGCTGACTAGAGTTTGACATTACTGTCGTGCGACGGTGGTGATCAGTTGATCCCCTAGGTCATACCTATAGGGCAACACTCTTAATTGATCAATTAATTGATCGTATAACGTTACGAGTAAATTAATTTAATTAAAATTGACGGACGATTTTGGAAGTAATATTTACGTATCTCATTGAAATTGATTAAAATGAGATACGGTCTGAGTAATCGAATTCTATCATTACTCAGATGAAATTATTGTTTAAAGAAACAATTAAATTTGAATGAATTATTATAAATACAAATTGTTGTGATTTATAATTGGTAAAATATTTTGGTACAAGTAATTATGAATTACTAAGTCGATTTTTGTATATGACGTATTTTTATTAATACGTTGATTTTTAATATGTTAAAAATACATAAAAAATTTATGTAACATATGACATGTGACATATTGACAATTGACAAAAATAAAATGGATTCCATGTTATCTATATGTACCGAAAATAAGAGGCTCATTAGGCTAATATTGTGTTGAAAATATTAGTGGAAAACATGATGATTACAAAATAGCTAGCCATGCAAAACCTATTGTTCTTGTGAAGGCAACCATGAGCATGCATTGGCTCTTTTGTTCCTCCTCTCCCACCCGGTTTTGGGAAGAAAACCCTTGTGGTTTTTCTTCTTATTTTTGCCCAATATTCACTAAGATAGTGACTTGTGATTATTATTCATTCATTCATCTAAAAACAACAAGTTTTAGAAAGATAAAATTTCCTCTACTCTTCCTCTCTCTCAACCGGTTTTGGGAGTAAAACCAAATAATTTTTGGGTCAATTTTTCTTACAAAATTAATATTGTCTAGTATACATAATATTAATTTTATTAAGAGTGTGTCTTGGGTATAAATCCTTGGGAGAGATCCTACACTTGGGTCTTTGTTCATCCATTGAGGAAAGCACAAGAACAAAAGAGAAGGAGATCTCTTTTGTGCCCATATAAACCGAAAATCACAATGTAAGATGAAGATTCTTCTTTTAAATTGTTTATTGTTTGCATGCATAAGATCACCATTTAATTTTATGATAAATTAAGCTAATACATATATGAAGATGTTAAGTATATAGATCTACTTTTCCTTCACTAACCGTTCAATTGTTATCATATGCCTAAACTCTTTAGCGCATAAACAATCGATTTGGCCTTTCTCGAAGTGAGCCATTTGACGGTATCATGTTGGAGTATTATAAGTGTTTTTGAAAACTCTTTTCGCAAACTTTTGAATTACACTTGAGTAATTAAAACTAATATGTCATCATCATGACGGAGGTGTCACTTTCGAAATCAAGACTCTCTTGATAAAATGTGACTTCCTTTTAAACTCGTAATATGAGTTTGCAACATGAAACCCCTTTTTAATATGTATGGACATTAATTAAGGTGTATAATAACCGCAAAAATCGTTGTAAGCTTATGTAGGTGAATTGGTAAATCATGTTACCAATCATTAATTCCTTCAAAGAAACCGCTTTCTATGAAAGAATGAAAAAAAGTATAACAATAAATAGAGAAAGGAGGATGAAGTGCGCGATGTCATACATTTATGAGAATGAACGAAAAATAGGAAAAAATTAATATTCAATGTTTTAATTTTACTTGTGAAACATCTTAACAAGTTTTAACATTTATATAATGATCTCCCACTAAATTAAATAAATGATTCCAAGACCCAAATATTAAACAAAAATGAGCATCGCTTGGGCGAAACATCCCATAATTGTGTAAATTCGGTAAGTCACGTTGACTAATTCTACCTCTAGAACTCTTGGTCGACGAATTTCCTTAAATCCATCTACTAGCCCCGGAACACAAGACCGTCTTATATCTCGTTGAGTCCAACCAATTTTGGCGTGCGATAACCGCTTACCACCCTACTTACTCAAGGTAAAAAGAGAACACCCCGCTTGGGCGAGCGTGGCTCTAATGAACAAGAGATTCATAGGTGTTACTAATTGGTAAGGCTAATCTCAATTTTAGTTATGTGAGAGATCTTGTCAATTTAGTAATAAATTCCCAATAAGTGAACTAAGTCGGTGAATGTAAATGACGTGAATTGACAATCGCGAAGATAAAATGCATGTGAATTGCGATTTTGGCATGCGCGAAAATAAAACAAGCAAACAAGTAAGCATATGAATAAATCCTAGTATGACCACCTAGTTAATAAAAACTAGTCTATTACATTTCGGAAACCAATTCCTTGGTCCCTTGCCTCTTCATTCCAAAAGTGGCTCCTTCTTGTGGGATTTGGAACACCTCTTCCAAAAATAGACTCCGTCTCGATGTAATCCGTCTTTTGGAAACGCCGGTAAGAATAACTATTACAATTGAATTACATAGCTATTCCTATTATACATTAATTAATAAAATAAATAAAACTATTAATTAATTACAAACCGACGATACGAGATCATATTTAATTACAAACAAATCGATATTCCCATTCATTTCGGGTAATAACGATTTAAAAAAACTAGGCCATACTAGGTACAACAAGATAAATACTTTAAATAAATGACAATCATTCATTCAACTTAAATAAATATGCTTAAAATGCTGTAAAATGATGCCAAAATCGCCTTATCTATCAATCGTTGGTATCCATCTCGGTTTTTGTGGATTTAATCGATTTTTAACATGTAAAAATCAATAATCAACTCTTAAATCTCATTTGAGTCCAAACTAATTGTCCAAACTGTTTTGAACCTCAAAATTAGTCCTCACTAATTTTATGATGAATAATTAGTTTGATTTGGTGATATTTTGCTAATTTAATCGGTAAAATCATAATTTTTAAGTAAAAGTCCAAAATAATTGAAAAATTACCCAAAAAATTGAAACAAAAATTTTGAGTATTCTGGAATGCTCCCAAGAACACCAAAATGTCAGAAAAAATTGCCCCAAAAAACCGGATAAAATTTAGGGTAAATTAACAATTACTACCTTATAAAATACAGTTTTTCAAATTTACTCCCTTTTATAAAAAAAGTGTATTTTATAAGGGAGTAATTGATAATTTACCCTAAAATTTATGAAGAAAAAGATCGATATTTATCGGTTTTTAACCACTAAAACCAATAAACATCAAAACAAGGTGAAAACATATTTTAAAATTCACTTTTAACATTTAAATAATATTTTTAAATGTACATAAATTTATCAAGGGCAGAATCAATTATTTCGAAATTATGATTAATTTATTTCACTTTTATCGACTTTTATCTCATAAAATCAATAAACATGCAAAAATTCGAACAAACCTTCAACCTTTTGCATACAATTAGTAGCAAACATGCATGAAACACCATTAAAATTCCATGACCCGAATCATCTTTTAACTATTTTTAGTCAGTTTATAACTAAAATATGGCATTTTGACTCGATTTTCTACCAAAAATCATTAAAAATAGCAAAATAACTTCATAAATCACCAAACTTAACCACAAATCTTTTGAGATCAGTAGGTATGCATACCCCAAAACTTTCGTGCTAAAACCTCTTCTAACACTTTTTTTGAGTTTTTATAAATTATCTCATAATTTATTAATATGCTTAAAATCAACATGCAAATTTCAAGCTTAAGCTCTGATACCACTTGAATATTATGTAAATAATACTAACACTCTTAGTATTGATTTTGTTTTACTAACAATCTTAGTAAAAATGATGCTTATGTTTTTTAGAGAGATAGACAAATTATTTTTCACATGCAAAAGTGTACAAGTGAAGTAGTGTCAAAATGAACAACAATTGGAGTGTATAAAGGGGGAAAGTGGCGGGTGGAGTGAGGTAGAGTGAGGGAGTCAACTTGTTATAATTTTTGTCCAATATTTATCACATGCACATGATCATATGACAATATTATGGAAGAATAACAAGCAAAGTGAAATGATTATAATCATCCACTACACTCCATTTACACGGTCCAATTGTCCCATTTACGGGTCCATTTTGGTTCTAATATTTGTCGCACAAATACATGTAAATTTTATTTAAACATCGTACTATGTTTAAATACTTCCCGATTAATATCGTCTAAAACACTCCGTAAATATACGTGTACCGCTACACATATTTTTACGTACCAATACTAATCACATTAGTCAATTAGTGCTAATTTAATAATTAACTGCATAATCATTAATTCCCATTTCAAATAATTATTTATTCAATTATCGCATAATTAAATAATAATTTCCGCACCTCGAGTTCACAACTCGATATCTCTCTAAATTAATTTGATCGACTAACCTTTTAGTCGTTTTATCAAGGGACTAATTTAAACTGTATCTCATACAATTAATTAGCTTTCGTGTTGGGGCTCGTTCCTTTACGTGTGACCGAAAGGGATCAGCTGAACACCGCCGTCTCACGACAGTAACGTCAAACCCTAGTTGGCCAACCGTTACCGATATACGTTGATCAGCTGACTAGTATTGCCAATGAATATCCCATGCATATTCATTAATGATATTTAATAATATTATCATGCACTATTGTGGAGGACAAAACTCCAACACATCATACCCCATAATCTTCACGCGAGCGTCCGCCCCTTCACCTCTCCCTTAAACTTCTAGACTCGACTTCCTAAGTCACAAAATCGACACGTGTTTACGACCTACCAATCGTTAACACAAGCCTTACACATATTGTTTGGTACCGTCGCCGTGCATTCGACCGACCCATTTGACCAACTCAATTCATCAATCAACATGTTTTAATTAACATATTTTCAACTCATTTTCAAAACAAAATCCTTTTTGAAGGCACTCTTTTAAACTTCTTGATCGTGAGTAGTCGCTAAGAGCAAACCGTCTCTAAAGTCGTCTACGTCGCAAACATCAATATACGTAAGTTTGAGGGTGTAAACAACTCACTTTATTTCATGTCTTTACTGTTTTTATGAGTCTATGAGCATGAACAATGCATAACACGATTCAAACATAGGTTAGACGAGCCAAAACCGAGTTTTGGCCTGAGACAGAAGCTCCTTCCTATGCAGGGTTGCTCGCGCCTCTTATGGGCGTCCAGGTCAGACTCATCCGTGTTTGTTGTCGTCTTTCCTCTTCATTTCATTTCTTATTTGTAATCGGTTTTTACCGTTTCAAATGTCTCAATTCATTTTTATGACAAACATTTTAACCATAAATCATAATCACCCTTGGTTCCATATACCATGACGGTTAAATCCGTGACTCGGTGATATTAATTGGTTAATTACATTTTAAATGGAATTTCTATTCTTTTATTTACCATTTTAATTCATTTTTATGATAAACATATTTTGACCATTATAAAAATCATCCTTGGTTCTTTATACCATGACGGCTTATTCCGTGACTCGTTGATATTATTGGTTAATTACATTTTAATGGGTATTTTAACCCCCTTTTATTTTATTTACCATTTTTCTCATTTGTTTACATTTGTAAATATATTAGTCATAATTCATAATCATCCTTGGTTCTTTCTACCATGCCGGTTTAATCCGAGTACGATGAGAAACTTGACTAATTACAATGAAATGAACTTAACATGATTAGTTCAAATCAAATATTTTACATTTTTGTTAGTAAACTATGCTTTTTAAACTTGCAAATCCGACAACGAATATTACTAATGTGATAGTAATTATTCCGAGTCATGCAAATCATATTTGCAAATCATTAATCACAAAAAACGGTTTTAAACAACCTTTTTAACAACCAGGAGACGTCCCTTGGTCCGCCCCATGGCTCGCGCCCTAAGAGGCCCTATGCTTTCATATTTCAAAACCTGGGCAGAGCCCTTCCCTCGCCAATAGGCTCGCACCCCAATGGGGCTGCCGGGCATCGTTCTGTCCTATTTTGGCACTTGTCTAGGAAGATCCCGATTACGGTTAATCCGAATATATGACAGATCAGATTGACAAGCTTACGTTTTTACACTTTGTCATTTGACACCCCTTTTCAATAAATGGATCGTGTTAAGCATCATAACCCGAATTTGGTAAATGGATGTTTAATTTCCGTTCTCACATGCAAATCAACCATAAATCCAACTTGACATCTTATGCTTGATATTTGGATCAAACAAACCGACTTAGAAAGCTCACATGTTAGGTTAACACTTTTGGATGTGCATTCATGCATTTACACTGTTTTATCAACTTTTGCACTTAAACAACCACGATCGATCAATAGAGGCCGCTAACGCGGGCGGGATTGGGTGTCCGATTAAAGGGCTTCCCAATACGTACCCTCACCCCTTACTCAGAACCTTTGGATAGTGGATGGCCTTATCCAGGGCGTACGAGAGTCATTTTAGGCATATAATGCTAAAAGGGGGACGAGTCCTTATCTTTAGTACCTATGTCGAACACCGCTTTTTGCCTTGGTTGGCCTAGATATAAAGTGGATTCGAACGGGTTCCAAGCATCCCACAAATTCTTGGTGGCGACTCCGAACATCTCTAATCGTTTCGAGACCTTTACCGAGACGAAACCAATCGATCTAAAGCGATCCGGTCAAAAGCATTTCAACGCCGCCGAGCGTGGCTTTCTAGACCGCTGCATGTCCACAGATTGGCTTGGCGTGCTGGTGGCCCGTGACCGCAGATCGGTAGGTGGACCAAATCCACAGACCGAGACGTGTCCCATATCCACAGATTGGCGACTCCGCTGGGGAAAACTAGGACACTTGTGTCTTTGTGATCCTTAGAGGTGAAACTCGAACGAGGTCATGGTTTAAAGTGCATTAATTGATATTACGGTCATAGGTCGGGTTCCTTGTCCGGGCCCATAACCTAACCCTTCTCGACCAATTGGCTCGTCCCGTCGGCGTGAGTTTTCTCATTCCCGCGTTTCGAATCCCCGATTGAGTCAAGCATACCATTGACGTTACACATTTTTGTTTCGTCAAAGAGCTTTCATCACCTTCGAGCACGAGGCTAGGGCACCCTCCTTACACATTTTGTTTGGATTGGTATCCCTCTCGCAAATCGGGGTTTGATTGCTTGGTGTGTAACCCACCCTTCTAAGCCAAAACCCGTGTCAGCATAATGCATAATATAATGAACTGTGAGTGCTTATGTGCTACTTGATCATAAGTCCTTCCGTGTCATTTTCAAAACTTTCAAAATCACCTTTTTGCGCCGTTATAATGGCCGTTTTAAACCTCGGTCTTTCGCCGACCGTTGCACGCCTTTCTAGGCCGTCGTAATGACGATTTTCAAACTCGGTTTTTATAACCATTTCAACACGCCTTTCTAGGCCGTCGTAATGACGATTTTCAAACTCGTTTTTATAACCATTTCAACACGCCTTTCTAGGCCGTCGTAATGACGATTTTCAAACCCGGTTTTTTATAACCATTTCAACACGCCTTTCTAGGCCGTCCTAATGACGATTTTCAAACCCGGTTTTTTATATCCATTTCAACACGCCTTTCTAGGCCGTCGTAATGACGATTTTCAAACCCGGTTTTTTATAACCATTTCAACACGCCTTTCTAGGCCGTCAAAATGGCGTTTTTCAAACCCGGTTTTCTACAACCGTTTCTAAGACACATTTCACGCCGTTATAATGGCCATTTCAAACCTCGGTTTTTAACCGACCATTTCAACACGCCTTTCTAGGCTGTCGTAATGACGATTTTCAAAACCCGGTTTTTTATAACCGTTTCAAACCACCTTTTTAGGCCGTCTTAATGACAATCTTCAAACCCGATTTTTACAACCATTTTAACAAACCTTTCTAGGCCGTCGTAATGACGATTTTCAAAACCCGGTTTTTACAACCGTTTCAAATGCACCTTTTCATACCGTTGTAATGACGATTTCAAACCTTGGCTTTCACAAACCATTTCAAAATACCCTTTACGTCGTCATAATGGCCGTTTCAAACCTCGGTCCCTTGCCGACCGTTGCATTCTCAAAGCGCCCCTTTACGCCGTCCTAATGACGATTTCTACCCTCGAATTTTCAAAATTCGAACTCAATTTTTACACAAAAACATTTTCAAACCGTCGTAATAACGATTTCAACCCGCGCAACTTTCCAAATTTCAAATCTCGTTTTCGAAATCAAATTTGGCTTTTCTAAGCCGTCGTAATGACGATTTCAATTCTCACACTTTTCGATTTGCATACCGTATTTCAAAGGTTAAAACGGTTTTCTAACCCGTCGTAATAACGAATTCAATCCTCATAATTTCAAATCAAACTTCAAACCATTTGGAAACAAATTTAACCGTTTTCAAATTTTCAATCCAAAATCAATTCTTTGAAAACAAATTTAACCGTTTTCACATTTCAATTCAAAATCAAATATTTGAAAACTAATTTAACCGTTTCAAATTTCAATTCAAAATCAAATCTTTGAAAACTAATTTAACTGTTTTCAAATTTCAAATCCTATTTCAAATTCTTTGAAAACAAATTTAACCGTTTTCAAATTTCAATTCAAAATCAAATCTTTGAAAACAAATCTACCGTTTTCAAATTTCACTTCAAAATCAAATATTGAAAACAACTTTAACCGTTTTCAAAATCCAAATCAAAATTCAAATATTTGAAAACAAATCTAACCGTTTTCAAAATTCAAATCCAACTTCAAATCATTGAAAGCAAATCTAACCGTTTTCAAATTTCAAATTCAAATTTCAAATCTTTGAAAACAAATTTAACCGTTTTCAGATTTCAATCAAATTTCAAATCATTTGAAAACAAATCTAACCGTTTTCAAATTTCTATCCAATTTCAAACCATTTGAAAACAAATTTAACCGTTTTCAAATTTTCAATCCAATTTCAAACCATTTGAAAACAAATTTAACCGTTTTCATGGCCATTGTGTTGACGATTCCATATTCTTCAATTCTCGATTTTCTAATCAAGTGATTGAATTTCAAAAAAATCGACTTGGAAACAACACTTTGTTTTCGGAGCCGCCGCAATTTCAACTCAAACCGTCTTTTGAAAACAAACCTAAGACAACCCTTTCAACTGGCCGACCTTCTAAAGATCCCTACTCTTCGGAAGCCGTCCATAAAACGACAAATGAACCCTTTTAAAAATTTCTATTTTCGAAAATTTCAGTCCACCTTTCCGATTCAGCCTCGAGTCGATTAGAGTCCAGTCGATTTCAAGTCAAGTCGTCTAGATAACATCGAGTCTCCGCCAAAGTTAGTACCTACCTTCTGGTCTAGGTCGTGTAGCCAAATTGTCAAGACATCTTCAATGGCGTTAGCAGAGTCAAAACCTCTCGGGTATTAAACCCGTATTTCCCCTACATTACGGGTCAAAGGTGAAGTTTGTGTACATGTCTTGTCCAATGGCGTCACACCAGCAACACACATCCAAACTAAGCCAGAAGTCGTCTGTCTAGGCATCACTATGCCAAAGTCGACACTCGATTTTAAATTCAAAGTCGTGCACTAAGAGTTCAAACACAAGAGGTCATTCACGATCTTTAATGAACTCATAACCTAGTCACACCGCCGTGTCTCCACAAGAAAACTGCCTTTTGTGGATATGTGTCGTACTTGCCTTTGTTTGTGCAATCCCTTGCCAAGACGAGTTATAACGCCTATCGTTATGTGAAATAGGAATCCCTTGGGTGCCATCGATCGTCAACCAGGAACTCAAGAAGCTGATCCATCTGCATCCACCATGACTCCTGCTGAAACCAACAACATGGTCCTTCGACTCCTAGCTACCGTGGAAAACTTGAGCACTCGTCTCTCCCAAGTTGAGGACAAAATGATAAACGAGAATTTTCCCTCTTCTGATATTGAGCAAAGGGTTAAGCTTCTTGAAAGCCGGCTACTGGCCAACGACCAAACCAAAACCAGACGACCTCATAGGTCCTTCCCTGATTTGGGTATGCCTTATGCCACAGCCTTGGAAAGGCTAATCTCAGAAGGAAAACTCAAACCAATTGGTCCAACTCAAGACCCTCTTCTAAACAAGCGAGGACGAAGATGGGACGGAAAACTGTTCTGTCAATATCACCAAGGCCGCGGACACAATACTGAAACGTATCTCCCCCTAAAAGGCGCCATCCTTGATATGATCAAAAAGGGCGAGTTACCATTACCTCCCCAAACAACAACAAAAACAACCATCCTGAAAACCCTATTGAACACAGTGAAGAATCTTCCCTAGACTGCTCTCATCTCATCTCTCTTGAGGATGAGAAAATTCATGCAATTGATGAGGATGGCATACAAAGCGGTATAATGATGCTCTCTATCTCCATCAACAACATATTCTCAAAGCTGCAAGTGGCTATCGATGATTTGAATACTCGGGTAGCTAATTTGGAGAAGAGGTTTGGTAGTACCGAAAATGAACCTGACCATCAAGGAAACCAACCCTTGGTTCACCAACCAACAACTGTTGAAAATGAGGAGCCATCCGATGGTTCCCACATCCACGAACCTACCAACAAAGAACATGAAATCACCTCAACAAATATCCTTTCAAAATACCAAGCAACATCCCCAAAACTTCCCATTGACAACAACCAAATCCTGCTTCCGCCCAAGACTGATAAAAACAAAAACAAAACTCACAAAAACATCCCAAAAAACACCAATGTGGGAACCATGGGAAAACATCAAAGGATATTCACAGATCTGGGAATAGCATATGGCACCGCTCTGGGATACTTGCTTCAGAAGGAATGTTGCAACCTATTGGTCCGACTCCAGACAAACCTGAACACAAAAGAGGTCGTCCATGGAGCGGAAAAGCCTATTGCCAATACCATCAGGGCAAGGGCCATGACACAGAAACCTGCTTCAAACTCAAGCATGCTATTCAAGATATGATTGAAGCTGGCAAAATCATAATTGCACCTCTCAGTCAAGACAATCCTCTCGGATGTCTCAAGTCAAACAGCAAGGTTGAGCGTTCTCAAAGGACATTCACTAAACTCAACACAACCTATGCCGCAGCTCTTCAAAAGCTCATGACTGAAGGGAAGCTACAACCAGTCGGTCCCACCCCGGATCCATCTGATGCTAAGAAATCCCGTTTCTGGGACGGCAATTCCTATTGCCAATATCATCAAGGGAATGGTCATGACACTGAAACGTGCTTCAAACTGAAACATGTTATTCAAAATATGATCGACAATCATGAACTGATAGCTTCATCCCTATGCCAACCAAGTGATGAAGACAACCCTAATGAACATCTCTTTCTGCAAGGAGATAAGAGCCTCATTGACTTTTGTCCTCATATTATTCCCAACAACGAGAGTGAAGTGCTCAAGTGGGTCAATGCTCAAGACCAGACATTCATGTTGCCAGATGCTGCGAAGGAGATCTCTGAGGGGGAAAGTGATGATTAGGAGTCCGTATCTACGATTAAGTCTGAGTCCGAGTCTTAGGCTTTCTCATATCTATCCTAGTGTCTGTCCTTTTATTCCTAAGTGACAAACTGAGGGTTGTCCCCATGATTCACATGTATTCATCGAGTCTGTGCTAACATCTTATTTATCTAAATAAAAGCACAATTTCCAGCTATCATATATTCTCCCCTTTACCATTTCCCGTTGACGACGAGGATTGATTTGAGAATTGATTTAAAACAAACATGTTCCAATTCATTGTGAGTACACTCGAGTGACGTTCCGTACCGAGTAAGCAAAGGACTCGAAACTCCGTGTCCATTCTCTTTACCTATTCCAAGTCTGGAAATAGAATCCTTTCATTAGCACCCGATTTAGAACGAGCTTCTATCAAAGGGATCCTACGACGAACCTAGATAACAAACCAAGGACATCTCCTTGTTCATGGTCAATAACGGAAGGCAAGCCCATTCCCCACAAAAATATCCAAACACAGAGAATCGACGTCTCACCACCGGGTACATCCCCGCTGGCACCTTCACCATCCTCCAACGAGGGAAAGCAAAAAAAACAAAGTCCAAAAGACATTCACCCAAAGCCAAAGCAAAAGGCCAAAATCAAAGGCCCAAGCCAATAGCCATTCAATCAAAAGCCAAAGCAATTCACTCAAAGCCAAAGCCAAGGCTAAAGCCAAAACAAAAACAAGATAGTGAAATTCAAATTCACTATTTTCACAAATTTCAAACGACGGAAACAAAAACCGTCATTCTCAAAACAAAAACAAGATAGTGAAATTCAAATTCGCTATTTTCACAAATTTCAAATGACGGAAACAAAAACCGTCGTTCTCAAATAAAAAACGAGATAGTGAAATTCAAATTCACTATTTTCACAAATTTTAAATGACAGAAACAAAAACTGTCATTCTCAAATCAAAAACGAGATAGTGAAATTCAAATTCACTATTTTCACAAATTTCAAACGACGGAAATTTAAACTGTCATTTTCAAATTAAAAAAAAAAACAAGATAGTGAAATTCAAGTTTGCTATTTTCACCAGCTTCAAACGACGAAAATTAAAACCGTCATTTTCAAATCAAAAAACAAAATAGTGAAATTCAAATTCGCTATTTTCACAAATTTCAAACGACGGAAATAAAACCGTCAATTTGAAATCAAAAACAAGATAGTGAAATTCAAATTCACTATTTCACAATTCCAAACAACGGAATTAAAAACCATCCCATTCAAAAACCGAAATAGTGGAATTCAAATTCGCTATTTTCCCACAATTTCAACTGACGAAATTCAATCACTTTTCAAAAAATGAAATATTGAAATTCAAATTCGCTATTTTACCTCAATTTCAACTGACGAAATTCAAAACCGCCACTTTTCAAAAAATTAAATCGCGAAATTCAGATTCGTTATTTTCCCACAATTTCAAATAACGGAATTAAACCGTCACTTTTCAAACTTCGGACCAACAAGTCCAACACCAACATCCAAAGTCCAGGACCAACAAGTCCGAAGCCCAGGACCCATGAGTCCAACATATAAAGTCCAGGACCAACAAGTCCAAAGCCCAGGACCCATGAGTCCAAAATACCAAGTCCAGGACAAACAAGTCTAAAGCCCAGCACCCCTAAGTCCTTCTGCAGACTACTACAAGGAGACCTATCTAGGCTTCTGAGGATTCCCCTTAAGCTCGTAATATCACACCTTGACCTTTAAGGTCCAGACATGGAAATCTGATCCCATATTATTTACCAACCATTGCGTGCTCAGGCCACATCAAGCCGGAGACCCCATTCCGCACCACACTACAACCGGTTACCCATCGGCCTAAACACCACAAAATTCTTGCTCCAGATTTTTATCTGTTAAGCAAACCCATTATGACCAAGCTCCACATTCCCTAATGTTGAAGCCATTTCTCACCACAATCCCCACGGAGTCCTCGAATACTTTGCTATCGAGAACGGAGCATACCTAATCAACCCTTATAGTCCACTTTTTAGTGTGCTCAAATGATAAGGAACTTTTTCACAAATTACACCTCTTCGATTCATGATCAAGAGGTATTTATCTCTAATCAACTTTCGAGTCACCAAACGGAATCTTCCGTTGTGACCCTCAACCCCAGATTTTTATCTGTCAAACAAACCTATTATTACCAAGCTCCACATTCCATAATGTCGAAGCCATTTTCACCCTGACCCAGATACGAAGTCCTCGAATGCTTTGCTACCGAGAACGGGACATACTCAATCTACCCTTAGTGTCCACTTTTTAGTGTGCTCACATGATAAGGAACATTTTCACAAGTTACACCTCTTCGATTCATGATCAAGGATGAATTATCTCAAATCAATTTCTCGAGTCACCAAACGGAATTTACCGTCGTGACCCTCACATTAAGGTCCTAACAACTCGCTTAGGCACACATTCAGAACTACGATCTGGTTTGATTTCACACCACGTGAATACGTAGGCAGTCCCTCAAGGACACAACCATACACCTCAAAATCACTTCAAGATCCTAACATCTCGCTTAGGCACACACTCAGAACTACGATCTGGTTTGATTTCGCAAACACGCGAATACGTAGGCAGTCCTATTACAAGGGCACAACCGCATACTCCTTTCACAACCCTTTCCAATTTTCAATCCTCAATAACAAGCTTAGAACTACGAGCTGGTTTGATTTCGCAAACATCCGAATACGTAGGCAGTCCCTCAACAAGGACACAACCGCACACCCGTTTCAATCTCAACCATTAACATCAATCCTCAAAAGCAGCCCACCCAGCTGCAAAAATTAATCCTATACCTCTTTATTGGGGGCTTCTTCCTTAAGACGTCGCCCATTCCTTATTTTGTCAAATTCCCATCTTCTCACTCTGGGGGCTTGTCTTTCAAGACGCCACCCATCCTTTGTCCTCCAACATCTTTTAAGTCTCAACTACAGTCCAAAATAAAACCGCCCATAGCCTAGTGCTCGGTCCAGACGATAACAAGGTCTTGGTTCCGCTCTTCGAATCATCATGCCTCAGAGAAGGATCTCAAATAATAAAACTGTGGCAAAGATGTCTGGAGAAGATAATCAATTCGCGTTCCCCAGCCGAGCGGACCTTCTACCTCAGGGATTTGATACGCATTATCATCCCTTCTTGGCAAGGAGTTGCACTTACATAAACAAAGTATGTCAGAGTCACCCTTACGTCGTGTCGATACTGAGTTTGTATCGCATTCATGACTGCCCATTTGTCAGCTTGTCAGTGTGCGTCTGTGTGAGTCAGTATCCCAACGGTCACGTGTCTCCAATCTGTCAAATCACGGATCTACGAACAACAAATTACTACTCTTAACAGCTTTTAAGCTTCACAACATTCAAAATTCCTATCTCCCCTCACGTGAGATATTACATGCTAGTTGCTTATATGCTAATTGCTCATATGCTTATGTGCTTACGTGCTTATATGCTTGCATTCAACGTGCTTGTCTATGCGATTGCGGATTTGTGTGGTCACTAACCATGCAGGTAATCTTGAGAAGACAAACGCACTCCAGCTAAGTATTGGGTTCTTCCCAACAAACAGCGACCCATTAAGTCCAAGGACTTCAACCGCATCAATTACATGGCATACGCTGCCTTCCAGCGAGCAACAACTCATATCCCCGGCGAGTCCTGAGAAGTTTCTAACTCCCCAGCGAGTGCCGATTTTCAAATGAAAGTCCCACATGTCTCTCAAAGATCCTCACAACATCATTCATGATCCCGATGCGGCGCTCTCCCTAAATGGTTTTCCAGAGAGCCTTGCTCAAATGATTTATCCCCACGGAGCTCGTTTAGGGCACCCATCAAGTTGGAGTTCGTTTCTCCCTAGCCGAACCTATCACCGTCAACCTGGTTTAAAGTCATTACCAGACAATATCTTGAAATAAGCCCGATATTTCAGGCTATTTCCCACAGTCGATCATTCGACCATAGATGGCTGGCGAGCCTTACAATGCATATGGCTGGCGAGCCTTTGTCCGCAAACAAGATACAACTCAAGGACGTATCCCAAAGATGCCTCGGGTACGACTCCTTTTCACAAGCTGGCGAGCCTTTGTCCGCAAACAAGGTACAACTCAAGGACGTATCCCGAAGATGCCTCGGGTACGAATCCTTATCGCAGCTGGCGAGCCTTTGCACGCACAAAAGATACGACTCAAGAACATATCCCGAAGATGCCTCAGGTATGACTCCTTCTTATGGCTGGCGAGCCTTTATACGTAGTCTAATGGACTTTAAACGACCCGCATCGGAAGTCGACAGACTCTAAAATGTTCCCGACGGCAGGTCCTTGACTCGAATCCCCGAGTCGCCTCAACGTCGCCCTTCCCGACGACAGGTCCTTGGCTCAAACCCTTTTGAGTCGCCTTGGCGTCCCAATGGTCTTCAGGTTGTAATCTTCGATTGACCTGGAGATCATACTTTGACTTCCGCCCTGTCCAAGCCTCGGTCAATGTGGGGGCCCTGTAGATACCCAGTATCTGCACCTTCCAAAAACCACTCGATGATGATCGGACTATAACGTGTTTTTGATATGCGTGCGTAGATTGGCTATACATGAGATAGTTTAATGCATTACTCGGATATAAAAAATGATTTCAAAAGTTTTCTAACTTCATTTGCATTAAAATAACACAATTTAGAGTTAAAACCGTCTTCGAATCCAAAACCGACTCAGAAACCCGTAACTCGAGTCAACCTGAGTCAACCCGAGTCTCGAATGTCGAAAATAATGCCATTAATGTCTTTATAATGTCATTTCCTCTAAAATGACCCTAATTAGAGTCAAAACCGACACCGAGCCAAAAACAGACTCGGAATTCAAATCCCGACTCACACGGATCAAACCTGAGTCAAGCACACAAAACACCTACCTCAAGTAACACCTAAAATCATCTTATTAGATGCCCATATTGTTACACGACATCCTATTTGATTTCCACAAATCAAACCAACCAAACAATGGATGGAGAATTGGCCACGTCCAAATTGAAAAGGACAGGGCACCCCATTGCATAGCAGGCTTGCTCGCGCCTCAATGGGGTGTCTGCTTAGCCTCCAAGCAAACTCAACCGACCTACCATCCCACATTTCTCTATAAATACCCACTATCATACCCCATAATCTTCACGTGAGCGTCCACCCCTTCACCTCTCCCTTAAACTTCTAGACTCGACTTCCTAAGTCACAAAATCGACACGTGTTAACGACCTACCGATCGTGAACACAAGCCTTACACATATTGTTTGGTACCGTCGCCGTGCATTCGACCGACCTATTTGACCAACTCAATTCATCAATCAACATGTTTTAATTAGCATATTTTCAACTCATTTTCAAAACAAAATCCTTTTTTAAGGCACTCTTTTAAACTTGTTGATCGTGAGTAGTCGCTACGAGCAAACCGTCTCTAAAGTAGTCTACGTCGCAAACATCAATATACGTAAGTTTGAGGGTGTAAAAAACTCACTGTTTTTATGAGTCTATGAGCATGAACAATGCATAACACGATTCAAACATAGGTTAGACGAGCCAAAACCGAGTTTCGGCATGAGACAGAAGCTCCTTGCTATGCAGGGTTGCTCGCGCCTCTTATGGGCATCCAGGTCAGACTTATCCGTGTTTGTTCTCGTCTTTCCTCTTCATTTCATTTCTTATTTGTAATCGGTTTTTACCGTTTCAAATGTCTCAATTCATTTTTATGACAAACTTTTTAACCATAAATCATAATCACCCTTGGTTCCATATACCATGACGGTTAAATCCGTGACTCGGTGATATTAATTGGTTAATTACATTTTAAAAGGAATTTCTATTCTTTTATTTACCATTTTAATTCATTTTTATGATAAACATATATTGACCATTATAAAAATCATCCTTGGTTCTTTATACCATGATGGCTTATTCCGTGACTCGATGATATTATTGGTTAATTACATTTTAATGGGTATTTTAACCCCCTTTTATTTTATTTACCATTTTTCTCATTTGTTTACATTTGTAAATATATTAGTCATAATTCATAATCATCCTTGGTTCTTTATACCATGTCGGTTTAATCTGAGTACGATAAGAAACTTGACTAATTACAATGAAATGAACTTAACATGATTAGTTCAAATCAAATATTTTACATTTTTGTTTGTAAACTATGCTTTTTAAACTTGCAAATCCGACAACGAATATTACTAATGTGATAGTAATTATTCCGAGTCATGCAA
The DNA here is from genome assembly GCF_048544455.1 of Silene latifolia. NCBI lineage: Eukaryota > Viridiplantae > Streptophyta > Magnoliopsida > Caryophyllales > Caryophyllaceae > Silene > Silene latifolia. The sequence continues at coordinate 92,989,232 of NC_133532.1, read as the reverse complement.
ATCATATTTGCAAATCATTAATCACAAAAACGGTTTTAAACAACCTTTTTAACAACCAGGAGACGTCCCTTGGTCCGCCCCATGACTCGCGCCCCAAGAGGCCCTCTGCTTTCATATTTCAAAACCTGGGCAGAGCCCTTCCCTCGCCAATAGGCTCGCGCCCCAATGGGGCTGCCTGGTATCGTTCTGTCCTATTTTGGCACTTGTCTAGGACGATCCCGATTACGGTTAATCCGAATACATGACGGATCATATTGACAAGCTTACGTTTTTACACTTTGTCATTTGACACCCCTTTTCAATAAATGGATCGTGTTAAGCATCATAACCCGAATTTGGTAAATGGATGTTTAATTTCCGTTCTCACATGAAAATCAACCATAAATCCAACTTGACATCTTATGCTTGATATTTGGATTAAACAAACCGACTTAGAAAGCTCACATGTTAGGTTAACACTTTTGGATGTGCATTCATGCATTTACACTGTTTTATCAACTTTTGCACTTAAACAACCACGATCGATCAGTAGAGGCCGCTAACGCGGGCGGGATTGGGTGTCCGATTAAAGGGCTTCCCAATACGTACCCTCACCCCTTACTCAGAACCTTTGGATAGTGGATGGCCTTATCCAGGGCGTACGAGAGTCATTTTAGGCATATAATGCTAAAAGGGGGACGAGTCCTTATCTTTAGTACCTATGTCGAACACCGCTTCTTGCCTTGGTTGGCCTAGGTATAAAGTGGATTCGAACGGGTTCCAAGCATCCCACAAATGATTGGTGGCGACTCCGAACATCTCTAATCGTTTCGAGACCTTTACCGAGACGAAACCGACCGATCTAAAGCGATCTGGTCGAAAGCATTTCAACGCCGCCGAGCGTGGCTTTCTAGACCGCTGCATGTCTACAGATTGGCTTGGCGTGCAGGTGGCCCGTGACCGCAGATCGGTAGGTGGCCCAAATTCGCAGACCGTGACGTTGCCCATGTCCACAATTACTCAAGGTATGTCTGGCTAATCTTTCTTTCCTCTAAAGATGAAACTTTCAATGAATTTGTGGTATTAATGAAGCTTGTCCAAAATAAATATGATAAAAAGCTTATTTCGATTCGGACTGATCACGGCACGGAATTTGATAATCAATCGTTTATAGAATTTTGTAGGGAAAATGGTGTGGGGCATAACTTCTCTACACCACGTACCCCACAACAAAATGGTGTCGTGGAACGTATGAATCGAACCCTAGAGGATATGGCTCGTACTATGCTTTTGTGTAGTGGCCTTCCTAGAAGTTTTTGGGCAGAAGCTGTTAGTACCGCATGCTATGTGCACAATAGAGCTATGATCCGTCCAATTTTGAAAAAGACTCCCTATGAACTTTTAAGAGGGAGAAAACCCAATATATCACATCTCCGTTGCTTCAGGAGCAAATGCTTTGTTCACAATAATAGAAAAGACAATTTAGGAAAATGTGACCCCCGAAGTGACGAAGCTGTTTTTCTGGGATATTCAGATCATAGTAAAGCTTACAAAGTTTTCAATAAGAGAACCTTGCGCATAGAAGAGAGTGTTCATGTTCACTTTGATGAAGATAATGTGTTTGATATAGTTGAACAGGAAGAAGAGGATCCAGATGAGCCCGATTTCTTTTTAGCCGGAGATGAACCATTAAATGATAATGAGAATATAGATGACATTAATGATGAACTAGATAACTCTGCAAACGATCCTAAGAGAAGTGATAAGTCTGTAGTTAATGATACTATCGACACTTCTCCAAATATGGAAAGAGATTTTGAAGTTATACCTAATGTTGTTATAAATTCCGATCCAAATCATGATAAGTCTGATGAAGTTAATAATACTTTTGAAGAAAACTCCGAGTCCAACTCAGGGGGAACAAATCATGATTTTTCGTTTGTAGAAGGTGCGAGTTCATCAAATGATAATGAACCTAGAGTTCTCAAGAAGTGGAAACATCAAAGTTCCCATCCTTTGTACAAAATCCTAGGAAATCTAGAGCAAAGTGTTAAAACTAGAAGGTCCTTGAATAACTTCTGCTCCTTCTTTTCTTTTCTGTCAACCATTGAACCTACCAATATCAAAGAAGCTCTTGCTAAACCTGATTGGATATTAGCTATGCAAGATGAGCTTCAACAATTCGAACGCAATAAGGTATGGCATTTAGTGCCACGACCTAGTGATCGAACCGTTATTGGTACGAGATGGGTGTTTAGAAATAAACTGGACGACGAAGGAATTATTACAAGAAACAAGGCACGACTAGTTGTCCAAGGCTACAATCAACAAGAAGGGATCAACTATGACGAGACCTTTGCACCCGTAGCAAGATTTAAGGCTATTCGTCTCATTATCGCCTTTGCCGCTCATAAAGGGATGAAATTGTTCCAAATGGATGTTAAGACCGCGTTTCTTAATGGCTATTTGGAAGAAGAAGTTTTTGTTGAACAACCTCCCGGATTTTTAAATAGCAAGTTTCAAAACCATGTTTATAAATTAGACAAAGCCTTATATGGTTTGAAACAAGCTCCCAGGGCATGGTATGACAGGTTATCCAAGTTTTTATTACAAAATGATTTTAAAAGAGGATTTGTTGATAAGACCTTGTTCCTAAAATCCGAAGGTTCTAATTTACTTGTTGTGCAAATTAATGTAGACGATATAATGAAAAATTGTGCAAGTATTTTTCAGATCTAATGACTTCTGAATTTGAAATGAGCATGATGGGAGAATTAAAATTCTTCCTAGGGTTGCAGATTCAACAAACAAATGATAGTATAGAGATTCACCAACAGAAATATATCAAGGAACTAATTCGATAATTCGGTTTGGAAAATGCAAAATCTTACGATACACCTATGGTACCTGATAAGAAGTTAACTATAGATGAACATGGTAAGTGTGTTGATGAGACTACATATCGAGGTATGATTGGTTCACTTTTATATTTAACTGCAAGTCGTCCAGATATAATGTTTAGTGTATGTGTCTGTGCGCGATTTCAATCGTGTCCTAAAGAGTCACATATGATTGCAGTTAAACGTATCTTGAGATATTTAATTGGTACATAAAATTTATACTTATGGTATCCACTTGAGTGTAATTTCGATCTAGTTGGGTATTCAGATGCAGATTATGCAGGATGCTCATTAGAGAGAAAAAGTACTTCTGTATTTGCTACGTTTGTTGGACCATGCATTATTACTTGGGGTTCAAAGAAGCAAAATTCTGTTGCAATGTCTACTGCTGAAGCTGAATATGTATCTGCTGGACTGGTATGTTCTCAATTACTTTGGTTAAAGCAACAACTACGTGATTATGGTGTAAATGTTGGCCGTATGCCTATTAAGTGTGATAATACAAGTGCTATAGTAATTTCTAAAAACCCTGCTCAGCATTCGAGGACCAAACACATAGATATTCGACACCATTTTCTACGAGATCATGTAGAAAAGGGCAACATTTCACTTGAATTTTGTAGTACAGAAAGGCAATGGGCTGACATCTTGACTAAGCCGTTAGCTAGAAAACGCTTTGAGTTATTGAGATTAGAGATTGGTTTAATTAGCAATAATTAAATCCGTCATGATTATGTCTGGGAACCTGAATGACTGGCTAGGAAAGATGAGATTGTACGATTGTGTCCGTATTTTTTGTTGCAAGTTTAATTATGTTAAATAATATTTATTTTACGTGTTATATCTTGCTTATGTGTATGATAATATTTTATATCTTGTATAATCACATATTCCCAAAACAAAATCGATAAAATCTACAATATATGGCCGAAGTATAATAAAGATATTTTCTATCTTATTATATTCTTTCACAAATATATCCTTGCCATATCCGTGCAACAAACTCTTCACAATCCTACCTAAACACCAACACAAAAGATTCTTTCTTTATCTATAAAAAAAAAGGAACGAATAAAAAAAAAATTACCGAAAAAAAAGGAAGGTGCCGAAAAAAAAAAGGAAAGAATAGCATATTTACCTAAACCCAAATTCTCCATATTTACCAAAACACAAACTCTTTACCCTATTTAAACCCTATTACCTTCTCAAAACTAACCATCACCTCATACATCTTCTCTAAACCCTAAATACTTCTACAAAATCTTCAACATCAACCATGGCACATCGCCCTACAACCCGTGTTCAATCCAAGAAACCCGTTGACATTGGAAAGAAAATAACCCGATCACCAACGCGAGTCGCTCGCTCCCTCACACCACCTAGGCCGACGCCGCGGTCACCACCGAGGGACACCCAAACCGACACCTCCACTTTACCTATAATTAGCAAGAAGCGAAGGTTGATTAAAGGTAAGGGAAAATTGGTTTCGAAAACAGAGGTAAGCTCGAAAACTGAGAGCTATATGCTTTAAGATGGTTCTTCACGTGTTCTTTACGCACATCATATGGATGATTACACTAACACTGGACTGAATAATCTTCGATTAACTCAAGTAGAACGAAGGAATATCAATCAAGTTGCTCAATACCGCATTCACGCAGGACAAGTATATTCGGTTGATTGGTTAAAGAAATATAAAGCACTTGGGTTCTTTAGGAATTTTCTCAAAGATCAAGGTTGGGATAATATTGTTGCTGTAACTGGTCCAGTCTTTCCTATTGAGGTATATCAATTTTATGCTAATGTTCAATTTAAGGAAGGAAATTGACTTGCTGTGGTTAATGAGACGTTTATACATGTCACAATTGGTGATTTTTGCGACTTGGGTCGAGTTTCTAGAGAGGGAATTGAAATTAACCCGAGCGTAGAATGGGGAAATATGTCGCCTGATGAGAGATTAGTAGTGAAACGGTATTTCAAATAAGATGCGACTTCGTCTGAAACTATTTTAACAAATAAATTGTCGCCTTCTTTGAAATTCTTTTTTACCTTTATTTGGACTACTATTGTTCCACGCAAAGAAGGTCGAGATAAATTTGGTGTTCATGAGATGCTTATTATGAAGCCTTGGCTTGAAGGAGAAAAGGTTAGCCTACCTATGCTTGTGTTTTATAAAATTATACAAGCTAGTGTAACGGCTAAGATGGACGATCTAGCTTCTACTTTGAGTTTGCCTTATGGAAATTGGATTTGTCGTATTTTAGAGAAGAAAGGAGTTATTGGGAAGCATAGTTATAGAGTTATTGGAAGTGATGAGATGAATGATCTTTATTTAAAATATATGAAGCTTGCTATTCATGGCTCGGAATTGTGTTTTGACACTAAAGAAGGAGAAAAAAGAGGTAAAAGTAATATGAATTTAGAAATGTTGGAGTCTAAGATAGAATCAAATTTTACTTCGGTTCTTTGAAGAATTAATGAGCAAGACAAGAAATTACGTGAGTTTTTTGATCTCATTGCAAAGGAAAGGAGAGTTGATTCTGGTGGACCGAGTAGTGTTAGCCCGACGCGATTATACACCATGTTGTCGCGGTTAGACACGCAAGTCGACCACGCTCTAAAGGCGACCGTGCGCACACACTCCGAATCTACTCGTATCAGGGAAGGAATGGATAGTATGGTCAAGTATGGGAATGAGCTATTGCAATCAGGAAAGGAAATGAGGTCTGAGATGCATATAATATATGAAGCGGTCAAATCTATGACCTTAAAGATTATTAATTTTGATGCTCGCTTAGCCGCTCAAGCCGCGGTCCTTGATCACTGTCACGCTCGACTTGCGGACTTGGAATATCGGACTCGTCCGATGCCTCGTCCACTGAGTCCACATAGCCTGTGATTACCTCGCCCCAAACTCGCCACAATTTCCAACCTAGCCTTAGTTTTCCAATTCTTTTGCTCACAATAAAAGTCCACACTTATGGACATTAGCTTTTTCAATTCCGCATTTTATTTCTTGTGTGATTGTAGGTTTTGGATATTGTTATGCTAATTAAGAACTAGATTGCGTTTAATATAATATGTTTTTCATGATTATTTCTTGTCTCACGATATATTATTCTAGTCGTTTTTTGTCTGTTCTTGTCTTTTCAATGATGCCAAGAGGGGAAATTGTTTTTATGATTTGCGACCGTCTCAAGTTGATTCTCTCAAGGCGTTCAATAGTTATAACTTTGAAAAGATTATTAGTTTCTGCGCTCAACTATTCTATAATTTGGGAAGTATTGTGTTGAGGGGGAACTAGACTTAGACACAAATCATAGGAGACTTGTCATCATCAAAAAGGGGGAATTTGTTGGACCTTTAGTCCTAATTAATTGTTTTGATAATGACAGTAATGATTTGTATGTGGACTTAATATTATAAACATATGCGTGTAATTGTGTGCCCGAGTCTTAATATAGAAAGGAACAATTACAAAGACGCAAGCTTGAAGTTTGGACCAAGGAGGTACAACTTCGAAGATGCAAGCTGGAAGTTTGGACAAAGAAGGTACAACTTCAAAGAACACTTGATCGTTGTATTCAAGCAAGATCAAGATCAGAAACCAATCACGAGACTCAAGATGAGAGACTTGTGAAGAGACGATTCGTGTACTGAAGATCTTCCGAAGATTAGATAGTATAGGTCGTCATCCGGTAATGGTTTTACTTTGTTTGATAAATGTTAGTAAAGTTATGACCTCACTGACTATAACTTTCTTGCTAGACAAAAATGATGCGTTAATTTTTGAAAAATATATTTTTAAATGTTTTATAAAAATGAAAGAGTATTTATATAATTGGAATTATTTAATTAGAATTTAATTTGAATGAACTATTTGTTTGTAACACGATATGTACATCGTCATGCTACCTAGGGTTTCATTTAAATTCTATCTCGATTTGTTATAGGCTAGAGGAGGCCGAATTGGACCCAAGGAAAACCCTAGGTCCGGCCGAACCCTGGGGAGCCGTTGGCTTGCTCATCAAGTCGTCTAGGGTTTTACACCCTAAAACCCTAATCCCCTACAACTATAAATACTCTCATTCATTCAACATTTAAAGAGACTTTTGGAAAAATTATTTTTAAGCAAAAATATTCTTGTGCTTTCATTTTCGTTATCTATTGCTTAAATAAAAGTTGCACATCAAATTTGTCAATAACTCAAAGGAAAATCGTTATAGGATACTAAGTACACAAGGATATTATACCCACTCATTAACGTGATATTAGTATTTATCGTTGTACTTTTCTTATTAACGTAAGAAGCAAAACTAGAGTATTTAGCAATACTCAATCTGAGTTATAATCATAGTCTTGATTATACGAGTGGATTGATAATTTTTGTAATCCGTAGAAAGGTACTAAAAATTATTAATCGAGAATAGTGGACGTAGGTTTCGACTTGTGAAACTGAACCACTTCAAAATCCCGTGTCTCTCTCTATTTTATTGGTTTCGTTATTTTTATATTGCTTGAAATAATTATTTAGTTGATTTTAATTCATAAAATCAAGTAATTAATTATTTATCATATATTTCGAAAAAGTAGGGTTAGATTTTTAATACTCAATTCACACCCCCCCCCCCTTTCGTATTCGATCAATAGACTCCATACATACTTAATATTGTATATAACTATACATCTAAACTCAATTGAAATGGCATGACTTATCATGCTTAGCCTATGAAAAGACCTTGGTTAGCAAGTTTTAGCAACACTTTGAACTTTCCCTAACCTTACTATATACTATTTTTCATGGTCATGTATAATCTGTATTATAAAACCTTTTGAGTACATGTCTAGATCCAATCTAGAGATAGGCTCCTTAGCCTTGGAATAACTCCCACTATCCTCACAGTGTGTAGGGATAGGACCTTCGGTTATTGGAACGAACTACCATAGTTCCTCTAATTCATTAAACCGAATCCTAATATCATCCCCTTCTTCTTGCATATCTCATTATTGCAAGTGTACTCAATTTCCGTTGTAAATCTCTCATTGTTCTACTGCCTAGAATGTTTCTAGCAGATCTGCTCCTTAAATAATCATAGCCAAGATGGTTCTCTAACCATCCTAGTGTGTTTAGAATATGGTTATCGTGTAACTCCTTGCACATAAATCCATATCATTTCTAATCACTTAGCTTGATTTCTTTAGTGCTCCATGAGTACTAACCAATGAACTATATGTTGGGATTCATTAATCTCATATGTTTACATATTCATAGTATGATAGTTTAATTTAGTCATAAAATTAAAACGGATCTTATGCATGCATAACTATTACAAAGTATAAGGAGAAAAAATCAATTCTTACATTGATAATTTCGGATAAATGGGCACTAGTAAGTTCACCTACTTACTAGTTATTGAGCTTTCCAAAATGGAAGAATAAGATTCAAGTTGAGAATCTCTCCTAAGGAATTATACCCAAGGTAACCCCTTAATTATTTTAATTAATATAAGACTAGTATTAATTAAAACAAGCTTAAAATTTGACACAAAAATGGTGTTTTGTTCTCTTGTATTTCGGTCAAGAGAGGAGTGTTTTTATGAGTTTTCTTTCTCTAAAATGTTTCACAAATTCTAGAGAGTGATCATTTTTCTAACACTAGAAAAAATTATGTAGTGAAAAATATTGAATTAAAAATAGAAAAGGCCTTGGCTTTTCTATGCATAAAACCGGTTGGGGGGAGGGAAGTGAGCCAATGCATGAGCTTCACATACTACCCAAGGCAAACTAGGCATGCATGGCTATAAGTTAGAGTAATCATTATGTTTTCTTATTTAAAATAATCAACACAATTTTAAACCCTAACCCTCCCCATTTTCGGTACACTTAACATAAAATGGAAAGTCCATTTTATTTTGTCATTTGTCAATTTTGTCATGTGTCACATGTTACATGACATGTTACACTATAGTGTATTTTTAACATATTAAAAATCAACATATTAATAAAATATGTCACATACAAAATTTAATTAGTAATTCTTGATTACTAGTACCAAAGTGGTTTATCGAATTATAAATTACAACGACTTGTATTTATAATAAATTATTCAACCTGTTTCAATTGTTTCGTAAACAATAATTTAATCTTAAGTAATGAAACAATTCGATTACTTAGACCGTATCTAATTTAATCGAATTAAAATGAGACACGTTAATTTTACTCACAAAAGCATCCGTCAATTTTAAGCAATTTAATTAACTCGTATCGGCATACGATTAATTAAATAATCAATTAAGAGTATTACCCTATAGGTATGACCTCAGGGTATCAACTGATCACCATCGTCGCACGACAGTAATGTCAAACTCTAGTCTGCCAAACATTACCGATATGTGTGGACCAGTTGACTGTAAAATATTACTTTCCCTCATGTATCCTTAAATATGAGATTTAAATATGTGATCATCATGATCGACAATTGTGATCGCATTATTGTCGGGGACACTTACTCCAACAATCTCCCACTTGTCCTCGACAAGTGTGCGTCACCAATTCCTTTGTCCTATTACTATCTCCCACTCAATGCAAGGTGTCTTTCGGGTCGTACTTGCAAGTGATCATATCGAGAGTGGTTTCCTTGATCTGGAGAATAACTGATTGACCGGAATTATCTACCATAGATACCTTCCGAGCGTGGCCACGCATTTCCAGTTCATTACTCCTCGAGTGGCCCTGAGATATTGTTTTAACCCTGGAAAAGGGGTGGACAATTCCTATCGCACTATTCCCTTCGACTAGCCACAGCTGATTGTAACCCAAAATAAGCCTTTTAACCCCATTTACGAAGGTCGTAGGATCATAAATTAAAGTTACTCTGAAACTGTGCCACCTTGGGCGACCAGTCTTTAGTCAAAAGAATCGACTCATTAGAATACTATAGTAGCTCTTGCCACGACCAGGCTATATAAATTTGCCAGAACTCTATAAGCGGTCATTAGGCCCGACAAAGTGTTCATAATAGTCTGCCTATGTGATCGACTAGTCATCTCATATGACTCTATGGCACTTGAGCTTGCCATCAATCGCATCACACTCTAGTCACTTCGAGACGTCACCTCATACAAGTGATTATGGGTGAATACCATGTTAATCCGGGTTCAATTTAACGGGGTTCAATATTGTTTCTACAACCCGTTTGGATGTAACAAAGTACAAGATGAGTTAATGATAACTCAAATGATAAATGTAGACATTTAATTTGAGTAGTCAATACTATATTACTACTATATGTCTTACAAGTGTGTTAACACTTGTTGATGCAATAAAAGTTTAGCACACCATGTGTCCACGTGCTCAACCTTTCGAATTGCGATTTCCCTTATTTTCATGTTATCTCTCATAGCATGAACTCTACCAAGCACATGTTTAGTATTCAAACTAGACCTTGGGTCTTTAAACTTGTAACAAACCTTTTTGTTGTTATCACATAACCAGCAATTTGGATTATGGTGGATGATACAACTTGCATTAGTCAAGTCTTCCACCAACTCACAATGTACTAGGTTTATGTTTTGTAGGATCCTGCAACAATTGTTAAGATGACAGGTCTGGGACTTCGCACAAATCCTTCCCTTTTAAGAAAAATACTAGTTTTGTGTAACTTCTTACCACAACTAAGTATCCTTCCAAATTCTTTTTTCTCTCTTATCGTAATTGACTTAGAATCTTCATAAATCCTTATGTGTTTGGAAACTCCAGCATGTGTGACTTCTTATCACATAACTGAGTGTTCTTCCAAACTCTAGAATAGCTCATTAGTTCTCCTCGAGAATTCATGACGATTCTTATATGGCTTACCAAAGACTTATCATGCTCTAAGCATGTGACTTATTTAGGACATGTGCATGATCATTCTAATGGCGGAAAAATTAGTGATCTCAATCATGTAGTCAACAGTTCTTAGGTTCAATGAATGAACATGACCTTCTCATGGTAATTCCATCTTCATCGATATGAATAACCTACATATCTTGTTGATTTGATGTGTGCATCTTAGTGCCAATCCAACATCCCATGTTTTAATTGGATTCATCTTAGTCCATATTCATCCAAAATTGAAAACTTAAGTGCTTTCTTTATCAAAGATAGTATATGCTCGTCATTCTCAATGAGTAATAAGTTGTAAAATTCATGGAGGATGATTACTCTCACTAAATCTCATGTCTACAAATGAAATTTTCAAACTCCCACTCAATTCCACATGTTTCACGATTGACCACTCAATCGAAACATTTCATGAATTGAAATCATTTTTGCTTTGCTATGTTGTTCTGACAAAACCACATATGTTATCAACATATCCTTTCAAATACCTATTTGGAAAGAGGTTTCGATCTCTAACAATGGAAAGAGACTTTAATCTCTAACTTATTCATCCTTAAAATGAAGCGAAGCAATGTCATTACTCAAAAGTAAAATTCAACATGGAGTTCATATGTCCCTTTCAAAATACTCATTTCGGAAGAAGGTACAACTTGTCCATTTTCATGAAGTTTAGCAATGACTCTAGCATGGTTAACCATTAACTTAGCTATTTATAGACATCGAAATGTCTTTCTATGCAACTCTTAATCATAAATCTCATTTATATTCAAGGATGCATTTTTGTTTTATTAGGCTCTTAAGTAAACATTAACGTTGAATCTTTATGTTAAGTTTTTTCATTAGTCATGTTCCTTACTTTCTTTTGGTCTCCTCACATAGTTTCCTTAAGAACATCTTCTTTTGGTCTTCTCACGTAGTAGAACAACTTCTTTTGATTTCCTCACGTAGTTACCTTAAGAACGTCTTCTTTTGGTGTCCTCACGTAGTTACCTTAAGAACATCTTCTTTTAGTTTCCTCACGTAGTTAATATGATTAGAAATGTATACTAAATCTTGTCTCTTACATAGATCTCATCTACTCAAGGCATACATATCATAGGTATACATAGATCTCATCTACTTAAGGCATACAAATCATAGGTATACTAGACTCAAAGCATTCTTTGTGTCTTAATATTACTCCCACTCTATCTTTAGAATAAATACCCTAAATATTCAAAAGATAGCTTTCGTGACACAAATGATGTTTTGGTGAAGAAAGAGAGATATCACATAGATTAATAGACTTATTTATAAATATTTAATGGGTGTATGTAGGTTATTAAGTTTCCCCTAAGTGAGTTCATTAACTCAATATCACTTTATAATCGATCATTCACAAACTTCAAGTTTATGTACATATAATGAATCTATCATTATAATTGTCTATTGGATAAATTTTAAGTAGATATTCATATGTTTCTATGTCAAGCATATAAAGATGAATTTTAGAACAATTAGAAATACGATAAACTTAGTGACTTGGGTTGCAAACCAAGTCACTATTAATCCAAAATTACGACCATTGTTCAAAGGATTAAAACAAATTTCCATGTCAAACAAGGAAATTGAAATAGTTCTAGAAATTCAAAATACAACATGATAATGAAGACAACAAACAAAGCCAAGCTTCATGGGTGGCTATTTCTAGCTCCCTCACGATCTCTCAAGCTTGCTTTTCCTTGGCCTTGTTGTTGTTTGGAGGAGGCCCTAATTACAATAAAAAGGGGATACATTATCACAACTTGTATCAAAATACTAAAGTTGAATTAAACATAAAAGAAGGGATACTCATTTACCTACTGGAGTGATCTTTCCAGATTTGATGTCACCAAGATATTTGGAACAATTCCTCTTCCAATGTCCAATGCCATTACAATAATGGCACTTGTCAAGAGGACCCTTCTTGGGTTTGGAAGTGCTAGCTTCAAAAGTTCTAGCCTTGGTTTTCATGGGAGCTTGCCTTTTGCCCTTTTTGCCACTCTTCTTGAAGGTTCCCTTGCTCTTATTGCTTATATTGAGCACATCCTTGGGGGAGCTAGCATTTAGCCCCATGTCCCTTTCGGCTTGCACAAGTAGCTTGTGTAACTCTTCAAGGGACACATCCTTGTCTTGCATGTTGAAATTCACCCGGAATTGCACATATGCTTTGATTTTGCCTAAGGAGTGAAGAATTCTATCAATGATGAGTTCTTTGGGAATTTCAACCTTTTGAATCTTCAATGTCTCGACAAGCTCTAACAATTTGAGCACATGAGGGCTAACCTTTTGGCCCTCTTTGAAGTCGAGATCAAAGAATGCCGAGGCCGCCTCATATTGGACGATCCTCGGTGTTTGTGAAAACATTATCACAAGCTTAGAGTAGATTTCATAGGTGGTGCCCATCTTAAAGTCTCTCCTTTGGAGATCCGCCTCCATAGAAAAAATCAATACATTTTTGATAGCGGCGGACTCTTTGTAGTAAGCTTCATATGCTTCCTTAGTGGCGGCACTTGACCTAGAATTAGGTTCGGGTGGAGAGGCCTCAATGAGGTAACGAAGCTTGTCGTTACCTTGAGCGGCTAATTTGAGTTGGGCATCCCAATCGGAGAAATTTGACCCATTCTTTTCAAGTTTACATCGATCCATAAAGGATTGGAGCCATAAAACATTAGTGAGAGTGTTTGCGTTGGTGTTTGGTGAGGCCATTGTTATTGAGAAATAAAAGCGGTCTACAAAACAAAATAGAAAGAATAATAAAACATTTATCATTTTAATAATAATACTTGTAGATTATTTAAACAAGTTTTATTGCATTTATCTAGTGACCTCTACCCAACTAGAATAATGATCCCAAGATCCAAATTCATATTAACTCGGGCACGGTGAGCCGATTCATCCCTTATTAATATAACTCGGTGGATTAACTCTTTAATCGATTCTACTTTTAGAACTCTCGTTCGATAAAATTACCCTAATATTTATCTTTAGCCCGGAACACATGCGACTACGGTCACGAATACTTTCGTTGAGCTCAATCCAAATTTCGATGTAATAACATTTTACTACCCCACTTCGCCAATGTAACAAGGTTTGTATTACGGTAAAGCCGGCTCAACTCCCTTATGAAATTGGTACTTCATGGGTTCTACTATTTGGTAAGGCTATTTCTCAATTATTAATGTAGTGAGAGGTCATGTCAATTTATTATCTATCACGTTTTAAGTGAACTAAAGTGGTGAACTACGATAATTATAATTGAGACGGTCGATGACTCGATTAAATAAAATGCATGTTTAGTTATGGCGATTTAGCGATGCATGCAAATATATAAATAAAATGCAAATCATAAATATAAAGTCCTTGTATGGCCTTCCTAAAATAGTAAATCTAATAAACTATTACAAATTCGGAAACCAACTCCTTTGGTCCCTTGAACTTCGGTCTTGGCATGCATCTCGAGGTAACACCGTCTTCATTGAAACTCCGAGAAATTACAAAATAATAAATAGAATTACATAATTTCCTATTATACATTTGTAATAAAAATTAAAATCTATTAAATTATAAAACGGTGATACGAGATCACAATAAGTACAACTGAATCGATATTCCCATGCATTTCGGGTAATACCAATTAAAAACTAAGGCCATACTAAGTAAAATTACATAATTCAAAATTATATAAATCAAAATATGACAATCATAAATAAAACGCAGCATTAAAATATGTATGAACATACTTAATTTTATGCTAAATCGCCTTTTAAGAGCCAATATCGTATATTTTATCGGTTTTTATGGATTTGCGTGATTATAAACTTGTTAAAATCAAAAAAATTACATAAATTCATATTTATGTTCAAGTTAATTACCCTAACCATATTATGACTCAAAACTTAGTCTTCACTAACATTTTGACAATAATTCAACTTGATTTCTTAATATTGTTCATTATGGACCCAAAAAAACAATATTATACTATAAACTCCAAATTTAAATTATAAAAATTTCAAATAATTTCAAAATTTGAAATTCAAACTCATGAACATTCTGGAAAAATACCATTACACTCATAATGTTCAAAACTTAGGTTAAAAATTTCGAAATTTTTTTGAGAAAAACATCGTTGCGGCTTATCGGTTTTATCAAATATGACCATTAAAATATGAGAAAATTAATTTTAATCAACTTTTCACTTTTAGATCTGAAAAGTGGGATAAAATGCAACATATAACGTTTTTATTTAGTCAAGAAATATGTTTTAGCATAATAGGTTAATTTAAGTCACTATTTATTGAATTTTTACTCAAAAATTCATAAATCATGCATAAGAAGTTCAATTCGTCTAAGATTTTTACACACACTGAGTAAAAAGGCATGTGACAACATATAAAATTTTCATGATCAGATTCGAAATATAACTCATATTAACCTAATAAACCCTTTAAATTCGATTTAAACGTATAAAATCCATATTTCATGTAAAGTAAATTAATTTTTCATAAAATTTAACATGCAACCATTAGATAATATATGTGAAAAAATATCCAAAAGTCACTTAAAAATTCGAAGTTTAGCTATTTTTCGTCCAAAAATGACATTTTCCTCATAAAAATCACATTTTAATGCCAATAATATATAAAATGAACAATAAAATCCATAAATCGTCTCATATGACCTAAAATCCATTTAGGACCAGAAAATTTTAACATGCAAAATTATTTCACGATTTATCTTCATAAATCCTAAAGAACAAATTTTATATGTTAACTAATTAACTCGGAAAAACAAACCCGATTTTGCATGCAAGAACCATGTGCTCTGATACCACTTGTTGGGATTAATTAATCTCTATTCAAAGTATGATAATTTAATTTAGTCATAAAATTAAAACGGATCTTATGCATGCAAAAGTATTACAAAGTATAAGGAGAAAAAAATCAATTCTTACATTGATAATTTCGGATAAATGGGCACTAGTAAGTTCACCTACTTACTAGTTCTTGAGCTTTCCAAAATGAAAGAATAAGATTCAAGTTGAGAATCTCTCCTAAGGAATTATACCCAAGGCAACCCTTTAATTATTTTAATTAATATAAGACTAGTATTAATTAAAATAAGCTTAAAATTTGACACAAAAATGGTATTTTAATCTCTTGTATTTCGGTCAAGAGAGGAGTGTTTTTATGACTTTTCTTTCTCTAAAATGTTTCACAAATTGTAGAGAGTGATAATTTTTCTAACACTATAAAAAATTATGTAGTGAAAAATATTGAATTAAAATGAGAAAAGCCCCTGGCTTTTCTATGCATAAAACCGATTGGGGGGAGGGAAGTGAGCCAATGCATGAGCTTCACATTCTACCCAAGGCAAACTAGGCATGCATGGCTATAAGCTAGAGTAATCATTATGTTTTCTTATTTAAAATAATCAACACAATTTTAAACCCTAACCCTCCCCATTTTTGGTACACTCAACATAAAATGGAAGGTCCATTTTATTTTGTCATTTGTCAATTTTGTCATGTGTCACATGTTACATGACATGTTACACTATAGTGTATTTTTAACATATTAAAAATCAACATATTAATAAAATATGTCACATACAAAATTTAATTAGTAATTCTTGATTACTATTACCAAAGTGGTTTATCGAATTATAAATTACAACGACTTGTATTTATAATAAATTATTCAACCTGTTTCAATTGTTTCGTAAACAATAATTTAATCTAAGTAATAAAACAATTCGATTACTTAGACCGTATCTAATTTAATCGAATTACAATGAGACAAGCTAATTTTACTCACAAAATCATCCGTCAATTTTAAGCAATTTAATTAACTCGTATCGGCATACGATTAATTAAATAATCAATGAAGAGTATTACCCTATAGGTATGACCTCAGGGTATCAACTGATCACCACCGTCGCACGACAGTAATGTCAAACTCTAGTCAGCCAATCATTACCGATATGTGTGGACCAGCTGACTGTAAAATATTACTTTCCCTCATGTATCCTTAAATATGAGATTTAAACATGTGATCATCATGATCGACAATTGTGATCGCATTATTGTCAGGGACACTTACTCCAACACTATATGGCTATATAGAGACTTCTCTCAAAAATTCGATTTTTAACTATTCGTCATACTCTAAGTATATGAATTATAAGAATGGCGATACATCTTAGCATAATGAATTAATCCCGCAGCGGAAGTAAGTGGATTCAATTTCTACAATGTTCAACACCTTTAAACTTGTCTAGACTTTTATCAATATAGGAGTATTCATTTAACGCTAATTTCCTCTTGGATCTATCTTTATAGGTCTGGATACCTTAGAGATATATTATTCCTCTCCTAAGTCTTTCATCATTCACAATGATCAATATGTCGTTTACATATAAGACTATTAACACCACCTTACTCCCACTAAACTTCATGTATAAACATAACTACTCGACAATTCGAGAAGGGTTTATCACATGACCAAAATATAAAATTCAACTCTTTGACATCTACTTAAGACTTCTTCTTAAGTTCGCATCCTAACTTAGGATAGTTGCGATTTACAAAACTCATGCAAGATGATTTTAAAGTCCAACTATATCAAATCATATCCGAATACAATAAAGCATTGTTGTTGCGTGCAAAACCCTTTGCCACCAACCAACCAAGCTAAATAAACATTTTCATGTTTATGCATATTTCGGGCTCTTGAGGAGTTGAGACTAGATAAATGTAATACCACTCAAATTTATAACTTGTTTCTTTTCTTTTATAAACTCGAACTTCGGGGACGAAGTTCTTTTTAAGGGGATAGATTGTAATACTTATAAAATTTTAAATACTTTCTTTAAGCTCGTTTTACTTTTTAAAATAATTTGTTTATAATGATGTGTCTAAATACTTGAAAAAATTATTTATTTATTCTATTTTACTATTTTATTCGGGAAAGAAACTGGAGTCGTAGTAATATTGGATTAGACCCGGAGTCCAACTTACTTCTTCTTATTATTTATGATTTTGCTTGTCTATATTCTCACCCATAACCCTAAATTGTATCTATTACTTTCCAAATATATCTTGCATTGTCTTTCGCCTCCCTGTACGTTTGATATCTCCATGCTCCTAAAATCTAAACTTCAACTTTTCCATCATTATCCACTCTCATAGCATGATAACAATTGACAATCATCACTTTTATCATAGAGCGCATATTCCGTAGAGTATTTTATCTCGTGCATTACTCGCTAAATTTCGATTGAAGATAACACGATTCTATCGATCCTATTATTCTTATTATTGTTCGGGGTTATATTTAATGCGTGACAATTGTTGTCTATATGTTTTGTTTGGGTGTTGAAATTTAATTGGATATATTTTATTATTGTTGTTATCTTTATATTCAGTATAGTAAAGTATATATGTATATTTGATTTAACTATTTTATTTGTGAGACGGGTTGCGTTATGAGGTTTGAGAGGGAATGGGCAATACGTTTGAAGGGTACGATTGAATTCGACAAGTTCTGTATTGGTAGATGATGCGGCGTTGGATTGACTATTTTATGGCTTGATTAAAAGTAATTGAGATTCGTGAGATTGTAAGGTAATTAATCATAGTAGTATGCTGACCTTCATTATTATGGTTTACTTTAATGAGTACGTATGTGTTGCAAGGAGGCTAAACAAAGTGGAGGTACTAGTAATTTCAAGCGGTGAGATTTGTACTGAGTTTGCCAAATAATGAAAGCATTGAATTATTGATCTTCTGGCTTTGCCGTACAATTAAGTTTCGTATTATGTTTAAATTATCTTTTTCTTTAACCTTGACTCGTGGGTGAGTAGCTTGGACTTTATACTCTAAGTGTTGAGCACGGTTCTTTGAACCTTAACGATATTGAAATTGAGATTGGTTACTGGTATTGAGTTATGAGGCCGTTGTGCCATGTTGTGTTTACGGTCTAGAGTGACCCTAGTTATTGAGTTTTTATTTGAGTTTGGAATCGATATTGAAATGGAAATATTGTTTAGCGGTTTTATCCCGCCGGTTCACTCACCCCTTGTCCTTGGCTTAGGTTCGACGATGAGAATACGATATTTGGTTACTATACTTTGAGACGGAGTAATGAGTGAGATGGAGTAATGAGTTGAGATTGAGTTAATTATTAGGATGAGATTATCTATTATATTGTGGAGTAGCTTTGAGCTTGAGATTAGTTAACGGAGAGTGTTTTTATTATTCTCTCTGTTTATTTTTAATTTTACATGTCTTTGTTTCCACGCCATGACTAAAAACTATTCTGCTTATATTGAGGTATTATCTGTTACTCAGCTTTCCGGCTGACGTGTTTTCTCCCTTCGGGGCTACTCGTCATGGGGGTAGTTCCTTTCTGTCTTCTGGTTTTGCTTTCAGGTCTTCCGCTGCAGTTCAAAAAGGATTTTATTTCAAGAGAAGATTTTTATTAAAGACTTTATAAAGTTTTGGTTCCATTTTGTATTCTTTTATTTTTAAGAGACATTTTATAAGAAAAACTTTGTATATTAATTATAATATCTCTGTATTTCGGCGCGTTTTATATGTAAAAGATAGTTTTAATTTAGCCGAAAATCAGGGGTGTTACAATAAATCATCTTAATGAGTTACAGGAATGTTACTTTCAAAAGGTAACATTACTCCTGTCAACTTAGTTTCGAAAAATCTTTACTGATTTCGACCAAGAAGAAATTTTTTCCTACGTCTTATGCTCAGTTTGTGGCTCTTGAACTTTTTCTCCCACTCTGTCTTTTAGAAATAATCCTCTTTTCTCAAAAGACAACATCACGAGCCACAAACCCTTTGTTCTCGTGATCATGTAGGAAAAATGAGCACATTTTTGTATCGAAACAACCTACAACTTAGGTACCATGCCTAATCATATCATATATGAATTGTATAGAATTGCTTTTACTATGTTTTGCTATAGTGGGAAATATGTACAAGACAAATTCGTAATAGAAACTACCTCCAAATCTACCGTAAATATTTAACCATATCGTATAGTATTATATGTATCCTTCTTGGTATCACTTCTAACACACCTTATCTTAATAGGGTGTGATTATGAAAGTGATCTTGTGATACCATATCACACTCTATTTGGTGCAAATCAAAGTCATTACTTTATTGTACCCTATCTTGACGAAGTACTTATACTTCGGTTTTCATAATCACTTCTTACCTCATTAACTGGATACCTAGTATCTACCTAGATCGTCGGTAAAAGAGAGGAAGCAATAATGTCCTTTTCTGATTGATATTGTATTCAACCACACACCTGAATGTGTACTTAGGGTGAATATTTCGCTTTATTTGATATCTTTTCAATAAAAGGTCACGAATTATCTTGCTTTGAATACAAGATTTACATGTTCCATGAGATTCCTAATCAAAATGGTTTGAAACACTAGTCAAAACTAGTTTCTTAATGCGACTTTCAATAAAAAACGGAGATATGATTGGGGTCAGCAACTTGAGTCTTTTATATGACATTAATTTCTAGTTTATATTAGAATATAATCACCTTGATTTGTATGGTCCAACCATAAATCTAATCGTGGTATGTAAGAGTATAACACTTATTTTAATTTCATAATAGTAAAACCCTTTACCTTTTGCGCAAAACTCTAATTATATTCTTTTTTAGAGTTGGTGTATAACAATTATTGAAGTACAACTCTAAATTCAAAACTAGTTTGAGTACAATATAACCTTTATATGTCTATTTATGAAATGGCAACTACCTTAGTTCCACTCTTATGTAAAGTGTCTATGTCATAGAAATGGAGGCATAAAATGCATTGGGGTCATACACCCAATTTCCTTGATCTTTACTTATTTGGGGTTTGTATCTAGTTTAGTATCCAACACTTTCTCTCTTGAACCGCGTTCTATCCTTAACGATTTAAGATAGATGCGGTCTTCTTATAGCTCCCACTTACTTCTAAGAATTCTCACTTAATGAAGACTATTCTTCATTTAATTCCTAGTTAAACCCTCATTAGGGTCAACTCTATGAAGTGTTGTGGTAATTGGTCACAATGATTTCTACAAATCGATTTGCCAATTTATGTTAACATCGTCATGTCCGTAACTATTTAAGCGCAAAATGACAAGTGTTTAGTTTTGAGCAATAAGATTGTTGAACCATGGATGCATAGAAGATATTATCAAAACATATTTTGACTAAGTACTACATCTATTGATACTCTTCACAAAAGATTATAGGTATGTAAGGAATTTTAAGATGCTAATCTTATATTTGCATAGGACGATTCCTATCGAGTTCTATGGAATAGAATGATTCCTATGGAGCTAGTCCATTACCTATGGTACGGTTCATTTGGGGATTTAGAAAGAGATTCTATTTGTCGTTAGTAATAGTGGTTTAGCGGAGACTCGTGTTATAATCGAATGATATCGTATATGAGTAGAAGCGATGAAATAGAACAACATTAAAACAACGAAATAGTGGGAAAAGAAACATTCATCGTTAATATATGAAAACATTTTAGCGTGTTTTAGCATTTATATAATGACCTCCACCCAATTATATAAATGATTCCGAGATCCAATCCATATTAACTCGGGCACGGGGAAACCGATACATCCCTCACTTATATAACTCGGTGGGTTAACTCTTTAACTGATTCTACAATTAGAACTCTCGGTCGATGAAATTACGTTAAGTTCATCTCTAGCCCCGGAACATAAGACTAGTCTTCATGTCCCATTGAGTCCAACCAAATTTCGCGTGTAATAACGTTTTATTACCCCACTTACCCAATGAAAATTGAAAGCACCCCGGAAAAACCGAACCTACCCCAAATGTCATGGGGATTCATGGGTCCTACTATTTGGTAAGGCTTAATCTCAATTTTTTTAATATGTGTGAGGTCGAGTCAATTTATTATCTATCAAATTTTAAGTGGACTAAATTGTTGAACTAACGATAATTATAATTGACACGGTCGAATACTCGATATAATATGCATGTTTAATTTATGGCGATTTGGCAATGCATGCAAACATATAAAGGAAAAATGCAAAGTAATAAATAAATTTCCTAGTATGGCCTTCCTAAAATAGAAAATCTAATATTCTATTTACAAATTTGGAAACCAACTCAATTGGTCCATTGAACATCAAGTGGCACGCTTCCAAGAACACTGTCTTCGTCGGAACACCTTTCCGAATGACACCGTCTTGAAGGAAACTCCGGGATTACAAATATTACAAATATAGTAATGAAATTACATAGCTTTTCTATTATACATTTATAAAATAAAAAACTAATAAAATAAAACTGATACGAGATCACATTTAATTACAACCGAATCAATATCCCCTTACATTACGGGAAATATTGATTAAAGACTAAGGCCATACTAAGATAAAATTACATAATTCATAATTATATAAATAAAATGACATTCATCAATAAAAATGCAGCATAATTATATGTGATTAACATGCCAAATTAAAATGCCAAATCACCCTACTTAAACCTTATATCTTATATAATCCGGTTTTATGAAAATGCGTGATAATAACTTATTAAAATCACAAATCAATACTTAAATAAAATTTAAGCCCAAGTTAATTATCCTAACCTTCTTAGGACTCAAAAATTAGTCTTCACAAAATATTTGACAATAATTCAACTTGGTTTTGTATTATTGCTTATTTAAACTTCTTTTAATCATAATAATTATGAAATAATTCCCAAAAAATCATAAAAATTTGAAAAATTTCGAAATCACATTTTTGCATATACGGGAATATTACCAAGATTCCAAAAACTCAATAAAATATGCTCATAAAATATTTATAATTTACTTCATTAATAAATCGTATAAATCATAACTTTTACCATTTAATTCCAAATTAAACATAACAATTATGAAAAAATCAAATTAAAATTTTTGAACATTCTTAAATAATTTCCAGAACCTGGAAATGGCAAAATTTCAACCAAAAATTTTGAATTAATTTTTATGACTAATAAAGTTACCCTTTTATCGATTTTATCATATAAAAATCAATAAACATACCAAATCAATCAAAATTAATCATGCAACTTTAGATCTGATGTCCATATCATATATACAACATTAGGGAAAAATATCATGCCATAAAAATTCATTTTAGCTATTTTTCCTAAAAATAGTCACTATTTATACCATTTTTATCATATTTTACATACAATCTGTAAAATATGCATGTGACATCATATTAAAATTTTATGGCCTGTTTTGAAGTTTAACTATTTTTAGTCATTTAACCTCCATTTATACCATTTTTATCATATAAAAATCATAAATCATGCAATATTAATGACATTAATACAAAATTTTACATACAATACATAAAATATGCATCTGAGGTCATACTAATATTTCATGGTCAGTTTCAAAGTTTAACTATTTTTAGTAAATAAAAGTTCATTTTACTCATTAAAATGTGATTATTTCACTAAAAATCATTAAAATAAGCAATAATCATCCATAAATCATCAATATGACCTAAAACTATTTTAGAACCAGAATGTATCACATGCATGTAAATTTCATGGCCTATCTTATATGTCACAAATTTCTAGTTTTTATTTTGTTATCAAATAACTCATATAAAACCATAAAATGATATGCATGCAACACCAAAGCTCTTGATGCCAATTGTTAGTTTCATAAACCTATTATTAGACATTTCTAATAGTGATTAATTAGCATTTTAATATAGTCATTATGGATCTTGTTCATGCATAACTAAATAATGAGAATAAGGAGAAAAATGATTTCCTTACAATGAGGAGGGCACGAAAAAGGGCACAAGTAAGGTCTCCTACCATCACTTGTTCTCAAGTATATCACAAAAGGATGATCCTCCTAAACCTCAAGTGTAGAGGTCCTCCAAAGATTGCACCCAAGACTCTTATCCAAACACTAGTATAAATATAAACTAGATATGGTATACTCGTGACCTTAAATTTAATCTAATATTAATCTAATTACTACCATAGTAATCTTGTGATTTTATTAGAATATTATCACAAATTTTGAACATAAAAACCAATTTTTATGAGAGAGGAACAGAGAGTTTTCGTAAGAACAAGAATGAAAAGAAAATGAGAACCCTCTCTCATTTTGATGGGTGGGACGGTTTGCATGAGCTAGGGAAGAACAAATTTTTCTTCTCAAGGTTCCTTTTTGTCTTGACAAGAAGGCTAGGTCTAGGCCTAGAAATAAAATATGTTCTTAGTGTCATGATTGTGTCTTAAGCTTCTTAAACACATTTGTCCACAACACTAATATTCCCTCTCAATTTTTCAGTCCATTTCACATAAAATGGATTCTATTTTATCTTTCACAATTTGTCAATTGTCATATAAACTGTGACATGTGACATATGACATGTTATTAGACAATGTATGCATATTTAACAAATTAAATATCATTACATAATCAATTAATTATACTTCAACAATTTAAGTAGTAACTAGTGTAGATCCCGCGCAAATGCGCGGTAAATATAGGCATTTTAATTTTTAGTGTATTAGTTATAGATTTTAGATTTATATCTCGCGAATTTTTATAAAAAACAACTAATAGTAAAATTAATCAAAAGAATTGAATAATTTCATGAATTGTGTTTATTATGTTAATATTTTAACTGCATCAAATTTATTAAAAAAATCTTTTTTCGTCACGAAGTTAATAATAGGAGATACAGTTTTTATGTATAGATTATTTTAAATAGAAAGTTAGTTTAATAAATGAAAATCTAATTTATTTCCATATATAAGTTTGAGCACTTTGGAGGGAAAACTTTAGAGAAGTTTTATTCTCTTAGTATATATGAGGATTTATACTTTTAAAATTTGCACCTCATTAATATTTATCAGTTCACTCCATTGTATTTTGATATGAAACAAAAAAATTGAAATGGAAAGCTAATAAAAAAATTTATTTAAGAACTGAATTTTTTTAGTGAATATTTTTTTTGTCACGGAGCTAATAGTAAGCATGTGTCAAGTTATTTTCTACAGTAATAATTATTGCATTGCTGAAAATTTACCAACTTATACATTATAATTTAATAACAATTTTATATTATTTTAATGAAAAAATCATAATTATGAATTTATTTAAAAAATAGAGTTTATTTATAAGAATATATTCATTGAAAAGATAATAATGTGATGAAAGAGAATTTTATTTATTACCTTATATAGCTAGATCTTTTTGGAGGGAAAATTAAGAGAATTTTTATTCTCTTAGTAGTAGGGGGATTAACAATTGTATGTATATAAAATGGGTCATTTTGAATTTAGTTAATATAATCTACAACAATATGTAATTATAGCTAACTAATTATTCTTATCTCCAATGTTTCATAAACATTAATCAATTTAGTAATATAACATTTTAATTACTAAATTGAATTTTATTTAATCATATTACAATAAGATATAAAACTCTCTCTTATAAATAAAATTTGTTCAATTTAAGGAATTAATTAATCTGTATCGATATACAATTAATTAACTTTACGGTTTGGGGAATCATCCTTTAGGTGTGACCTTAAGGGATCAACTGATCACCACCGTCAAACGACAGTAATGTCAAACTCTAGTTAGCCAATCATTACCGATAAATGTTGATCAGTGGACTATATAATTGAATCATCCCTTATGTATTCTTATTATGAGATTTGATTATGTGATCGCACTATTGTTGAGGACACATAATCCAACAGAAGAGATGAACTTTCATTCACTCATTTCTACAAACACATTCTATGCATGTTAACAAAAGCTAAACAATTTACCCAATTACCAACATTAACAACCCATATTTAGCCCTTAATCCTTGCTTAGGTTTTCCCTAAACCCTAGAAGGGCACTACTCACACATACTTGAAAGACAAATCCAAACAATTGGAGAAAAGTAAGTAAACATAGTGATAAACATGAAATCAAATGAAACAACAACTGAATACGAAATAGAAATTTAAACAATTGAAGATTTAAACCAAATTTGGAACGGTTTCGGGTTTCGGTAGAGGTAGGAGTCCAAATTTCTAGCTCCTCTGTATGGCCATTATGAGATTTATGGGACAGTGACGCATCAAGCTCGAAATTTTTTGTGAAGTCCGATAAAGTTATACTATAGTCTTTGCGCATTAGTCGGAAATGGAGAAAAGCTACCTTTCCCGACTGTTTGTGCTTGTCGATTTTCAGGGAGCTCAAGAACTCCCAAGTGAGACGGGGGTAGGTTTTCTCATGTATATCATAAATATTTTTCATATCGACGCCTTTAAACAATTAAACCGATATTTTATCTAAACTGAGGTCCCGCATCGAAGGACGATCAATAAAACGCGTAGGGTGGAGGGCTCGTTGTTTAAATAGCACAAACTTACCTTTTTGCGTGATTGAGGTGAATTGGAGTCCCGGAAAATCTGGATCAGGACTCGTATCCGAAGCCGCCACCGTAAACATATTTGCTTGAACAAGTGCTAAATCGCCCCGACGAACCCGTTTCTTTGGCGCCATGGTTGTTGTTAGAAGATGGGTAGTGATTGGGGTGGAAGGGGTGGTTGGTTGTGAAGGATTAATGGAGATTTGAGGGAGAGTAATGTTTTTAGAGAGAAAAAGAAGGAGAAAATAATGAGGAGAAGTGATGCGTCGTGCGTGTTTTAAATTGATTCAGGGGGCTCCCAGCCGGTCTGGGGACCGGCCGCCGGTGGGCAGGCTCGAAGTCTGGGGTTATTTTGAAAAATATCGAAAACTTACAAGAGACTCCCAGCCGGTCAGGC
Organism: Silene latifolia; assembly: GCF_048544455.1. Lineage (NCBI taxonomy): Eukaryota > Viridiplantae > Streptophyta > Magnoliopsida > Caryophyllales > Caryophyllaceae > Silene > Silene latifolia. The sequence continues at coordinate 92,962,577 of NC_133532.1, read as the reverse complement.
GACCGGTTAGCCGGCTGAGAGTCTATGCGTTCTTGCCTTGTGGTCGGACACAAAATCTTTTCGGTAACTTGTCGTTAGGAGCACCTAGACCAAAACACAATTTATAACTTCACAAAAAACTCTACAATTAGTAAAGAGGCAAGTAAAGGTCGGATCCCAAGGGACGGGAATTGAGATGAGATTTCTATTGCAACTAGTGGTGTCTTAGGGGTGTCATAATTGGGGTTGATGTAGAAGGTCACTAAACTAAATAGCAATGAAAATAAACAAGCAAGATGAATTAAAAGGGTGGTAAACAATTGATAAAAAGCACTAGGGTATCATGGGGTCATAGGGGAATCATGGGAATTGATCATACAAACGTGTTCTCAAATTATAAGCAAGCAATTATTGTTGTAATGGATTGAGTTGGGTTATGTCTTACAATCCTAGGAAAGTTTGGGTCCCGGAGCCGAATCGATTAGATTGTACAACACCTACAAGTCGACTTAGTCTTCCCTACTCAACAACATGCATGGTCTAATGAGACTCGAGTTGGTTTATGTCTTACAAGTCTCATTGAAAAGATAGGTGATGGGTAAAAAATGCAAGGATTCATAGGCTCGCATTTCATCAAACATAACATGTGCATGAGTTGAGATCAAAACAAGCAAGCAAATAAACCATGAAAGCATATTGATTTAAGCATGAATCATTCCCCATAATGGTTTCCCCTAATTACCCATTAACCCTAGCTAGGCGACTACTCACTCATTATCATGTTGAACATGCTAGCAAGGTTGTCAATCATACCAACAAAGTTAAACATGATGAATAAATGAAAGTAATTAGCAATAATTAAAAAGGGATTAAGAGAATTATACCTACTAATGATTCCAATAATAAAGCAAGAATAAAAGAAGTACTTGATGCTTGATTGAGAGGTTGTTAATCTCCCAATAATAACCCAAATAATCTTCAATTACCCAAAATAAAGGATGAACAAAAGAGAGATTATGGAAATGAAACTTGTATTAAAACTTGATTAATTGTTGATCACAAAACTAAAGAGAGATTTGATTGATATTAACTACACTAGAGATTGCTAAGAAGAACATACTCTTCCAATTAGACTAATGGGGTATTTATAGTGGGGATTAGGTGTAGGAATTAGGGTTAACTAAGGGCTTAAATGACGATTAAGTCCCTACTTAAGGAAACGCCGGTATTTTCGGAAGGATGGGCATCTTTCTTGAAGCTTGAAGAAACGAAGTTGTGCTGTCTTGGAATCCGTGCGTCTTAGGCTCGGGACGGCCGGATTCGTGAGTTGCTGCCCGGGCGTCTTTGGGAGAAGACGGGCGTCTTCTGGGGTTGCTGCCCGGGCGTCTTGTAAGGAAGACGCACGGATTGTGAAGGTGGAGGACGGGCGTCTTCTTGGGAAGACACACGGATTGTCATGCAGCGTGCTTTCTTCTTCTTTTCTTCCCTTTTCTTCATAAAATCCTTGGGGATTTCCTCGGGGATGCAAGGATCTTTCCTCATCATTGCCCATCTACTATAGTATGTACAAAGGCCTTCTAATTTTGTCTCTCCTTGATGCTTGGTCATTGAATTCAATCAATTTAGTCTCATTTTGCCATGAAAATGCAAGGTTTGCACTCCTTTCCTACCAAGGACACAAAACCTCAAAGAATAAGCAAAACAAAGAACTAAAGACAATAAATGACCCAAATATGCACTAAAAAGCATGCGAACAAGGCTAATTCGGGGGCTAAATATGCTCTAATTATGGTCACATCAAATATCCCCAAACCGAACCTTTGCTCGTCCCGAGTAAAGAGGTGACAAAGACTAGGACCATTATTTAAACTAACCTAATAACATAGCCGATATGAGACAATTAGCGGGTCTCACTCCGCCCCTTCAACTCACAGCAAGACAACCATGAGGTAGGATGCCTTCTTGCAAGGCAAGGTGGGTCTTGCCAAAATGGAGACACATCCAAACATTAAGCACACAAAACAAATAATGGATGCATCTACAAAAGAATAGCCACTTTCCTCATCTAAGTGGCGGAAATTATCTACAAGGGAAGCAATTCAAGGGTACACACTCCTTCATAGATGCAATTTATTCAAACTACTAAGCCTAGAAGGATACCAATAAATCACCTCCAAATTGTGTCAAGCTAGGGTACCTTTGTCCTCAATCGTTAAATGCTTTTGTCAAGACTAGACTCCCTATGGTGTTAGAAACACTGGAGGATCGCGGAATTCCCCCTCTTGCCTAGACAAGAAGAAGGGTCGTCCCCTCTCTACCATGCACAAAAATGGATACGATGGATAAAGGGATCGATAGAATTTAAGTTTCATTTTGGGAGTTTGCTTTTGTTTTTGTTTTCCCCCCCAAATTCATGTGGCATATAACATTTAAGAACACTTTCTTTTGCCATTTCTTTTTGATTTTTGGCATTTCAACACTTGACAACTTTTCAACTTTTCTTTGCATTTCTTTTGAACATTTTCAAAGTCACCCCATATGTAGTGAGGGTGCCTTATATTTGAAGCTTTAGGAGTTCTATTTTTGCTCCTCTTTTCATCTGATGCATTTTTTTGCAAACTTTCTTTCACTTTTCATTTCATTGAACTCAAATTGATTTCTTTTTGTGCCCATTCCCTTTGTTGACAAAAATGTGGTAGAACATGGATGATGGATGGATGGATGCATGGTTTCAAGGGTCACCTTGGAATAAACATTAGCCAAGGAGTTATCACACCACAAGGTACTCTTGACTAGGCCTTAATCCATGGGTCAAAGGATACTAGTATGACACATCCTAGGGTGTTTTACAAGCATTCTAACAAGCAAACTCTTAAGAAGAAAAAGCATCTACTAGGGCCTATATACACTTGTCAAGCTTCCCAAATAGACGGTTTCGCAAAAATTTTCTAACATTCAACTACATGCCATGATGCAACTAGCATATAAACATCCTAATGAAATTGATTCTACCAACTAATATGACATATAAACTAAATGCAAGTCCTAAGTTCACATTGTTATACCGCATCAATCAAAATAAAGCCACATAGTCATTAACATAAAGAGGAAAAAGGAGATTGGAAAGATCATACCATGCGGTCTTCAATATCCTCATGTCTCGGATGTGGCGTAGTCGATCAATGTGAACAAGGATAAAACAAACACAATATATACAACAATATATACATGACTACACTACAAAGGAAATGAACATGTTTTTGGATTTTTCAATTTTTCAATTTTTTATGGTTTTTTCGAATTTTTTCAATTTTTTGGATTTTTGAATGAAAGTTAAGTTAGAATTCCCCATCTCCACACTAATATGGGCATTGTCCTCAATGGCCAAAGTGATGGGAAATTATGCAAACATGATGCATGATTTCTACACTAAATGCAAACTACACTAGTCTACACTACATGATGCATGGGTTTTTTGTTTATGACGGAGAGGATAATTTTGATTACCTCCCGTTGTGTATGCATTTACTTCCCCAAACCGAGTTAGACATTATTGCTAATGTCCTAAGGTTGGGTGTAGTTCATGCACACACGATGCAATGCATGAAACTAAATTTGTCATTTTGGATTTTCAAAAGGTGGGAACAATAAAATGAGAACACCTCAATGGGGCCGAGGTGTTAGTCCTCTATGGTGCTAGGACTACTCCAACAATGATCAAGATACATAAATAAAACAAAGAGAGAAATAGACAAACCTCGAGAGGGTAGGAGCCTCCAAAGCTTCCTAATCTTCCATCATATCATCACTATCATCATCTTCCTCACTAGAAGTGGACTCATCACCACTTCCCTCTTCACTTTCTTGTTCATTTTGCTCATTATCCCCTTCTTCTTCTTCACTAGCCTCTTCATCAATGTTATCATCAACATCTTCATCACCGACAACCTCATTGTCACCCGGAAGCTCACCCCTAGATGCACTCGGAAAGAAGACTTCCCTATCCGCCCAACTAGGCAAAGGACATGAAGGATCAAGTAGTCCTTGCCTAGCTAAATGAAGGAGGGGTGGATATTGGGCTTAGTAAGCATCTTCCCGGTACTTGAAGGCTTTCTTGTGCATCTCTTGCATAAGAAGATTCATATAATCCTTGCTTGCTTCAACACCTTCGGGTTTGAACTCTTGGTACTTGAAAGGATAGGGTGGTGTGACAATGGAAGAGGAGGGCATTTCAATTTCACCCTTTTGTTGTCGGATAATGTATTCGGCCTCTTTTGAGAGGGGAAGGAGATAGTTGGTCCGGTGGACACTTAAACGACAAATCTTCGAAGGCAAAGTAAAAGATCTAGCCTTACTTGTGAGCCATCCATACTTGGTGTCAAGAGGGTTATGAGAGACCCACTTGTATTTGTTTATCATAGTATCAATATCAATGAGATGACCGCCCTTTTTCGCCAAATACTTGCTATCCTTGTTGAAGTTCGGATCAAAGTATTTAGCTAAAATAGTGACAAGACCTCCATTCACAATAACGGTAGTGCCTTGCTTCCCACAATCAACATTTAGCCATCTATCCACCGAAAGCCTTAGAGAGTTGAAAGGCTTGGTGAATTCCCTTCCAATGTTTAAAGCCGACTCAAGAAGAACAAAATCGAGTTTGGTGAAATGGTTGGTGTCTTTTCTTGCAATGATGGTGTTCCCTATGACCTTGTGCCACACTCTAATGCCCGGATGGTGGACTAATAGAGCGCGACTAGCATGAAAGTTCTCAAATTTCCTTCCGGAAATCGCCTCCCAAAGAGGAGCGGGGTCATATTTGCCAACATTCTTGAAATAACTCGGTGAATCACTAACACCCAAAGCATTACCCATTTACTCAAAGGAGATGCGCCTACTCACATTAGCTAGGCGAAACTCGATGCTTTCCATAGTCTCAACCTTGTTAACTTTCAAAGAACTCAAAAATTCTAAGGTAAGGGAGGGGTATGTCAATTCCTTTGTTGTAAACAATTCTTCCAACCCCATGGCTTTAAAGAAGGCTCTAGTTTGCTCAAGGACACCCAACTTATCTAAGGCATCTTCACAAATAAACTTGGTGGATAGAAATGATTTTCTAGCATACTTGGCAAAAGTGTCCCTATGGGATTTGGAAATGAAAATTACCTCCGGATAGTTCGAAAGTTGAGCAATTTCCGGAGTAGTAGATGTTGTTGCTTCCAAGGGAGGTTGTTGTTGTTGCACTTCCAAGTTTGGGCTAGCTACCACCATAGCCAATGCTTTCTTTGCTTGAAGACTCTTTTGTCTTGATGAGAGTGCCTTTGCCTTTGGTGCCTTTGCCTTTGGTGCCTTTGCCTTTGTTGCTTTTATTGCTCCCTTTGTCCTTGCCATTGATGATTAAACCAAGAAAAGAGTAAAAATTTTCAATTTCCAAGTATACCCAAATCGATTTAAAGATGAAAGGCTTTGCCTTTATGAATTCAAAAATCGACTCAAAGGTTGAAGATTTTGTGCTTGGTTTTGATTTTTGTTGAAAGAGGAGTGATTGATTTGTTGTTAAAAGGATGTTTTGATTTGATTTTGGTGAATGTTGGTGAGGAAATCTTGTTTTTGTGATGGAGAGGATGAGGGTTTTGAGTTATGGGGTTTATGGGTAGTGTTTTGAATGAAGAAATGAAGAAATGAATGTGGGAGGGGGTTTATAATAAACCCGAAAAATTTGAAATGCAGGGGGGAGACGGGCGGCTTTCCTTCGGGCGTCTTTAAGCAAAGACGCTCGGATTTGTAAATGCGGGACGAGCGTCTTCCAGTGAAGACGGGCGGATTCCTTTCCAGGGAATTTTCTTATTTTTCTCAGCCAAAAAGACGGGCGTCTTCTCTTGCAGGACGAGCGTCTTTCTGAAGACGGGCGGATTCTATTGCAGGACGCCCGGATTTGCTAACAGTCCCAAAATTCCAAAAATTCAGCCCATAAGGACGGGCGTCTTCTGCCCAATATGCCCGGATTGCCTGAAGACGGGCGGATTCTCTTGAAATTGCTCGGATTCTACCCCTTTTACCCGGATTCAGTTCCATCCGTGTACTTGCATATCCCTTGTCATTTTTCATTCTTCAAAATCTCGTGTTCTTCATTGTGGGGGCACTACTAAGGCATGAATAGCCTAGGCAATTGCTATCCCCACACTAAGCTAAAGCACTACACATCAATTGAAATCATTAGTCCCTCCCTCACTTCTCTCAAACATGATAATTATCTTGATCAAAGTATAAAAATCCAAGAATAACAAAAATGCAATACAAGAATTGAAATGCGAGTTAGGGAGTTAGAAATATTTACAAATGGTGGTTTAGGGAGAACTCCACCAAACTCTCACCCTTAGTGAGATTGTCATGGGGGCATGTCCAAGGTGTTGTTGATGTTGCTCAACACCTTGAAGAAGTAATCAAAAGCTTGTTCATTATCGTGATAAAGATCTTCAATAGACCTTTGCCCTTGTTGTCGGTCTTGATCGATAGCATTACCAATATAGGGATTAAAAATCCCTTCAAACTCGTCGTCCCAAAGACCACAAACTTCATCCACTTGATCACTAAAGATCTCTTGAGTTGCTAGAGACAACTCTCCCAATTTTTTGTCTTGGCCAATGAGGCCATCTTCTTCATTGCTTGACTTTGATGAGCTTTGCAAGCTCTCTTTGTTACAATTCACTTGCTCTTTGAATGGAGCATCTTCAATTTTCTTCTTCCATTGGAGTTCCGACTTCTTCCTATCATCCATCCGGCTATAATGATCAATCATAAAACATGGTTCAGGCAAACATGGAGCTCTCATGGTCTTGTCAAGATTAAAAGTTATACTCTCATCTCCCACTTCTAGAGTGAGCTCTCCATGTTTCACATCAACCACCGCACCCGCGGTGTGTAAGAAAGATCTTCCTAGAATGATTGGAATGTTGGAGTCCTCTTCCATGTCAACAATGACAAAGTCCACCGGGATGAAAAATTTCCCAACTCTTACGGGAACATCTTCCCATATCCCTAATGGTGTCTTCGTCGAACTATCGGCCATTTGGAGTGTGATATTGGTGCATTTAAGCTCTCCCATCCCCAACCTTTTACTCACCGAGTACGGCATAACACTCACACTAGCCCCTAGATCACATAAGGCTTTGTTGATCGTGGTGTCGCCAATGGTACACGGTATTGAGAAGCTTCCCGGATCCTTGAGTTTTGGAGGTGAACTTCCTTGAAGTATTGCACTACTCACCTTAGTGAAGGCGATAGTCTCAAGCTTCCGGATCGACTTCTTCTTTGTGAGGATGTCTTTCATGTATTTCGCATAGGCCGGCACGTGATTGATTAATTCCGTGAAAGGAATTGAGACTTCCAAATTCTTCACAATTTCCATAAACTTTCCAAGTTGGTCATCAAATTTGGGCTTGGCTTGACGACTTGGAAAAGGAAGTCTAATCACAATGGGCTCCTTCTCCTTGACCTTGTCTTCATTTTTCTTTGAAATTTCTTCTTTTGATGGTTCTCCATCCTTGGAGTTTTGCACAATTTCTTCTTTGTCACTAGCTTCCACAACTTCATCCTCAACTTGCTTTTTCGGTGCTTCATACCTTGTACCACTTCTCAAGTGAATGGCACTAACCGTTTCATGTCTTAGGGGATTACTTTGAGGTGGTAATTGCCCCTTTTGTCTTTGTGAGCTTGAAGATGCTAGTTGAGTCAATTGGGTTTCCAACATTTTGGTGTGAGCTAGGATGTTGTTGATGGTGGTTTCCTTTGCTTGACTATCTTTTTGCATTTGAGTGAAAAATTCTTGTTGATTCTTTTGCATTTGAAGGACCGCTTTTTGAACATCAAAACCTTGGTCATTTTGTTGATTGTATGGAGATTGATTTTGGTAACCTTGGTTTTGGTTGTAAAAGGGTCTTTGATTTTGGTTTCTCATGGGAGGTGGGGTGTATGTTGTTTGAGGGTTTTGAACATTTTGGCTTTTGTATGAGAGATTTGGATGGAATTTGGTGTTTTCATTGTAATAGTTAGAATAAGGGGTACCACTCTTGTATGCTTGGAAAGCATTCATTTGTTCATTTGTTCCCCTACATTCACTTTGGTCATGTCCCAAAGTTCCACAATTCTCACATATCCCACTTGGGATTGATGAAGATGCCGTCATGGCATTAACATGATGCTTTGGTGATTTTGAGGCTTCTTCAAGTCTAGCCATAGCTTTTTCAAACTTCAAATTGATTGTGTCAATGTGAGCACTAAGTTGAGCACCCAATTGAGTAACGGAGTCCACTTCATGCTTTCCTCCTCTAGTAGCCTTGCGAGGTCTACTATATTGTGAGTTATGGACCGCCATTTCCTCAATCTTGTTCCAAGTTTGATTGTCATCAACTTCGGTGAACATTCCATTTGATCCCATGTTGAGAATGTTCCTTGAATCTTCCTATAGACCGTTCCAAAATTGTTGTACCAAGAACCACTCACTAAGTCCATGGTGAGGACATGAGCAACAAATTCCTTTGAACCGCTCCCAAGCTTCATACAAAGATTCTTCATCTCTTTGCTTAAAACCCGTAATTTGAGCTCTTAGCATGTTAGTCTTTTCCGGTGGATAGAACTTTTTGTAGAAAGCTAGAGCCAACTTCTTCCAAGAATCAATTCCGAGAGTAGCCTTATCAAGGCTCTTCAACCATTGTTTCGCGGTGCCAATTAGAGAAAAAGGAAATAAGACCCATCGAATTTGGTCTTGAGTTACACCGGTTTGAGAAATCGCATCACAATAGTCACAAAAGGTCTCCATATGAGAATGAGGGTCTTCACTAGGCATTCCCCCAAATTGGCTCATTTCGACTAATTGGATAAATGCGGATTTGGCAATAAAATTTCCGGTTAGATGTTGTGGTGTGGGAGTACCATTGGGTAGGTTATCCTCGGTGGGTACGGAATGTGATGAAAACTTAGGCATTGTGGGTTGATTTTGTGTTGTATTTTGTGTTGGGTTCTCCTCACCTTCTCTTGCAAAAGGGTTGATGAACTCAATAGTTGGTTGAATATCTACAACCTCACCAATACCTCTCAAATTTCTCCTAGCAAGTCTTCTATTGGTTGTCAAAGTTCTTTCAATTTCACGATCAAAAGGTAACAAGTCACCTTGTGACCTTTTAGATATGCAACATATCAAACAACTCGAAAACAATTAGAACAAACCTTGAGGAGTTTTACTTCCTCAAGGCAAAGAAAGACACAACTAATAACAATATAAGAAAATCTAAATCAAGTTAACACCGTCCCCGGCAACGACGCCATTTTTGGTCGGACATAAAATCTTTTCGGTAACTTGTCGTTAGGAGCACCTAGACCAAAACACAATTTATAACTTCACAAACAACTCTACAATTAGTAAAGAGGCAAGTAAAGGTCGGATCCCAAGGGACGGGAATTGAGATGAGATTTCTATTGCAACCAGTGGTGTCTTAGGGGTGTCACAATTGGGGTTGATGTAGAAGGTCACTAAACTAAATAGCAATGAAAATAAACAAGCAAGATGAATTAAAAGGGTTGTAAACAATTGATAAAAAGTACTAGGGTATCATGGGGTCATAGGGGAATCATAGGAATTGATCATACAAACATGTTCTCAAATTATAAGCAAGCAATTATTGTTGTGATGGATTGAGTTGGGTTATATCTTACAATCCTAGGAAAGTTTGGGTCCCGGAGCCGAATCGATTAGATTGTACAACACCTACAAGTCGACTTAGTCTTCCCTACTCAACAACATGCATGGTCTAATGAGACTCGAGTTGGTTTATGTCTTATAAGTCTCATTGAAAAGATAGGTGATGGGTAAAAAATGCAAGGATTCATAGGCTCGCATTTCATCAAACATAACATGTGCATGAGTTGAGATCAAAACAAGCAAGCAAATAAACCATGAAAGCATATTGATTTAAGCATGAATCATTCCCCATGTTGGTTTCCCCTAATTACCCATTAACCCTAGCTAGGCGACTACTCACTCATTATCATGTTGAACATGCTAGCAAGGTTGTCAATCAAACCAACAAAGTGAAACATGATGAATAAATGAAAGTAATTAGCAATAATTAAAAAGGGATTAAGAGAATTATACATACTAATGATTCCAATAATAAAGCAAGAATAAAAGAAGTACTTGATGCTTGATTGAGAGGTTATCAATCTCCCAATAATAACCCAAATAATCTTCAATTACCCAAAATAAAGGATGAACAAAAGAGAGATTAAGGAAATGAAACTTGTATTAAAACTTGATTAATTGTTGATTACAAAACTAAAGAGAGATTTGATTGATATTAACTACACTAGAGATTGCTAAGAAGAACATACTCTTCCAATTAGACTAATGGGGTATTTATAGTGGGGATTAGGTGTAGGAATTAGGGTTAACTAAGGGCTTAAATGACGATTAAGTCCCTACTTAAGGAAACGCCGGTATTTTCGGAAGGATTGGCATCTTTCTTGAAGCTTGAAGAAACGAAGTTGTGCTGTCTTGGAATCCGTGCGTCTTAGGCTCGGGACGGCCGGATTCGTTAGTTGCTGCCCGGGCATCTTTGGGAGAAGACGGGCGTCTTCTGGGGTTGCTGCCCGGGCGTCTTGTAAGGAAGACGCACGGATTGTGAAGGTGGAGAACAGGCGTCTTCTTGGGAAGACGCACGGATTGTCATGCAGCGTGCTTTCTTCTTCTTTTCTTCCCTATTCTTCATAAAATCCTTGGGGATTTCCTCGGGGATGCAAGGATCTTTCCTCATCATTGCCCATCTACTATAGTATGTACAAAGGCCTTCTAATCTTGTCTCTCCTTGATGCTTGGTCATTGAATTCAATCAATTTAGTCTCATTTTGCCATGAAAATGCAAGGTTTGCACTCTTTTCCTACCAAGGACACAAAACCTCAAAGAATATGCAAAACAAAGAACTAAAGACATTAAATGACCCAAATATGCACTAAAAAGCATGGGAACATGGCTAATTCGGGGGCTAAATATGCTCTAATTATGGTCACATCACCTTGATCAATTTTTTTCACTTATATGGTGCTCCCAGGCGTGGACCGGCTGCTAGCCGATCGGCAGGGAGTTGCCTTCTCTTCTCTTTCGGCAAATGTTGACGTTTATGGGGAGTCCTAGGCGGCCGACCGGCTGCCGGCAGGGAGCTCTTCTCTCCTCAAATTTTAAAGATTTTCTTCAATAGGGGTACCGGCCTGCCGGCTCACACCCCCCCCCCCCCACTTCGTTCCTTCAATTTTTGGACAAACTTACAAGGACTTCCCTGTAAGGGTACCGACGGTCGGTTGGCTAGGAGTCCCCTTCTTCAATTTTCACCAATTTTTCAACTTCAACAATCAGGTGGTTCCCAGCCTGTAAGGGTACAAGCTACCCGTGGCCAGGCTGGGAGCCCCTTTTTTTCATGTTTTCCTCTTCTTTTTAAATTTCGAATCCAAACATCTTCACTTAGACTTGTTTTTCGTGTTTTCCACTCTCAAGCGGACGCATCATGTCAGGAACTGGGCTAAGTGGAGGGTATGCTTGTGTTCCACATTTCCTAAACAACAATAGCGACGTGACTTCCCGTCACTAAATCCAAACTTGCACAAGACGAAAAATTTCCCAAATGCTCTCATGATTTATACATGTAATATTAAAAAAAAATGGTGGTTCTTGAAGAACTCCACCAAACCTATCATTTGAAATTGTCTTCAATATGACTCCTCCTTGGGGAATGGGTCGCCGAGGTAGAGCACTTCAATTGTTCCATTCTCATCTTCATTGTAGTACCGCTTCACCCTTTGGCCATTGACTTTGAAGCTTCCGCCGTCCTCACTCCATAGCTCGAAGGCACCACAAGGGGAGATATGTATTACTTTGAAGGGCCTCGGCCAACGTGATCAGAGCTTTCCCGTAAATACCTTGACTTTCGAATTAAAAAGGAGCACTAGGTCTCTCACACTCACATCCTTGTTGACAACCTTGGCATCATGCCATTTCTTTGTTTGGTCCTTGTATATTTTAGAGCTTTCATACGCTTCCAGCCTTAACCCTTCAAGCTCATTCATTTGGAGAAACCTTATTGCACTGACCGAGTCGATGTCAAAGTTCATTTCCTTCAAGGCCCACCATGCTTTATGTTCAGCTCCACCGACAATTGGCAAGCCTTCCCACGAACAAGTTTGTAGGGTGTGGTGCCAAGAGGTGTCATGAGTGCCGTTCTCAAGGCTCAAAATACGTCTGATAGCTTTTGAGACCAATCCTTGTGACTTTTATTGGTCACTTTGTAACACCCCGTAAATTTGAAGACCTTTATTATATTTTAAAAGTAATATTTTAATCCATTTTAATTTAATATTAATTTATTTGAAATAAAATTTATTTGATAAAATATAATCTTATTTTATTTTGAAGAAATGTAATTATTTTTGATAGTTTAGAAATGTTTAAAAGTGATTTAAACTATGTTTAAACCTTTTCCTTTGATAAAATAGATTTCGGATAAAAGTCGTAAAATTGGGATTTTCCCATTTCTTACGGTCATTGGGTAAACGAGTTTGGATATTGGGCATATGAGTACTTAATCTTTTAGTAAAATCGTGTTTAAGAACTTTAATATTCTCGGAAATCGCGTTCGACGAATATTTCTAATTACCGTCGAAGCAAACCCAAAACGTAAACAATTGACCCACCTCCCCTTGCCATTTGACCGGCCACCCCTCCCCCATTTTTCTTCTCTTTCCATTTTCATTTCCTCCATAATTCACTCTCTCTCTTCCTTTCATCAAACACCAAATTCCTCTCAAAATAACCTCCTTACAATCCCTAAAACCACCATAAATCCTTCATTTCTCCACCAATTTGCATAAAACTTATATATTTGGAATCCTCTCTTCAATCCTCATCTACTAGTAAGCTTTATTTTCATTTCCCTCAATTTCGTTTCGGGTCTTATCTTTTTAGGGTTTCGAATTTAGGACTAATTTATGTGTTTTTGTTGTTCTTATAGGTGAAGAATATGAAGATGAGTTAGGAGACTCATATATTGTGGAAGATGATGCATAATTTCGGTCTATAGGATCTTTCTCAAGTTTATTTTGCTCTCTTTCTAGCTTAAGGTAACTATTCCGAGTTACTCGACGATTTAATGTCACATAGATGTTGTGTTTGTTGTTTGTTAAGTGTTTAGGTGATTGATAATGTGTTAGTTTCGTTTTTCACATGACTTGTTAGGAGGAGCTGGTTGGTTTTGCTTATTCTTAAGTATTTGGATATCTTTATAACAGGTTCAGGTTTTAAAAATTACAGGTTTTTACCCAAATGAACCTATTACAAACATATCCATGCAGTTTTATTCTAGAATTACGTGTTTACTTTTCCGCAATGAATGAGGGTGTCACAGTTGGTATCAGAGCATATTTGCTCCCGACGCACGTTTGTGCACCCCCAATATAAATAACTTGACCTTAAAATAATAAACTTGAGAGATGGGTAGGATGGGTAGACTTAGGACCTTATGTTGTAGTCTCTTTGTGATTGCAAGTTGTTAGGTACTAACCAATGTTCTCTTTTGCAAGATGGCTCCTCCAAGATCCGTAGATAATGCAATCTTGCAAGCTCTTACTCAGATTCTTCAGAATAAGCAAAACCAACCAGCTCCTCCTCCCCTCCTCGGTTTCAGGAAGGTGATAGACCCGGTTCTTACACTTGGGTGGCAAGTCAATTGACTCGAAACAAGACTCAAACTTATGGTGGTGAAGTAGACCCGGTGGCACTCACCGAATGGTTTCGGGAATTGGAGAAGAGCTTTGTCTTGTATGATGTTCGTGAAGAGGACAAGGTGAAATTGGCTTCTCACTTCCTTGTGAAAGAAGCTGATAGATGGTGGACCATGACTAGTCCTACTTCCACTCTTGAGCCTGGTTTTGGTTGGGATCGCTTTAAGGATCTAGTTGAGACTAGGTTATATCCAAAAGAGCTGAAACAACAAAGGCTTAAAGAGTTTATGAATTTGAAGCAAGGAAGTCTTTCTGTCCAAGCCTTTACCGACAAGTTCAATGAACTTGCTCACTATGCTTCTAGACTTGTCAAAAATGAAGAAGAAAAGGCTTTCTTTTACCTTGACAAGCTTACTCCAAAGCTTAAGAGCTTGATCCGTAGGGATTCTACTTCCTTTGTCTCAATCTACGATGATGCATTATGGGCCGAGAGCTCTATTTGGGCTATTGATGAAGAGGCTCGTGCTTCTCGTACTTCCCTTGGCAAGAGGCCACTCTACTCCACTTCTAGGCCTTATGTTGCTCCTTCTAGACCCTTTGTGCCTACTTCATCCCCCTCTTATCCTAACAAGAAGAGGTTTGTTCCGAGTGGACAAGCAAATCAAGGTGCTCGTGTTCTATCTCCTAGCAACGATAAAAATCCTAAGGGTCATTTGTGCTATCATTGTAAGAAGCCTTTGCATCCCGGAATTGGTTGCTTTGATAAGCAATTTGTGTGTTTCTCCTGCAACAAGCCTGGACACAAGGCTAATGAGTGTCCTGAGAAGAAGACTACTACTACTCCTGCTGTTCCTGAGAGGCCAAGAGTGTTGGAGTAAGTGTCCCCGACAATAATGCGATCACAATTGTCGATCATATTGATCACATATTTAAATCTCATACCAAGAATACGAAAGGGATGATACATTACATATATAGTCAACTGGTCCACACATATCGGTAATGATTGGTTGACTAGAGTTTGACATTCGTCGTAAATCTTGACGGTGGTGATCAGTTGATCCCTTGAGGTCACACCTAAAGGACGATTCCCTTAATTGAAAAGGTTAATTAATTGTATGCCGATACAGATTAATTAATTCCTTAAAATTGAACAAATTATTATCATAAGAGAGAAAATGACATCTTATTATAATGTGATTAAATAAGATTTTCTTTAGTAATTTAAGAAGTTATATTACTAAAACTAATCGGTGTTTGCGAAACACGCGAGATGAGAATGATAAGTTAGTTTTAATTACAAGATGCTGTGAATTATACTAACTAGTAATTAAATGACCATTTTTATGTGAAAGTAATTTTGAATTACTAGTCAATTTGTTAAATATGATTTATTTAATTTGTAAATGATATTTAATTTGTTAAATATGCATTTTAAATTAAAACATGACATAAGACATGTCACATGTCACATGACATACAATTGTACAATTGACAAAAAAATGGACTCCATTTTACTACATAAACCGAAATATTGGTGAGTTTTAGAGTAGTTTTGTCTTTTTCCATTTGTCTTATTCATTTGTCCAAAATGCTTGATAGTGACATGACTATGGACAAAGGCTTACACAATTTGTCTTGTGAAGACAAAAAGGAAAAAGAGAAATGGTCTATATTGCCATTATGCCAACCGGTTTTGGTAAGTGCATAGAGAGATTTTTCCTCTTAATTTTTCATTATCTTATGTTTAAACAAAAACATAAAAACTTCTCTTTCTTGTTCATCATAAAATCAAGTTTTATGAATCTAATTTGTATAAATCAATTACTAATAATACTAGTAGTAGTATATGAGTATTAGTAATCAATTTTAAGGTAAACCACATTACAAATATCTAGTACATGTAAGTTTATGGGATTAAGGGATAATCTTGGGTGCTACTGACACGTATACCTGTCAAAAATACCAACTTGCTCTAACTAATATAGCTAGGGAAGTCGGGTCGAATCCACAGAGAGGTAAGAAATTGTCAGCTTATTCTAAGTTCGTCGAGGTAACCAAATTGGGGGGTTTTTAATTGTGATTTTCTAAACTAATAAGAAGGTAAGAGAGAAATAAACGCAAGAAATTAACAGTAAGAGAAGGGAATATGTTAGGAGTCGGTCTACCGTGGCAGCTACACTATCGGGTCAACTGAGTCGATTAAACTATTGATAAGAAGAGCTATGGTCGTCACCTTTCGGTCCTTAAACCGCCCTAGGGTCTCCTAACTTAGCTTTCGCCCTAATTAGGTATTACCTATTGTAATTAAGCAAGCCTTCCCTTCTAATCTTTCGATCCAGGTCGGGGTTAACTAGATAAATTGGTCTCCTGCATGCATACATTCAACCTGATGACAATTAAATTGCCTAATACAATTCTTATCGCAAGGCCAATCTAATCAAGTCGATCCTATCATATTACTACCTCGGCTTCCCTAATCCTAACATATTAAGGGATTTAGCTACGCATAATTAAGTGAACACGAACAAGAAGTAAAGAAGAATTAATAAACATTGAAAAGGAAGAGGAAAGGGAAAGGAAAAATTACTGAATTAGATCCGGAAAAGAAAGAACAAAGTAACAGTGTAAAAGTGATAGGGCAAGGAGTAACGTCTGAGGTCCCAAGACCGAGGGAGTCAGAGAGCGTTTTCATCGACGTCCTAAATCCTATTTATAAGAAAAATAGGATTTATTAACCTAATTGACGGAATTAAAGCTAAAAAGCCCAACCCATCAGCGAAACCACTCGATCGAGTGGTATAAAACCACTCGATCGAGTAAACTAAAGCCTAAACCACTCGATCGAGTGAAATAACCACTCGATCGAGTAAATCAATAAATGCAACTACTCGATCGAGCAGAAAAAGGACTCGATCGAGCATAATTCTACTCGATCGAGTACTTTCCAGCGCACAATTTCCTGCTTTGCGCACTGAACTTCAAACGGCTGCCATTTCTTCGTTACTTGGTCAAACAGGACGATTCTGGTGGTGTTGTAAAGCTAAGAGGACAAGCTTTCATCTCCAATTAGAATCATCTGAATACCTGTTGTAGAACTTTAGATATGGCTCTCCAAAGTAGGCACTAGCAATTTGAAGTTCTTCCTTTGCTCGCCTAGCTATCTTTCTTCTTTGCGCATCTCAAAATAGCTACATTCCCGCTTCAAATTCACTCTTCCTCCAAATGCATGCTAAAAGGACGGTAAAAGGCTTGATTTCACTACTTTCTGGTTCATTCCTGCAAATAAGACAAAACAAACCAAAGTAGCATATTCGGGGCATTTCGTAGCATAAACTACGATAAAAGCATGGAAATACGTGCATGAAAAGGCCTAAAGAGACTATATAAAATGCACGTATCAAATCTCCCCAAACCAAACCTTTACTCGTCCTCGAGTAAACTAAATGCAAACTAATGGAACGGAAAAGATAACTCAGAGCTATCTACAAATGCCCACTTAAACCAATTTAATGTAAGCAAACTAACTCTTATAGCAAACAGTCAAATGCAAACGAGTTGTAAGATGTTTATAATAAAGCTGAACCGTCGACCTTGTAAGACCTTTAATTGTGGACTCTCACGGGTCACTCTTCTCTCGTGAAGCAAAGGGTGAACATATATGTATAAGAGAGAAAGAAAAATAGTCGCTCACCTAAACTACGACCCACATAAACATGCATGCAACTAATATGATTGACAGTTCTAGCTACCGTACATACATTCCAACCAAACAAGGTCCTGTCACAGCCGAGGGCTTACAAAGATATGGTAAAGTGAGGCAATGGGTAAGAAAAGGCAAAACATTTATGGAAATATGGAGGTATAGGCGGCCAAGCTAGTACCTAAACAAAACCATATGAGACATATCCATTTCCAACTCAATTTTGAATTAAGCACATGCCCTTCAATTGGCATAAAATCTCACCAAACCAAACTGAAAACACTCCTCAAATGATATAAGATAGAATATAGAAACCGTCAACCAAACAACATATTTTTTTTTCTTTTCTTTTTTTTTCACGGTTCCTTTCTTTTTCTCTTTTTTTTTTTGATTTTTTTTTTCGGTTTCTGTTTTTCATTTTTCACGTCTTTTTTTTTTCTTATCCTCCTTCTCTTCATAAATTACCAACTCCGAACCGATATGATATGAACCAAATTTGGCATAATGAAAAATATACCGCAAAAACAATCTAAACTAGCTTGACAAGGCAGGCTAAACTTGGGTGTAGTTAAGGGTCAATAGGCAAATTTGGCTAATGTGGAGTTAAATGGGTAAAAATGAAAAAAAAGAGAAATTGTAAGCACCTCCCTGCATGTGACACCAACCACTAACCCGAATGTATGCAGGCAAAAAGCAATTGAATTTCATATACGTGCAAATTAATGAAACATGTTATGCAAGGAGTAACTACTCACAATCCTACATGAAACTGGTCATAAATGACACCAGTTTATACGGCTCTAAATCTTAGAAATTATAAGTAGGTTGCCAAAATTTCAGGTCAAGTCTATTTGTTCAGCTAAATTTTTAACATAAACTCGTAGATATGCAAAAGACAAAGCTAAAAAGAGAATAGTTTACTGCAAGGCTTAAGCAAAAAGACAAATACAGTGCAATTTCATCATTGAAATCAACCGTTCCGACTCAACCTATACGCCAAAATAAACGTGAAATTTTTTTTGAATTATTTAAATTTTTAAATTTTTATGAGATTTTTAATAAGAATAAACAACAATGCAAACTGAAAATTAAACGTGATAACAGAAATGCAATAAAAACAAGATGCAGACACAGATATGGATGCATAACCTCCCCAAACCAAACCGTACAATGCCCCCATTGTAACAAAAACATGGAAAGGAAACGCAAACTAAAAGAGAAAGAGAGTAAATGCGGAAAAACTCACAAGATTGCGCAAATAAGGGACCTCCCCAAACCAGCCAGCAACGTGGGAGGTCACTAATAGCTCCGAAACATAGTCACAAGAAGCTAATCCAAGCAATGGGCGTCCAAAACAGC
This sequence comes from Silene latifolia, assembly GCF_048544455.1. Lineage (NCBI taxonomy): Eukaryota > Viridiplantae > Streptophyta > Magnoliopsida > Caryophyllales > Caryophyllaceae > Silene > Silene latifolia. Next base: position 92,943,777 of record NC_133532.1, on the reverse strand, counting down.
TCGATCGAGAGGAATAGTGGTCGATCGAGTGGAATAGTGGTCGATCGAGTAATATTTTTTTTTTTTTTTTTTTTTTTCCAGGTACTCGATCGAGTAGAAATTTCACTCGATCGAGTAAAATCAGCAGAAAAAGTGCTCGATCGAGCAGAAAAACTACTCGATTGAGTGATTCTCAGCGTGTTCCTGCAAAACGCAATGCAAAACAGCCCGCAAACTAACAAAACAAGCATACTGAGATAGTCTATGGTATAAAAACCATTTATTACAACTGAAATTAAATAAAATCTTCGGGTTGCCTCCCGGGTAGCGCTAGCTTCAGTCAGGTCCCAGCTCGACCGTCTTTTTCTTCGAGCCCTTCTAATTAGTCATACTCAAAACAGCTCAAAGCGCGCAGCATGAGATCGTACACCTGCGCATGTGCTACACAAAAGCATAAGTAGCACCATAGTGGATTAAAGAAATAGGAAATAAAAGTATAAAACCGTTTAAGTCTAATAAATTTCCTATGTGAGCTCCTAAATGTATCCACAAAATATAGGAGTGTGGGAGCAATTGTCAATAAAGTAGGGCATCGTTTCAGATTAATTAATTCACTCGATCGACCATTCTCTCTTGCTGTCTTACTCGATCGACCGGTATTTCCACTCGATCGAGTGGTGGGATGAATTAATTCACTCGATCGAGTAAATAAATCACTCGATCGAGTGTCTTCAGCACACGCAGCAAGTATTTCGGCTAAAAACTCATCCAAATCATCCTCCAGGGTATCTTCAGCTATCAAAACCCCGTCTTCTGGCACTTTTGGCCCTTCATAAGTAAAGCCAACTTGGAAATTTGTTGTACTGACTGAATTGCATGTCGGTAGAAGCTCGGCTTGGTCTTTCGCGAGTGTTAACTGCGCGACTTGTTCCATCAATTCCGCTATGACCGTGTCTTTCCTATTGCACTTCTCATCACAATGTTGTGACATGCTCATCACAAAGGATTTTAATTCAGCAATTTCTTCATTTGCAGAAGGAGAAACCGGCTGCGGCACTGGCGTAGAAGGGGTAGAGACATTCTTTATTTCCTCATACAGCTGAGAAAAAGGGACTCCTTGCTTGTATTTCCGATAAGAAAGGGCACGCTCTACACTTGCCATGCATTCAATAGGGTCATGCCCTTCCTCACCACATCTACCACATGGCTCTATGTGCTCAGTAATCGAACAAACCTGTAATTGAGGCATTCTGGCAAATAGGCTTACCAAGCAACGAATGACCTGCAAAACTAATCAAAACTTTGCAGAAATGAGATCAGCCTCAAGGAATAAATTCCTTGAGACGAGAAAAAAACTTATGTAAAGCAACAAAATTGCGCAACCTCCCCGGCAACGGCGCCAAAATTTGACACGTATACCTGTCAAAAATACCAACTGGCTCTAACTAATATAGCTAGGGAAGTCGGGTCGAATCCACAGAGAGGTAGGAAATTGTCAGCTTATTCTAAGTTCGTCGAGGTAACCAAATTGGGGGGTTTTTAATTGTGATTTACTAAACTAATAAGAAGGTAACACAGAAATAAACGCATGAAATTAACAGTAAGAGAAGGGAATATGCTAGGAGTCGGTCTACCGTGGCAGCTACACTATCGGGTCAACTGAGTCGATTAAACTATTGATAAGAAGAGCTATGGTCGTCACCTTTCGGTCCTTAAACCGCCCTAGGGTCTCCTAACTTAGCTTTCGCCCTAATTAGGTATTACCTATTATAATTAAGCAAGCCTTCCCTTCCAATCTTTCGATCCAGGTCGGGGTTAACTAGATAAATCGGTCTCCTGCATGCATGCATACATTCAACCTGATGACAATTAAATTGCCTAATACAATTCTTATCGCAAGGCTAATCTAATCAAGTCGATCCTATCATATTATTACCACGGCTTCCCTAATCCTAACATATTAAGGGATTTAGCTATGCATAATTAAGTGAACACGAACAAGAAGTAAAGAAGAATTAATAAACATTGAAAAGGAAGAGGAAAGGGGGAGGAAAAATTACTGAATTAGATCCGGAAAAGAAAGAACAAAGTAACAGTGTAAAAGTGATAGGGCAAGGAGTAACGTTGAGGTCCCAAGACCGAGGGAGTCAGAGAGCGTTTTCATCGACGTCCTAACTCCTATTTATAAGAAAAATAGAATTTATTAACCTAATTGACGGAATTAAAGCTAAAAAGCCCAACCCATCAGCGAAACCACTCGATCGAGTGGTATAAAACCACTCGATCGAGTAAACTAAAGCTTAAACCACTCGATCGAGTGAAATAACCACTCGATCGAGTAAATCAATAAATGCAACTACTCGATCGAGCAGAAAAAGGACTCGATCGAGCATAATTCTACTCGATCGAGTACTTTCCAGCGCACAATTTCCTGCTTTGCGCACTGAACTTCAAACGGCTGCCATTTCTTCGTTACTTGGTCAAACATGACGATTCCGGTGGCGTTGGAAAGCTAAGAGGACAAAATTTCATCTCCAATTGGAATCATCTGAATATCTGTTGTAGAACTCGAGATATGGCTCTCCAAAGTAGGCACTAGCAATTTGAAGTTCTTCCTTTGCTCGCCTAGCTATCTTTCTTCTTTGCGCATCTCAAAATAGCTACATTCCCGCTCCAAATTCACTCTTCCTCCAAATGCATGCTAAACGGACGGTAAAAGGCTTGATTTCACTACTTTCTGGTTCATTCCTGCAAATAAGACAAAACAAACCAAAGTAGCATATTCGGGGCATTTCGTAGCATAAACTACGATAAAAGCATGGAAATACGTGCATGAAAAGGCCTAAAGGGATTATATAAAATGTACGTATCAGCTACTAATTGGAGGGCTTCTATTTTGATGTCATGAATGTTCATCCATTAATGGAAAGCTCAAGAACTAACAAGAAGGAGATCTTGTTGGTGCCCATATGATGACCGAAATTTAGATGGTGAGAAATCGATTTTCTTATCTCTTCTTATTTAGTTTGCATGCATAAGATCTAATTAATTTTATGACTAAATTAATTTTGAAAAATATATGAATATGTTGTTAAATTATGAGATATATATTTCCAACAAGCGGTATCAAGAGCTTTTGGTTGTTTGCATGCAAATCGGTTATAGTTTTTCCGAGTTATACGATTAACATATAAAACATATAAATTTGTGTTTATTATGATATATCACGAAATTTATTATGCATGTTAAAGTTTCTGATCCTAAAATGTATTTAGGATATTTTGGTTAATTTATGGATTTTTATTGTTCATTTTATTTAATAAAGGCATTAAAATGTGATTTTATGATAAAAATGTCATTTTCGGACTAAAATTAGCTAAACTTCGAATTTTCTAGTGGGTTTTGGATATGTTTTCACATATATTATTTTTAGATGATCTGGAAATGTTCAGAATTTTTGGAGTTTTTATGCTCGAAATATGGATTTTTCATGATAAAAATCGAATTTAAATGAAAAATAGGTTAATATGAGATAAATTTCGAATCTGGTCATAGAAATTTAGTATGTTGTCACATGCAATTTTACAAGATGTGTGTAAAATAATAGGGTATAATGAAGTCTTCATGCATGATATATGATTTTTGATGAAAAATAGCATAAATAGTGACTTAATTAGTGAATAATTGCTAAAACATACTTCATGACTAAGGAAAAATGTCACATGTTGCATTTTATTATCTTTTTTTGGATCTAAAATTTAAAAGTTGATAAATATAATTTTTCTCATGTTTTTATGATTATATTTGGTAAATCCGATAAACCGCAACAATGTTTTTCCCGATAAATTTCGAAATTTTTAACCTAAGTTTTTGAACATTATGAGTGTCATGGTATTTTTCCAGAATGTTCATGAGTTTTAAATTTCAAATTTCAAATTTATTTGAATTTTTGTGATTTATTTGAAGTTTATGGCATTTTATTGTAATTTTGAGTCCATTAATGAACAATTTTAAGAAATATAAGTTAATTATAGTGAAAAGGTTAGTGGAGACTAATTTTGAGTCCTAAGTTGGTTAGGGTAATTAACTTGTGCATAAATATGAATTTATGTAATTATTGTGATTATAAAATGTTAAATCACGCAAATCCGTAAAAACCGTTTAATATACGATATTGGCTCCTTAAAGTCGATTTAGCATAAAATTGGGCATGTTAATACATATTATAATGCTGCATTTTATTTATGATTGTCATAATTTTATTTTATGTAATTTTACTTAGTATGGCCTTAGTTTTTAATTGGTATTACCCGAAATGTATGGGAATATCGATTCGGTTGTAATTTATTGTGATCTCGTATCACCGTTTTGTAATTTAATAGATTTATTTTATTTTAATTACAAATGTATAATAGGAAATTATGTAATTTGTTATGTAATTTATTTATTCCGGAGTTCCTTGAAGACGGTGTCACTCAAGAAGGCGATACATAAAGACGGTGTTACCTCGAGATGCGTGCCTCAATAGAAGTTCAAGGGACCAATGGAGTTGGTTTCCGAATATGTAATAGTTAATTAGATTTTCTATTTTAGGAAGGCCATACTAGGATTTATTTTTATGCTTTGCATTTTATTTATATGTCGCATGCATCGCTAAATCGCCATAACTAAAACATGCATTATCATTTTAATCGAGTTTATCGACCGTGTCAATTACAATTATCGTAGTTCACCGCTTTAGTTCACTTAAAACGTGATAGATAATAAATTGACATGACCTCTCTCTAAAAATAAACAATTGAGACTTAGCCTTACCAAAAAGTAGAAACCATGAAAACCTATTTCGTGAGGAAGTGCACTCGGCCACACCGGGGTACAAACCTTGTTACGTAGGGGAAGTGGGTGATAAATGTCTATCCACCGAATTCATGTTGATGAGGGTTTCATCGGCCACACCGTGCCCAAGTTAATGTGGGTTTGGATCATGGACACATTTATTCGAAATTTGGATTGAACTCAACAAAAGTTTTTTGATAAGGGTTTCATCGGCCACACCGTGCCGTTGTCGTATGTGTTTTGGGCTAAAGATAAATATTAGAGTAATTTTATCGACCAAGAGTTCTAAAAGTAGAACCGATTAAAGCGTTAATCCACCGAGTTATATTGATAAGGGTTTCATCGGCCACACCATGCCCAAGTTAATATGAATTTGGGTCTTGGAATCATTTATAATAGTTGGGTAGAGGTCACTATGTAAATGCTTTACTTGTTAATTTATAAGTACTATTATAACGATAAATGTTTTGTTTTCACTATTCCGTTGTCATTTTGTTCTATTTCTTTACCTCAATTCATATACGATATCATTTCGATTTTAGTTCAAATCTCCATTAAAACATCGTAACTAAAGACAAAATTTGAATTTTTCTTCTAAAAACCTCGTATTATCCATTGTAAGGATCTCTTGTAAAGAGTATAGATTAAAGTTATTCATTATCAAACAGGTTTTTGATTCTTGACTAACACATCTACTTACAATGGATTGTTTTTCATATACTTAATTGAATTAAGTACCTTGAAGCGATAAATTTTTTTGGTAATTAGATTTGTCAGAATTCGTAATTGACCAAAATAACGCAACCACTTCAATGAAAGTTTTAAGACTAAAACGATGGAATTGAAGAGTAGTCTTCATAAGATTCAACTTTGCTTCTCTAAGTAAAGATTCTTTGAAATGAGTGGGAGCATTCTCTTAAACCGTTAAGAAAAGGACGAGGATCAAGAAGTAAAATTAGAATGGAATTGATATAAGGTAATGTTAAAAGTAACGTTATTGAGAATAACTATACTAGACCTATCAATCCCGACCGATAAAGTTTCCATTGTCTTAATTGTTGGACGCTAAAAAGGAAACTACCCCAAATTATTGAAGAATCAACAAGTTAGTCGTGGGACATCTAATGGGACCTTCTTCTTTAAATGTTTATTTGATTGACATAAATTTTGCTAGTACTACTTCGTCAATATTAGAAACCGGTGGTGGTTTTCATCATTGTACTTGATACATAGGATGATTAGAACATGACGACTAGCAACAATGATGTTGAGAGATAGAGTCATTATGTAATCAACCTTGTTTTGGGTTTATAGTTGTACTTCATTGTGACTATTAAGTGCATAAACTCTAAATAAGAATATAAACTTGTTAAGATACAAAAGAGGTTTCACTTTTGTGACCCTATACACCATGATTTGATGTATGGCTAGCCCATTATCAAGGTAAATATATTCTAAACCAAACTAGAATGATATATCATGTAGATGATGCAAGACTCAAATTGGTATCCCAAGATTAAACCTTAAATTCTGGAATGATGAACGCAAAGAGTTATCGAGTACTCTTAGAACCATTAGATTGTTAATCTTATGGCATATGCGTATCTTGTATTCAAAGCAAGATGTCTCGTGCCTTTTGGTTGAAAAGGAGATCGAGAATGAAAATCATTGATACAGAATAGGTTGATCATTTACTTTTTCCAACGATTTAAGTTGACCCTAATGTGTTCACTTAATAAGGTAAATAGAGAAATCTTTGAAGAAGTTCAAAGAGTTCAAAGAATCACGATTTAGTCGTGATGGGATTATCAAAGTGAAGACTTTGATATAAGCCAAAGGAAATGTGATATAGTATCACAAGTTAATGTCTCTTGCACGCATTATGGGATAATGTGTGGTTGGATAAGAAATCAAACGCTATTCGATATGGTTTGGACTTCAAACAAGTTACTTTGAGTTACTTGATCCTTTTGGGGATTTTATCATTTTGTCTAAATTATTTTTCCACTAAATCTAAAACAAATCATATGAGATATGAAATGGTAGGGTACCATGTTTGTAAGTTTTCACAAGAAATAAATGCTCATTTTTCCCTTTCAATTATCACGACTACGACGGGTTTGCGGCTCGTGAAGCTGTCTTTCTAAAATACAAGTTTATTTCTAGAAGACAGAGTGGGAGAAATTATTCAAGAGCCACAAAGAATGCCACAAAGAATGGGATGTCGCAAGAAACTAGTCTTTTGAGGTGACCATAATTAGCGCATATTTAGCCCCCAAATTAGCCTCGTTCCCATGCTTTTTAGTGCATATTTGGGTCATTTATTATCTTTAGTTCTTTGTTTTGCATATTCTTTGAGATTTTGATCCCTTGGTAGGAAAGGAGCAAGAATCTTGCAATTTCATGGCAAAACAAGACTAAATTAATTGAATTCAATGACCAAGCATCAAGGAGAGACAAGATTAGAAGGCCTTTGTACATATGATAGTAGATGAGCAATGTTGAAGAAAGGATCCTTGCATCCCCGAGGAAATCCCCAAGGATTTTATGAAGAAAAGGGAAGAAAAGAAGAAGAAAGATTGCTGAGGTACAATCCGAGCGGTTTCTCCACAATCCGCCCGTCCTCCATAGCACAATCCGTGCGTTTTCTCCTTAAGACGCTCGGATTAGCAGCCACCACAATCCGCCCGGAGTCACCTGAAGACGCCCGTGTTCCACCGCCAGAATCCGCCCGTCCCGACTCCAAAACGCACGGATTCCTGTACAGCGCAATTTTGTCTTCTCCAAGCTACAAAGAAAGAAGCCCTTCCTTCGAAAAATACCGGCTCCTCCTTGCTCAATCTAAAAAGTGTAATTACTAGTTTAGCCCTTAGTTAACCCTAATGCATCCACCTAATTTCCACTATAAATACCCCATTAGTCTAATTAGAAGAGTATGATCTTCTTATCAATAATTAGCGTAGTTAATATCAATCAAATCTCTCTTTAGTATTGTAATCAACAATTAATCAAGTTCTAATACAAGTTTTATTTCCTTAATCTCTCTCTTGTTCATCCTATATTTTGGGTAATTGAAGATTATTTGGGTTATTATTGGGAGATTGACAACCTCTCAATCAAGCATCAAGTACTTCTTTTATCTTTGCTTTATTATTGGAATCATTAGTAGGTATAATTCTCTTAATCCCTCTTTAATTATTGTTAATTACTTTCATTTGTTCATCATGTTTCCTTTTGTTGGTATGATTGACAACCTTGCTAGCATGATCAACATGATAATGAGTGAGTAGTGACCTAGCTAGGGTTAATGGGTAATTAGGGGAAACCAACATGGGGAATGATTCATGCTTAAATTAATATGCTTTCATGGTTTATTTGCTTGCTTGTTTTGATCTCAACTCATGCACATGTTATGTTTGATGAAATGCGAGCCTATGAATCCTTGCATTTTTTACCCATCACCTATCTTTTCAATGAGACTTGTAATACATAAACCAACCCGAGTCTCATTAGACCATGCATGTTGTTGAGTAGGGAAGATTAAGTCGACTTGTAGGTGTTGTACAATCTAATCGATTCGGCTCTGGGACCCAAACTTTCCTAGGATTGTAAGATATAACCCAACTCAATCCATCATAACAATAATTGCTTGCTTATAATTTGAGAACATGTTTGTATGATCAATTCCCATGATTCCCCTATGACCCCATGACACGCTAGTGCTTTTTATCAATTGTTTACAACTCTTTTAATTCATCTTGCTTGTTTACTTTCATTGCTATTTAGTTTAGTGACCTTCTACATCAACCCAAATTGTGACACCCCTAAGACACCACTAGTTTTAATAGAAATCTCATCTCAATTCCCGTCCCTTGGGATCCGACCTTTACTTGCCTCTTTACTAATTGTAGAGTTGTTTGTGAAGCTATAAATTGTGTTTTGATTCGGACATGACCCAACGACCACATCTATTTAATTGTGAACACGAAACGGACCGATCAAAAATGGCGTCGTTGCCGGGGACGGTGTTACCTTGATTTAGATTTTCTTATATTGTTATTAGTTGTGTCTTTCTTTGCTTTGGGGAAGTAAAACTCCTCAAGGTTTGTTCTAATTGTTTTCGAGTTGTTTGATATTTTGCATGTCTAGAAGGTCACAAGGTGATTTGTTACCTTTTGACCGTGAAATTGAAAGAACCTTGACAAACAATAGGAGATTTGCTAGGAGGAATTTGAGAGGTATTAGTGAGGTTGTTCAACCAAATATTGAGTTCATCAACCCTTTTGCAAGAGAAGGTGAGGAGAACCCAATACAAAATACCTCACAAAATCAACCTACAATGCCTAAATTTTCATCACATTCCGTACCCACCGAGGAGAACCTACCCAATGGTACTCCCACACCACAACATTTGACCGGAAATTTCATTGTCAAATCCGCCTTTATCCAATTAGTCGAAAGGAGCCAATTTGGGGGGATGCCTAGTGAAGACCCTCATTCTCATATGGAAACCTTTTGTGACTATTGTGAGGCGATTTCTCAAACCGGTGTAACTCAAGACCAAATTCGATGGGTCTTATTTCCTTTTTCTCTAATTGGCACCGCAAAACAATGGTTGAAGGGCCTTGATAAGGCCACTCTCGGAATAGATTCTTGGAAGAAGTTGGCTCTAGCTTTCTACAAAAAATTCTACCCACCGGAAAAGACTAACATGCTAAGAGCTCAAATTACAGGTTTTAAGCAAAGGGATGAAGAATCTTTGTATGAAGCTTGGGAGCGGTTCAAAGGAATTTGTCGCTCATGTCCTCACCATGGACTTAGCGAATGGTTCTTGGTACAACAATTTTGGAACGGTTTATATGAAGATTCAAGGAACATTCTCAACATGGGATCAAATGGAATGTTCACCGAAGTTAATGACAATCAAACATGGAACAAAATTGAGGAAATGGCGGTCCATAACTCACAATATAGTGGACTCCGTTACTCAATTGGGTGCTCAACTTAGTGCTCACATTGACACAATCAATTTGAAGTTTGAACAAGCTATGGCTAGACTTGAAGAAGCCTCAAAATCACCAAAGCATCATGTTAATGCCATGCCGGCATCCTCATCAATCCCAAGTGGGATATGTGAGAATTGTGGAACTTTGGGACATGACCAAAGTGAATGTAGGGGAACAAATGAACAAGTGAATGCTTTCCAAGCATACAAGAGTGGTACCCCTTATTCCAACTATTACAATGAAAACACCAAGTTTCATCCAAATCTCTCATACAAAAGCAAAAATGTTCAAAACCCTCAAACAACATACACCCCACCTCCCATGAGAAACCAAAATCAAAGACCCTTTTACAACCAAAACCAAGGTTACCAAAATCAAAATCCATACAATCACCAAAATGACCAAGGTTTTGATGTTCAAAAAGCGGTCCTCCAAATGCAAAAGAATCAACAAGAATTTTTCACTCAAATGCAAAAAGATAGTCAAGCAACGGAAACTACCATCAACAACATCCTAGCTCACACCAAGATGTTGGAAACCCAATTGACTCAACTAGCATCTTCAAGCTCACAAAGACAAAAGGGACAATTACCACCTCAAGGTAATCCCCCAAGACATGAAACGGTTAGTGCCATTCACTTGAGAAGTGGTACAAGGTATGAAGCACAGAAAAAGCAAGTTGAGGATGAAGTTGTGGAAGCTAGTGATAAGGAAGAAGTTGTGCAAAACTCCAAAGATGGAGAATCATCAAAAGAAGAGATTTCAAAGAAAAATGAAGACAAGGCCAAGGAGAAGGAGCCCATTGTGATTAGACTTCCTTTTCCAAGTCGTCAAGCCAAGCCCAAATTTGATGATAAACTTGGAAAGTTTATGGAAATTGTGAAGAATTTGGAAGTCTCGATTCCTTTCACGGAATTAATCAATCACGTGCCGGCCTATGCGAAATACATGAAAGACATCCTCACAAAGAAGAAGTCAATCCGGAAACTTGAGACTATCGCCTTCACTAAGGTGAGTAGTGCAATACTTCAAGGGAGTTCACCTCCAAATCTAAAGGATTCGGGAAGCTTCTCAATACCGTGTACCATTGGCGACACCACGATCAACAAAGCCTTATGTGATCTAGGGGCTAGTGTGAGTGTTATGCCGTACTCGGTGAGTAAAAGGTTGGGGATGGGAGAGCTTAAATGCACCAATATCACACTCCAAATTGCCCATAGATCGACGAAGACACCCTTAGGGATATGGGAAGATGTTCCCGTGCGAATTGGGAAGTTTTTCATCCCGGTGGACTTTGTCATTGTTGATATGGAGGAAGATTCCAACATTCCAATCATTCTAGGAAGACCTTTCTTACACACCGCGGGTGCGGTGATTGATGTGAAACATGGTGAGCTCACTCTAGAAGTGGAAGATGAGAGTATAACTTTTAATCTTGACAAGACTATGAGAGCTCCTCGTTTACATGAACCATGTTTTATGATCGATCATTATAGCCGGAAGGATGATAGGAAGAAGTCGGAACTCCAATGGAAGAAGAAAATTGAAGATGCTCCATTCAAAGAGCAAGTGAATTGTGACAAGGAGAGCTTGCAAAGCTCATCAAAATCAAGCAAAGAAGAAGAGGATGGCCTCATTGGCCAAGAAAAGAAATTGGGAGAGTTGTCTCCATCAAATCAAGAGATTTTAAATGATCAACTTAATGAAGTTTGTGGTCTTTGGGACGACGAATTTGAAGGGATTTTTAATCCCTACATTGGTAATGCCATCGATCAAGACCGACAACAAGGGTCAAGGTCTATTGAAGACCTCTACCATGATAATGAACAAGCTTTTGATTACTTTTTCAAGGTGTTGAGTAACATCAACAACACCTTGAACATGCCCCCTTGACATCTCATCAAGAATGAGAGTTTGGTGGAGTCCTCCCTAAACCACCATTTGTAAATATTTCTAACTCCCTAACTTGCATTTCAATTCTTAAATTGCATTTTTGTTATCTTTGGATTTTTATACTTTGATCAAGATAATTATCATGTTTGAGAGAAGTGAGGGAGGGACTAATGATTTCAATTGATGTGTAGTGCTTTAGCTTAGTGTGGGGATGGCAATTGCCTAGGCTTTCCATGCCTTAGTAGTGCCCCCACAATGAAGAGCACAAGATATGAAGAAGAATGGAAAGATGACAAGGGATATGCGTTGTACACGGATGGAACTGAATCCGGGTACAAAGGGGTCGAATCCGAGCGGATTCAGGAGAATCCGAGCGGATTCAGGAGAATCCGCCCGTTTTCAAGCAATCCGGGCATACTGGTCAGAAGACGCACGTCCTGAAATGAGCTGAAGTTTTGAAATTTTTGAGTGTCAGGGAATCCGGGCGTCCTGAATTCAAATCCGCCCGTCTTCGAAAATCTGCCCGTCTTGAAAGGAAGACGCCCGTCTTTTTGGCTGAGGAAAACAAGAAAAATTGTTGTGAAGGAATCCGCCCGTCTTCTGTAGAATCCGCCCGTCCTGTGTTTGAAAATCCGAGCGTCTTCCCTTAAAGACGCCCGTCTTTAGGCGAGTTTTTCTAAACCCAGAAAAGGCAGAATCCGCCCGTCCCGAGCAGAAACCGCACGGATTGCCCCTGCAGTTCGAATTTTTCGGGCTTTATAAAACCCCTCCCACCTTCATTTCTTCATTCCTTCATTCATAACACTACTCAAAACCCTCAAAACCCTCATCCTCTCCATCACAAAAACAAAATTCCTCAACTACATTCACCAAAATCAAATCAAAACATCCTTTTTACAACAAATCAATCACTCCTTTTTCAATAAAAATCAAAACCAAGCACAAAATCTTCAACCTTTGAGTCGATTTTTGAATTCATAAAGGCAAAGCCTTTCACCTTTAAATCGATTTGGGTACACTAGAAATTGATGATTTTTCACTCTTTTCTTGGTTAATTCATCAATGGCAAGGACTAAGGGAGCAACAAAGGCAAAGGCAACAAAGGCAAAGACACTTTCATTAAGGCAAAAGACTCTTCAAGCAAAGAAAGCATTGGCTATGGTGGTAGCAAACCCAAACTTGGAAGTGCAACAACAACAACAACCTCCTATGGGAACAACAACATCTACTACTCCGGAAATTGATCAACTTGCAAACTATCCGGAGGTAATTTTCATTTCCAAATCCCATAGGGACACTTTTGCCAAGTTTGCTAGAAAATCATTTCAATCCACCAAGTTTATTTGTGAAGATACCTTAGAAAAGTTGGGTGTCCTTGAGCAAACTAGAGCCTTTTTCAAAGCCATGGGGTTGAAGAAATTGTTTGAATCAAAAGAGTTGACATACCCCTCCCTTACCTTAGAACTTTTGAGTTCTTTGAAAGTTAACAAGGTTGAGACTATGGAGAACCTCGAGTTTTGTCTAGCTAATGTTAGTAGGCGCATCTCCTTTAAGGAATTGGGTGAAGCTTTGGGTCTTAGTAATGAACCGAGTTATTTTAAGAATGTTGGCAAATATGACCCCGACCCTCTTTGGGAGGCGATTTCCGGAAGGAAATTTGAAGACTTTCATGTGAGTCGTGCTCTTTTAGTCCACCATCCGGGCATAAGAGTATGGCACAAGGTCGTAGGGAGCACCATCAATGCAAGGAAAGATACCAACCATTTCACCAAACTCGATTTTGTTCTTCTTGAGTCGGCTTTGAACGTTGGTAGGAAATTCACCAAGCCTTTTAACTTTCTAAGGCTCTTGGTGGATAGATGGTTAAATATTGATTGTGGGAAGAAAGGCACTACCGTTATTGTGAATGGCGGCCTAGTCACTATCCTAGCTAAATACTTTGATCCTAACTTCAACAAAGATAACAAGTATGAGGCGAAAGAAGGTGGTCATCTCGTTGATATGCATACTATGATTCACAAGTACAAGTGGGTTGCCCATAACCCTCTTGACACCAAGTATGGATGGCTCACTAGTGAGGCTAGTTCTTTCACTTTGCCTTCAAAGATTTGTCGATTGAGTGTCCACCGGACCAATTATCTACTTCCCCTTTCAAAAGAGGCCGAGTATATTATCCAACAACAAAAGGGTGAACTTGAAATGCCCTCCTCTTCCATTGTCACACCACCTTACCCTTTTGAGTACCAAGAGTTCAAGCCGGAGGGTGTTGAAGCAAGAAATGATTATTTGACTCTTTTCATGAAAGAGATGCACAAGCAAGCCTTTGAGGATCGGAAAAATGCTTACTTAGCTCAATATCCACCCCTCTTACACTTAGCTAGGCAAGGATTACTTGATCCTTCTTGTCCTTTGCCTAGTTGGGCGGATAAAGAAGTCCTATTTCCGAGTGCATCTAGGGTTGTTCCGGGTGATAATGAGGTTGTTGGTAATGAAGAAGTTGATGATAACATTGATGAAGAAGCAAGTGAAGAAGGAGAAGAGGATGATGAGCAAGGAGAAGAAGAAGGTGAAGAAGCAAGTGAAAAGAGAAGTGGCAATGAGGCCACTTCTTATGAGGATGATGATGATAGTGATGATATGATGGAAGGTTAGCAAGCTTTAGAGGCTCCTACCCTCTCAAGGTTTGTCTATTTCTCTCTTTGTTTTAAATTATTTTTCTTGATCATTGTTGGAGTAGTCCTAGCACCATAGAGGACTCACTCCTCGGTACTTTTTGAGGTGTTCTCATTTTATTGTTCCCACTTTCAAAATCCGAAATGACAAATTAGTTTCATGCATAGCATAGTGTGTGCATGAACTACACCCATCCTTGGGCGTTAGCAATAATGTCTAGATCGGTTTGGGGAAGTTAATGCATACACAATGGGAGGTAATCTAAATTATCCTCTCCGTAATAAACAAAAACCATGCATCATGTAGTGTAGATTAGTGTAGATTACATTTAGTATAAAAATCATGCATCATTTTTGCATAATTTCCCATCATTTTGGCCATTGAGGACAATGCCCATATTAGTGTGGGGATGGGGAATTCTAACACTTAACTTTTATTCAAAAATCCAAAAAAATTGAAAAATTTCGAAAAACCATAAAAATTTAAAAATTGAAAAACCAAAAACATGTTTATTTCCTTTGTAGTGTAGTCTATATATATTATTGTATATATTGTGTTTGTTCTATCCTTGTTCATATTGATTGACTACGCCACATCCGAGACTTGAGGATCATGAAGAGCGCATGGTATCATCTTTCCAATCTCCTTTTTCCTCTTTATGTTAATGACTATGTGGCTTTATTTTGATTGATGCGGTATAACAATGTGAACTTAGGACTTGCATTTAGTTTATATGTCATATTAGTTAATAGAATCACTTGCATTAGGATGCATATATTAGTTGCATCATTGCATGTAGTTGCATTTAGATAAAAAGTTTTGAAAATGCCTAATTGAGAACTTTGACAAGAGCAACTAAGCCAATACAAATACTTTTTCAACTTAAGACTTTGCCTACTAGAATGGTTGTAAAACACCCTAGATAGTGTCATACTAGTGTCTTTTGACCCATGACCCAAAGCCTAGTCAAGGGTTTGCATGTGAGTCACCTATCCAACCCCGTGATGCGATGTGGACTTGGTTAACTTGTCTAGATGACCTTGATTGACCTTGTGGTAAGGCAACCCAAAAATACTTTCTATCAATAAGTTTGAAGTGCTCATTTCGAAAATTTTGTCATGTGGAAGTAATTTAATGCTAAGGAAACCTCAAATGTTATGAATTGTTGAATGTTGAGAAATTAAATTGTTTTGATGGAGGCGTACCACTTCGATGTGCTTTGGAGCGGGATCCATTGAATTGGGCCCCCATACGGTTGTGAATTCGGCCGCCCAGAGACAGAGTGACTATCACCCCGAAAAGCTATTGTCTAGAGGTTAACCGGTTGCCTAATAAGCGATTGGCGAAAGCAAGGGACACTAGCCCGGAAGGGACAAACCCCATCTTAAATTTTTGAAATGTGAAAGTTAAATGAGGACAATTTTGAATACTAGTCATATCCACCCTTTGTTTATAAGGATTTGAGCATTTCATTCCCAAAAAGCCTTTTGTCAAGCCACTTTGTCGAGCTTGGGACGATCCATGACCTTTACTTTTGTAGAGAATTCGAGACTTGTCATGTCATATGCTACTAGCATCATAGGGATCATCATTCCACCACCATCCGATCGCTCTTGACGAAAGCATTTGGAAATTGAGGACGAAAGTAGTCTAGTTTAACACCATTTGGAGGTGATTTAGTGCCATCCTCTTAGCCTTCGTAATTTGTTGAACTAGTATTTGTGAAGGATTACATGCTCTTAAATTTGTTCTCTCTTAGTGCCTCCGCCACTTGATGAGGAAGTGGCTATTCCTTTTGTAGATGCATCCATTATTTGATTTTGTGTGCTTAATGTTTGGATGTGTCGCCATTTTGGCAAGACCCACCTTGCCTTGCAAGAAGGCATCCTACCTCATGGTTGTCTTGTTGTGAGTTGAAGGGGCGGAGTGAGACCCGCTAATTGTCTCATATCGGCTATGTTATTAGGTTAGTTTAAATAATGGCCATAGTCTTTGTCACCTCTTTACTCGGGACGAGCAAAGGTTCGGTTTGGGGATATTTGATGTGACCATAATTAGCGCATATTTAGCCCCCGAATTAGCCTCGTTCCCATGCTTTTTAGTGCATATTTGGGTCATTTATTATCTTTAGTTCTTTATTTTGCATATTCTTTGAGATTTTGATCCCTTGGTAGGAAAGGAGTAAGAATCTTGCATTTTCATGGCAAAACAAGACTAAATTGATTGAATTCAATGACCAAGCATCAAGGAGAGACAAGATTAGAAGGCCTTTGTACATATGATAGTAGATGAGCAATGTTGAAGAAAGCATCCTTGCATCCCCGAGGAAATCCCCAAGGATTTTATGAAGAAAAGGGAAGAAAAGAAGAAGAAAGATTGCTGAGGTACAATCCGAGCGGTTTCTCCACAATCCGCCCGTCCTCCACAGCACAATCCGTGCGTTTTCTCCTTAAGACGCTCGGATTAGCAGCCACCACAATCCGCCCGGATTCACCTGAAGACGCCCGTGTTCCACCGCCAGAATCCGCCCGTCCCGACTCCAAAACGCACGGATTCCTGTACAGCGCAATTTCTTCTTCTCTAAGCTACAAAGAAAGAAGCCCTTCCTTCGAAAAATACCGGCTCCTCCTTGCTCAATCTAAAAAGTGTAATTACTAGTTTAGCCCTTAGTTAACCCTAATGCATCCACCTAATTTCCACTATAAATACCCCATTAGTCTAATTAGAAGAGTATGTTCTTCTTATCAATAATTAGAGTAGTTAATATCAATCAAATCTCTCTTTAGTATTGTAATCAACAATTAATCAAGTTCTAATACAAGTTTTATTTCCTTAATCTCTCTCTTGTTCATCCTTTATTTTGGGTAATTGAAGATTATTTGGGTTATTATTGGGAGATTGACAACCTCTCAATCAAGCATCAAGTACTTCTTTTATCTTTGCTTTATTATTAGAATCATTAGTAGGTATAATTCTCTTAATCCCTCTTTAATTATTGTTAATTACTTTTATTTGTTCATCATGTTTCCTTTTGTTGGTATGATTGACAACCTTGCTAGCATGATCAACATGATAATGAGTGAGTAGTGACCTAGCTAGGGTTAATGGGTAATTAGGGGAAACCAACATGGGGAATGATTCATGCTTAAATTAATATGCTTTCATGGTTTATTTTCTTGCTTGTTTTGATCTCAACTCATGCACATGTTATGTTTGATGAAATGCGAGCTTATGAATCCTTGCATTTTTTACCCATCACCTATCTTTTCAATGAGACTTGTAAGACATAAACCAACTCGAGTCTCATTAGACCATGCATGTTGTTGAGTAGGGAAGATTAAGTCGACTTGTAGGTGTTGTACAATCTAATCGATTCGTGTAATACTCCGTATTTATGAGTCTTTGGGTACTCTATCGAGTAGGCCTTACTCTGTCGAGTAAGGGTAAGTTGCGTTTTAGAATAGTTTCTGACCTGTTGGGTACTCGATCGAGTAGTCGGGGTACTCGATCGAGTAAGGTACTCGATCGAGTACCTTGGGTACTCGATCGAGTGTCCGGTTTTACGGGGAGTTTTCTCGGGTTTTGTTAATTACGCGATTAAGGTATTTAAACCAATTCGTCTTTGTTCTAAATCACTTTTTATAAAACCTAAAACCTGTTTAAGAGAGAAAGCAACTTGTCTTCTTCCTAATCGCGTTCTTGACAATTCCCGGAGTTCAGACGGTCGGTTTGCATCGTAGTTTGTGTCGTTGGATTCCTTGCGTCGAGGGTAAGCTTTTAATGTAATTTATATAATGTTTTGTTAAGATTAGTGAAACCCTAATTTAGGATTTGGGGGTTTTTATGAATAGTAATTGAATAGTAGTATCTATGTGTTGTATGGTAGGAGGAGAGTTCATAGAAGAGGCGTTTTGAGACAGCTGTAGATACCGTCTGCGTGTTGTGCTATCCGGTAGGATTTCCTACTCGTATTAGTCCCATAATGGGATATTGGTGATGTCTTTGTAGTTAGTTGTTTGATATGATGATTGTAATTGTAATTGTGATTGTGATTGTGGTTGTGTTTGTGATGGTTCTCGAGATGCGTTCTCGGCTGAGTGGGGTCACTTGCGGGAGTGATCTCACGCCCTAGTTTCGCCCTTCGTGGAACCCGCCACGAAAGGGGATGTGCACATTAATGGACAGGGTTATCGCTCGTACGATGAGCGGGGCTTAGGTGGGAACGGCTGCGGTCCCCCATGGCGTGGTCGGGTCCAGTGGGACGGTCGATATTGAGACGATGGGAGTTGGTGGTGGTGTGTGTGTGTGTGTGTGTGTGGTTCAATTATCTGTTTATGTTTATCTTATTGTTGATATATGTATTGAATTGTGTGATTAGTATTGACCCCGTTTAAATGTTTTAAAAACCGTGGTGATCCATTCGGGGTGGTGAGCGTTATTGAGCGGGTGTGATATGACGCGTATGGGATAGTAGGATGAGTCATCACGTGGCGTTAGAAGTCTTCCATTGTGTGTCGACGAAGTCTAGTAGCTTTGATAGTTCTAGTTTGTAGACCGTATGAGAACCTTGTAATTTCTTTTAATAGTTTTGGTTTGAACATGTAATCACTTAAACTATAATTACTTTAAAAGTACGTTTCTTTATTGTCTTATGATATTCGAGTACCTCAACCGAGATGGTAGTGTCCTTATACCTGAGTGGTCCTGGTAAGGCACTTGGAGTATGGGGGTGTTACAAATGGTATCAGAGAGACGATTTTGGAACCTGTAACAAATGAACATAATGAACATAGGGAGTCTAATAAAATGAACCTGGTGTATGTGTAATGGGAGCCCCGGCTGATGCTAGGTTTTGGGTGAGTAGGCGCCCTCACTTCAAAATCTTGGCCCCATGATACTTAAGCCAGTCACATGGTATGGGAACGTGGAGTCCGTGTGTATATGTGCGACGTGTATGTTAATTGTCTTTGTATATGGTTTGTTGAAAGCATGTTGCATGATAGTTGGTTGACATGTTGGTTGGAATCGTTGGAAAAGTATATGAGAATGATGAATGATATGGTAGAAAAAGAAAGTAGTTCGTATATGATGATGTGTGATGAAGTGGATTTGTAATGTTGTTGTATTAGCAACATGGAAATAGGATTTGTAGTGTATGGGTGTGGTTTGTGTTATTAAAAGTTATGAAAATTTAAAACATGCGAGTAACACATGATTGAAAGTTGAATGTTATATGAGCATGATAGATGGTAATGTTTGACTTTTGGTAAGTAGTAACATGAAGAATAGAGGTTCAATGATATGTGTTTTGTATAACGAATTGGATGAAAAGCATGATGGTTGTTTATAACGTGGCACTTGATAACACGAAGTAGATTATTTTGTTGATTGTATGAGGAGTCGCGCAGATTTGAATGCGTAGTTGTAATCATAATGTTGAAATAATAATGAATGCATAGTACGTTAGGGTATGTGAGATAACATGCGGGTAGTATTCACGAAGTGATGCGCATGACTCGATCGAGTGGGTTTGATTCGATCGAGTGGGTACTTGTCGTTATTTTGACCAGAATCGTGTTTCGGGCACTCGATCGAGTACCTCGGGCACTCGATCGAGTATGGGGTCACTCGATCGAGTAGCCGGGCTACTCGGTCGAGTAAGTCAGAGATCAGAAGGTCAGTTTGGGTTCTGGAGTCGGGGCACTCGATCGAGCAGGTTTGGCACTCGATCGAGTAGCCTCAACTCGATCGAGTAGGTTCTGGTACTCGATCGAGTGGGGTCTGTGCAGGTCATGTACGTGTTTCGGGTCATATGCGTGTTTCGGGTCATATGTTTGTCTTTTGACATTCGTTGCATATTATGTTTAATTCAAAGGTGTTGTATTATTTCTTTATGCATTGTTTTACGTATGTGTTGGTCCTGAAGCGTAAGTTACCCAATCTTATGTTGTAAAGAGTGGCACTATGATGAGTATGAGTTCGGTGGGGAGGACATGAATTATGAGTGATTATGATAGATGGTGGAAAAAGAAAAGGAAGATTGGTATAGTTTATTGAGGCATGGCGCACGTTTTGCGAGACGGGATGAGTGATATGATTGTGTGTTGAGCAATGTAAAAATAAGTGAATATAGACAAAGGATGATGTGAGTATAATGAACGTGAGAATGAAAAGATTGAAAGTAAGAATGTGGATAGTGGCGGACTTGAGATGTGTAAAGAGTTAAGGAGGGAAATGGTTAGGAGTCGTGTGGGTTATGGATTTAGGTAGTGAAAGTTCGTTTAAAGGGGTTGAGAAGAGTAATATATAGTGAACTTTGTGGAGACATGTCGCGAGGTGTATTTATAGACAATGAGTGAGTTTGGGAGGTTTGGTTTATTAAAAGATGAAACTACTGTGTGAGTTCCTTGGGTAATTGGCGGTATGAAAGGAATTTTGATTTCTAGAGATGTAAGAAGGGAGATGCAATTGTTGAACAAGAACGTTGATTCTATGGATGTATTAGTGGCAAGGGTGATTGATGACATAATAAGAGAATATTTGTGGTAAGAAAGAGGGAGATGATATCGATATAAAATAATGGGATTTGAGTTTTGGAGCGATGAGAAGGTAATTGGTGCACAAAAGGGTTAGATAGAAGTAATAAGGAGTTGAGCTATTAAATTGGTATTATTGAGTGTAAAGAGAAAAGAAGGATAAAAGTAAGCTGAGGAAAATGTTCACCGGAGTTATGTGATGTAAAGGTAAGGAATCATCGAAATGTGTGATAGTATCACGAAGATGTTAGCTGAAGGTTATATAGGAGTTTCAGGACAACATGATTGATAATGAGTTTAGAGGAATTAAGGAAAGTAAGAAGTTAGAAGAATATCTGCATGATATGAGATTTTGGTGGAGAAATGGATGATGATTCAATTAAGGAAAATATTGGGAAGAATGTTGAGATAATTTTGTTCATGGATTCGATGTTCGTTGTTTGGGATGTTAACCAAAGATAGAAAAGAAATCATGATATTTAGAGATGAGTGAAGAGGTTTGATGTCCAGGACAAAGTGGTAGTGTTATGGTCTTTGACTAGTGGTTAAGGGAAAGTGTATATTAGAAAAGTGGCAATTCTAAAGAGGCTGATTTTGTAAAAGACCTGAATTGATAAAAGTATGGTTGTCGGGAAGTATAAGACATAGTCTTAGGAGGTGGTTTCTCATAATGAGTGTTAGCCGTATGGTTATGTATGGCGAAGGTCTTTGGTGATGCGAATGGAAGAATGTGATGAGGGGCATGCGAGTTAAGTTCGGACAGCAGGTAACCTTTGTTGAGTGGTAACTTACGTGGTCAGGATTGACTAGTTGGTTGTGATTACGGGTCTATGATATGTGTAAATGTTTGTGTGAGGATCTGACCTCACAAGAAGTGGTACGGTGTGATAATTATAAAGCTATTTTATGAATGTTCTGTAATATATATGTTGGACACGGTAATTTAATTTAATGATATCCAAAATGGTAATAACTTGATTGATTTGGCATAGCTAGTTATAATTTTATGTGTATTGATAACACATGTGTATCCCGGGAAATGGTAGAGATGATGTTTATGAGATGCTTATCTGTTTATCCATATAATATGTTGCGTGGTAATTTAATAAGGTGGATTTAAGTAAGTTTTTCTTTGTCTCGAGAAGTTACGCAGGAGTCGGTATTTATGGGAATCGTATGCGATTGTGATGTCTATCGGTGTGGTTGTGGTGCCTCGGGTGGTGATCCGGGCACGGTACATAATCTTTGTGATGCGGGTATTTTCGCACTACGGTGTGGTTGTTGGTGGCGGTGTTGTGATGCCGTCACTGGTTGTGGTGGAGTAGGCGGGATGATTATGATTCGAGTTTGAAAGTACATACGATTATACATAGATTGTTGTTTTGTTTGATGTTGCTCTCTGAGTTTCGATTTGTCTTTGATAGACGGTTGTCTTGCTTATTCATGTTTTCTTTACCGGAGTTAAGTTAAGAATGAGGTAGAGTATGATATGAAATAGAGTTTAATATGTTTCGTTGTTGTCATGGGATAGTGATAATCTGTTGATGGGACACGGTTGTGAGAGGTTGTTACGGTAATTTTGATCTTGTTCTCAGATGAGACATCGTTAGACATGGTAATGGAAAATGATTCGTGGAACATGTGTTGTAATGAGCTGAAAGCGGCAGGTAGTTCATAATCTTTTGTTGAGACAGTGAGGGTAGGGTGTTGGGGAAATTAGTGTCATGTTAAGTTGTGTATGAATTTTGCGGTAATGAAAGAAAGAACTTGAGGATCTAGTGTGCGTGTACGTAACGAGTGCGGATCGTGAGTTATGCTTCTGGAAGATAAGTGCTTTACATAGCGAGGTATGTTGGTTTGCAGTGATAATGGAGAGTTAGTATGGTGATTTTGCTACGAGCCTTATGGTATAGGTTAGGGGTATGCAGATTGATTTGAAGTATGAGAACTGTTGAAGTAAGAGAGCCTTGAGAAATAGGAGTGATTATAAAAATGAGGTTATAGGCAGTTATCTTTGACATAGGGTGGTGATGAGGATAATGAGATATAGATATGGTTTGGTATTAGTGAGTTACGAGGACGTAACATTTGTCTTAAGAGGAGTAGGATGCGATAAAACAGATTTTGATGGTTGTACATATGGTAATATATTCGGAAGTTGAGTCTTGATGTAGAATAAAAGATCGATTCGTGTTGTGGGTGATTTTATTAAAGGTCATGACCGTACTTGTAGTAGCGTGATGTTTAGGAGTGTGAGAATATTTCGCTAGTATTGACAGTTGGATGATGAGGTTACGAGTGTGAGTAAACTTCGAGGACGAAGTTCCTTTTAAGGGTGGTAGAATGTAACATCCCGTTTGATGTCTATGAGTGTCTTGGTATTGGATTTGATAGTTGATGATATTATGGAGCTAGCAGCATTAGAGGATGGTAGTTGGTTATGTATGGAGTTGGTGTCGTGAGAGATATATATGTGGTAGATACGATATAGTGAGTCATGTTGTGGAAGTAAACATAGTTGGTGGAGTGGGTGTTAAGAGTTCATGTTCTATGTTCGGTCGAGTTCTTGAGTCCTTAGCTAAGTTGTTGTGTCTTGGTCGAGTCTGTATGGTTGTTTTTATGTATGGGTTGAACTTCGGGGACGAAGTTCCTTTTAAGGAGGGAAGACTGTAATACTCCGTATTTATGAGTCTTTGGGTACTCTATCGAGTAGGCCTTACTCTGTCGAGTAAGGGTAAGTTGCGTTTTAGAATAGTTTCGACTGTTGGGTACTCGATCGAGTAGTGGGGTACTCGATCGAGTAAGGGGGTACTCGATCGAGTACCTTGGGTACTCGATCGAGTGTCCGGTTTTACGGGGAGTTTTCTCGGGTTTTGTTAATTACGCGATTAAGGTATTTAAACCAATTCGTCTTTGTTCTAAATCACTTTTTATAAAACCTAAAACCTGTTTAAGAGAGAAAGCAACTTGTCTTCTTCCTAATCGCGTTCTTGACAATTCCCGGAGTTCAGACGGTCGGTTTGCATCGTAGTTTGTGTCGTTGGATTCCTTGCGTCGAGGGTAAGCTTTTAATGTAATTTATATAATGTTTTGTTAAGATTAGTGAAACCCTAATTTAGGATTTGGGGGTTTTTATGAATAGTAATTGAATAGTAGTATCTATGTGTTGTATGGTAGGAGGAGAGTTCATAGAAGAGGCGTTTTGAGCAGTTTGTAGATACCGTCTGCGTGTTGTGCTATCCGGTAGGATTTCCTACTCGTATTAGTCCCATAATGGGATATTGGTGATGTCTTTGTAGTTAGTTGTTTGATATGATGATTGTAATTGTAATTGTGATTGTGATTGTGGTTGTGTTTGTGATGGTTCTCGAGATGCGTTCTCGGCTGAGTGGGGTCACTTGCGGGAGTGATCTCACGCCCTAGTTTCGCCCTTCGTGGAACCCGCCACGAAAGGGGATGTGCACATTAATGGACAGGGTTATCGCTCGTACGATGAGCGGGGCTTAGGTGGGAACGGCTGCGGTCCCCCACTGGCAGGGCTGGTCCAGTGGACAGTCAGTATTGAGACGATGGGAGTTGGTGGTGGTGTGTGTGTGTGTGTGTGTGTGACAGTTCAGCTGTCTGTTTATGTTTATCTTATTGTTGATATATGTATTGAATTGTGTGATTAGTACTGACCCCGTTTAAATGTTTTAAAAACTGTGGTGATCCATTCGGGGGTGGTGAGCAGTTATTGAGCAGGTGTGATATGACGCGTATGGGATAGCTGGGATGAGTCATCACGTGGCAGTTAGAAGTCTTCCGCTGTGTCAGACGAAGTCTAGTAGCTTTGATAGTTCTAGCTGTAGACCGTATGAGAACCTTGTAATTTCTTTTAATAGTTTTGGTTTGAACATGTAATCACTTAAACTATAATTACTTTAAAAGTACGTTTCTTTATTGTCTTATGATATTCAGTACCTCGGGCAACCGAGATGGTAGTGTCCTTATACCTGAGTGGTCCTGGTAAGGCACTTGGAGTATGGGGGTGTTACAATTCGGCTCCGGGACCCAAACTTTCCTAGGATTGTAAGATATAACCCAACTCAATCCATCATAACAATAATTGCTTGCTTATAATTTGAGAACATGTTTGTATGATCAATTCCCATGATTCCCCTATGACCCCATGACACCCTAGTGCTTTTTATCAATTGTTTACAACTCTTTTAATTTATCTTTCTTGTTTACTTTCATTGCTATTTAGTTTAGTGACCTTCTACATCAACCCAAATTGTTACATCCCTAAGACACCACTAGTTTCAATAGAAATCTCATCTCAATTCCCGTCCCTTGGGATCCGACCTTTACTTGCCTCTTTACTAATTGTAGAGTTGTTTGTGAAGCTATAAATTGTGTTTTGATTCGGACGTGACCCAACGACCACATCTATTTAATTGTGAACACGAAATGGACCGATCATATTTCTTGGCTACATGAGACGTTTTGTGTAAGATGTTGTTTCTTTAAAACCTAGGAGGTTAAATTCGTCACTTGTTGAAGATGATGAATTCATGCTACTTTTAAGAAAGTAAAGAGCTTATAACTTACAAAACAAATCGTTTGATTCAAGTTGATTACTTCTAGAAAGTAATGAATATATGACTTACATGAGAGTGTTTAAAGTCACAACTCAATACAAGGCTTAGAGCCATGAAAATCCGAAATAAAAGGCTTGATTAGTGACAAAGGGTTTTTGCACTAGTTGAATTGCTTAAGTCTATTTGGATCTTCTTAGGGATTGTGTTTGATTTGTACAAATATACATACAGCAAGTGAATCTAAAACCCACTTCTTCAAAAGAAGAAATGTATTCAATACATGTCATGAGTTTTATAGATTCTTACAATCCTAAGATAATGTGCAACTTAAGAGATGGTCTTGAGTAGGACATCAATGAGTTGGAATCAATGTTTTGATCATGGTATAAAATTTTTTCCCGATAAGTCGAGAAGTTGTGTTTATACATGAAGTTTAGTGGGAGTTACGGAAATTTTAATTAGTCTTATATGTGGATGACACATTGATCATTGGGAATGATTTAAGACTTATGGAGTATTATAATACATCTTTAATAACCGGATTTATGAAGATAAATCTACATGATATTAGCGTCAAATAAGAAGTCTTATGTTGATAAGATTCATGACTAGTTCAATCAAGTGAACATATTTGATTGATTCCATTTGCTTCCGCTGCCGAATCAATTAAATCGGAATTGATGTATAACACTTCATATACTTTGAGTATGATGAATTGTTTCAAATCGAATTTAAGTAATAGTTACCAAGTAAGCCATAAAGATTACTGATATGTGCTTGCAGAAGCATTTAGGAAGTAATGCAAAGTGTTTTTAATGCAATTTTGTGTAAGAGTGTTACACAAGTGACAATTGACAATTGAGATTGCGCATGGTTTCTGACAAAACCATAATCAAAACACATTAGGATGGTTAAGATACCATTGTGGCTATGTTATTTAAGGAATATATTTTCTAGAATCGTTCTAGGCAATAAAGAACAATGAGAAATATTTACAACAGAAATTGAGTACACTTGCAATCATGGGATCTGCAAGAAGGATGAGTCCCGCACACTGTGAAAACAGTGGGAGCTATTCCAAGGCTAGAAGGCCTATGTCTTGATTGGATGTCGACACGTACTCAGGAAGTTTTGTAATGCAAATGTATAAATTACAAAGGAAAACGAGTATGTAGTAAGGTTGAGTTAGGTACAAAAAGTTGATAAAACGTACTAACCAAAGCCTTCTCATAAGGCTTAACATGATAAGTCATGTCATATGTCATTTCAATTGCATTGAGATGAACAACTACATATAAGATCAAATTAGATTATAGAATATGAAATAGTAATCAGGCATTGACTATTCATGTGTGATAATCACATTTGTCGTTCGAGTTTTTACTTTAAAAACTCTTTTCTTGTACTTTGTTACATCCAAACGGGTTGTATGACAATGTTGAACCCCGTTAAAGTGAACCCGGATTAACATGGTATTTGCCCATAGTCATTTGTATGAGGTGACGTCTCGAAGTGACTAGAGTGTGATCCGATTGATGGCAAGTTCAGTGCCATACAGTCATGTGAGATGACTAGTCGATCACATAGGCAGACTGTTAGGAACACTTTGTCGGGCAGTGACCGCTTATAGAGTTCTGGCAAATTTATATAGCTGGTCGTGGCGAGAGCTACTATAGTATTCTAATGAGTCGATTCTTTTGACTAAAGACCGTTCACCTAAGGTGGCACAGTTTCAGATTAACTTTGATTTGTGTTACTACGACCTTCGTAAATGGGTTCAAATGGGCATATTTTGGGTTATGATGGCTGTGGCTAGTCGAAGGGAATGAGTGAAATAGGAATTGTCCACCCCCTTGTCAGGGTTAAAACAATATCTCAGGGCCACTCGAGGAGTAATTAACTGGAAATGCGTGGCCACGCTCGGATGGTATCTATGGTAGATAACTCCGGTCAACCAGTTATTCTCCAGATCGAGGAAACCACTCTCGATATGATCACTTGTAAGTACGACCCGAAAGACACCTTGCATTGAGTGGGAGATAGTAATAGGACAAGAGAATTGGTGACTTACACTTGTCGAGGACAAGTGGGAGATTGTTGGAGTAAGTGTCCCCGACAATAATGCGATCACAATTGTCGAACATATTGATCACATATTTAAATCTCATACCAAGAATACGAAAGGGATGATACATTACATATATAGTCAACTGGTCCACACATATCGGTAATGATTGACTGGCTAGAGTTTGACATTCTTGTCGTGCGACGGTGGTGATCAGATTGATCCTCGAGGTCACACCTAAAGGACGATTCCCTTAATTGAAAAGGTTAATTAATTGTATGCCGTCTGATTAATTAATTCCTTAAAATTGAACAAATTATTATCATAAGAGAGAAAATGACATCTTATTATAATGTGATTAAATAAGATTTTATTTAGTAATTTAAGAAGTTATATTACTAAAATTAATCGGTGTTTACGAAACACGCGAGATGAGAATGATAAGTTAGTTATAATTACAAGATGCTGTGAATTATACTAACTAGTAATTAAATGACCATTTTTATGTGAAAGTAATTTTGAATTACTAGTCAATTTGTTAAATATGATTTATTTAATTTGTAAATGATATTTAATTTGTTAAATATGCATTTTAAATTAAAACATGACATAAGACATGTCACATGTAACATGACATACAATTGTACAATTGATAAAAATAAAATGGACTCCATTTTACTACATAAACCGAAATATTGGTGAGCTTTAGAGTAGTTTTGTCTTTTTCCATTTGTCTTATTCATTTGTCCAACATGCTTGATAGTGACATGACTATGGACAAAGGCTTACACAATTTGTCTTGTGAAGACAAAAAGGAAAAAGAGAAATGGTCTATATTGCCATTATGCCAACCGGTTTTGTTGAGTGCATAGAGAGATTTTTCCTCTTAATTTTTCATTCTCTTATGTTTAAACAAAAACATAAAAACTTCTCTTTCTTGTTCATCATAAAATCAAGTTTTATGAATCTAATTTGTATAAATCAATTACTAATAATACTAGTAGTAGTATATGAGTATTAGTAATCAATTTTAAGGTAAACCACATTACAAATATCTAGTACATGTTAGTTTGTGGGATTAAGGGATAGTCTTGGGTGCTACTAATTGGAGGGCTTCTATTTTGAAGTCATGAATGTTCATCCATTAATGGAAAGCTTAAGAACTAACAAGAAGGAGATCTTGTTGGTGCCCATATGATGACCGAAATTTAGATGGTGAGAAATCGATTTTCTTATCTCTTCTTATTTAGTTTGCATGCATAAGATCTAATTAATTTTATGACTAAATTAATTTTGAAACATATATGAATATGTTGTTAAATTATGAGATATAGATTTCCAACAAAGAGGTCGCATCTTTGTGATGAGCCGTGCTGAGGCTGAGGCACACCCAGACATAGTCACTGGTACGTTCTTAATATTTGATGTCCCTTGTTTGGTTTTATTTGATACCGGTGCTTCTTTGTCATTTATATCGATGAAATTCTCCAACAAGTTACCTCTTAAACCTTCACTTGGAGATAGTACATCAATATCTTTACCCTCCGGCCACATCTTCTCTTGTTCTTATTTTTATTCGTATGTCCCTATATCGATAGCGGGATCTATTTTCCCGGCTAATCTCCTTCGATTTCCACTTGAGGAGTTTGATGTTATTTTGGACATGGATTGGTTATCTACTTATCATGCTCGATTTGAATGTCGAGATCAAAAGATTGTCCTTAAAAGCCCTTTGGGTACTCGCGTATCTTATCAAGGGGTTAAAAAGCAAACAGGTGTGAAGTTGATCTCAGCTATGAAGATGGTGAATGCTTTGAAGAAGGGTCATCAAGCATTCCTATGTGTAGTGACTACTTCTAATTCTCCTTCTCTTCCTCCCTTGAAGGATGTTCCCATCGTTTGTGAATTTCCGGATGTATTTCCCGATGAATTACCCGGGATTCCTCCTGAAAGAGATGTTGATGTTTCTATTGACCTAGTTCCCGGAACCGGTCCTATTGCTAAAGCTCCTTATCGTATGGCACCTTCCGAATTGAAGGAGTTGAGAGTTCAACTTGATGACTTGATTGAGAAAGGCTTTATTAGGCCTAGTGCTTCTCATTGGGGTTCCCCCGTCCTCTTTGTGAAGAAAAAGGATGGATCTATGCGACTTTGCATTGATTATCGTGAACTCAATCGTGTGACGATCAAGAACATGTATCCTCTTCCACGAATTGATGATCTCTTCGACCAATTACGTGGTGCTTCTACTTTTTCCAAGATTGACCTCCGATCAGGTTATCATCAAATTACGGTGCGTGAGTCCGATATTCCTAAGACTGCTTTCAGCACGAGATATGGTCATTTCGAATTGACTAATGCTCCGGCTATCTTCATGGATCAAATGAATCGTACCTTTAGTGAGTACCTCGATAAGTGTGTGGTGGTGTTCATTGATAATATCTTGATTTTCTCAAAGAATGATGAAGAACATGCCCTACACCTCCGTATCATCTTAGACATTCTACATCGTCAAAAGTGGTATGCTAAGTTCTCGAAATGTGAATTTTGGTTGCATCAAGTAACTTTTCTTGGACATGTCATATCCAAAGATGGTGTTATGGTAGATCCTTCTAAGATTGAGGCCGTTGTTGATTGGAAGAGTCCAAAAAATGTGACTGAGATTCGAAGCTTTCTCGGTTTGGCGGGTTATTACCGTCGATTCGTGAAAGATTTCTCTAAGTTAGCTAGACCGATGACTCAATTGTTGAAGAAGGAGTCTAAGTATGTGTGGACCGATGAGTGTGAGAATGCCTTCTTAGAGTTGAAGACTAGGTTGACTACCGCTCCGGTGTTGACCTTACCTGAGGATGGTGTGGACTACGATGTTTATTGTGATGCTTCAAAGCATGGCCTAGGTTGTGTCTTGATGCAAAACCGAAGGGTTATTGCTTATGCTTCTCGACAAGTGAGGGTTCACGAGGTGAACTATCTGACTCATGATCTTGAATTAGCCGCCGTGGTACATGCCTTGAAGACATGGAGGCATTACCTTATTGGAGTTCATTGCCGCATTTATACCGATCATAAGAGTTTGAGGTGTATCTTTATCCAGAAAGAATTGAATATGAGGCAAATAAGATGGCTAGAGTTGGTGAATGATTATGATGCCGAGTTGATTTATCATGAAGGGAAAGCAAATGTGGTGGCCGATGCTTTGAGTAGGAAGACTAGTCACTCTTTGAGCACTATCCGTGTGTTACCTGATGAACTTACCACGGAATTTCAAAAGTTAGGGATAAGCCTTGTTGGGAAGGGCTTTGACTATCTTAGTGCCTTGAGTGCAGAACCCGACTTTTACCGTGAGATCCGTACGTGCCTACCTGAGGATGCTACTTTCAAGTCCATTCAATCAAAAATCCAACTTGGGCAAGCTAAGGATTGTGTGGTGGATAGTGATGGATACCTTCGTTACCAAGGTAGGATGTATGTTCCGAGAGTAGCCTAGTTGAGGAAGAAGATCCTTGATAAAGCTCACCTTTCTCCTTACTCTATTCATCCTGGTGGTGACAAGATGTATAAAGACTTGAGATTACAGTTTTGGTGGCCTAGGATGAAGATTGATGTCCTAGAGTATGTTAGCAAGTGTCTTACCTGTCAGAAAGTGAAGATTGAGCATCGAAACAGGGGTTTGCTACAACCTTTGGATGTTCCCCTTTGGAAATGGGAGTCCATCTCCATGGACTTTGTGATGGCTTTACCTAAGACTGCTAGCGGAAAAGATGCGGTTTGGGTGGTTGTAGATCGATTGACCAAATGTGTTAGGTTTATACCTATCAAGGAGACATAGAGATTAGATGTCCTAGCTGATGCCTACGTGAAGGAGATAGTACGCTACCATGGAGTGCCTAAGGATATAGTTTCAGATCGTGACCCGAGATTCTGTTCCCGTTTCTGGACTGCTTTGCAAGAAGCCATGGGTAGTAAGCTACTGATGAGTACCGCTTTTCATGCCGCTACAGATGGACAGACTGAGAGGACTATCCAGACTTTAGAGGACCTCCTCCGTGCTTATGCTTTAGACTTCCACAGTTCTTGGGAGAAGTGCTTACCTCTTGTTGAATTCTCCTACAACAATAGCTATCATACTTCTATCAAGATGTCACCTTATGAAGCTTTGTATGGTAGGAAGTGCCGTAGTCCGGTCTGTTGGGATCAAGTCCAAGATGCTCATGTGTTGGGACCCGATTTGGTGACTAAGACCATC
The DNA here is from genome assembly GCF_048544455.1 of Silene latifolia. Lineage (NCBI taxonomy): Eukaryota > Viridiplantae > Streptophyta > Magnoliopsida > Caryophyllales > Caryophyllaceae > Silene > Silene latifolia. The sequence continues at coordinate 92,911,963 of NC_133532.1, read as the reverse complement.
AATCAGGTTCAGATCATTCGAGAGCGTATGAAAGCCGCTCAAGACCGACATAAATCGTATGCTGATGCCCGTCGTCGACCACTTGCCTTTGAGGTTGATGATCGAGTATTCCTTAAGGTGTCACCTATGAAAGGGGTGAAACGTTTTGGTGTGAAAGGAAAGCTGAGTCCCAAATACATTTGACCTTTCCGTGTGCTTGAGAAGATTGGTCCCGTTGCTTACCGTTTAGAGTTGCCCCCGAATTTGAGCAAGGTTCATAATGTCTTCCATGTATCTCAGTTGAGGAAGTACGTTAGTGATCCGAGCCATGTTATCCAAGAAGAAATCCCAGATTTGGAACCTAACTTGGCTTTGGAAGAAAGGCCGATCCGAATCCTCGAAAGGGCAAACAAGCAACTTAGAAACAAAGTGGTGCCCCTAGTTCGTATCCTTTGGCGTTGTGGAAATGTCGAAGAAGAAACTTGGGAGCCTGAATCTTCTATGTTAGCTAAATATCCCGAACTCTTCTCGTGAGGTACTTTCCGTTCCTTTATCTAATCCTTGTGAGTTTTAGCTATCCTTTCGAGTGTTCCTCTCCTTCCCTGGAATATTCTCCACGTTAGTAGTCCTTGCTTAGTTGTTTAAAAGTCGTAGTTAGAGTTTGGTCATAGCTAGTGGAGTAATTATCCTTATTATAGAGTTTCGAACTAAAGATTTTTGAAAATGTTTTAATGTTTTCCACTAGTTTTAACGTCAATGAGTGGTAAAGCTCGTTATTGGAGACGTCCGATAATTATTTTTCTCATTTGTTGGTGTAAAAATACATATTTTTATGTCTTTGATTTGGAATGTTGATGTTCTTGAACGGCCGACGAGGATATTCCGTTCCATTGAAAAGACACTTATATTTCATACGTTCATATTTTGAAGATTTTGTTTACTTGATTTTAAAGAGATAGACCTACATATATACAATGTTCCTTCTTCTAAGTTTCGGGGACGAAACTTCTTAAAAGGAGGGATGATTGTAACACCCCGTAAATTTGAAGACCTTTATTATATTTTAAAAGTAATATTTTAATCTATTTTAAATTAATATTAATTTATTTGAAATAAAATTTATTTGATAAAATATAATCTTATTTTATTTAGAAGAAATGTAATTATTTTTGATAGTTTAGAAATGTTTAAAAGTGATTTAAACTATGTTTAAACCTTTTCCTTTGATAAAATAGATTTCGGATAAAAGTCGTAAAATTGAGATTTTCCCATTTCTTACGGTCGTTGGGTAAACGAGTTTGGATATTGGGCATATGAGTAATTAATCTTTTAGTAAAATCGTGTTTAAGAACTTTAATATTCTCGGAAATCACGTTCGACGAATATTTCTAATTATCGTCGAAGCAAACCCAAAACGTAAGCAATTGACCCACCTCCCCTTGCCATTTGACCGGCCACCCCTCCCCCATTTGTCTCCTCTTTCAATTTTCATTTCTTCCATAATTCACTCTCTCTCTTTCTTTCATCAAACACCAAATTCCTCTCAAAATAACCTCCTTACAATCCCTAAAACCACCATAAATCCTTCATTTCTCCACCAATTTGCATAAAACTTATATATTTGGAATCCTCTCTTCAATCCTCATCTACTAGTAAGCTTTATTTTCATTTCCCCCAATTTCGTTTCGGGTCTTATCTTTTTAGGGTTTCGAATTTAGGACTAATTTATATGTTTTTGTTGTTCTTATAGGTGAAGAATATGAAGATGAGTTAGGAGACTCATATATTGTGGAAGATGATGCATAATTTCGGTCTATAGGATCTTTCTTAAGTTTATTTTGCTCTCTTTCTAGCTTAAGGTAACTATTCCGAGTTACTCGACGATTTAATGTCACATAGATGTTGTGTTTGTTGTTTGTTAAGTGTTTAGGTGATTGATAATGTGTTAGTTTTGTTTTTCACATGACTTGTGTGGTTAAAGTTTACTAATTTGTGGTTATTTCATATACTTGAGCATTGAAACGAAATGGGTATTGTTGATTGTTGCTTGAGACGGTATTAAATTGAGCTTGAAACGGATTTCGGTAGAAAAAAGGGAAAAGGGGCGGAAAAACCGCCCAAAACAGCCCGTGAAGGGGCGCGGCAGGCCCGGTGGGTCCGGCCCGGATTTTGACCCGGCACTTTGGGTCGGGTCTTGGGCCTATTGTTTGATGTTTTGGGTCTTTTGTTTGCGTATTTATGTATTTTGGTATTTTTGGCATGTGGGTAATTATTATGCGAGAATTTAATTGAATTGGATATTTTGTAAGTTGGAATATATTTCCTTATGTTGATAGTTTTTCACATGATAGAAATTGGAAATGGCATGAGAATGATGTTGTGATGAATTTTGTGATTTGGGCCAAAGTAGGCCAAGACTCTGAGCTGGGCCAGATTGACCGAACGAGTATGGTCAAGCTAGGTTTAAACCGGCCAGCCTCGATTTGACCGATGACCCGTCGCGGGGCTAGGGTCGAGGATTTGTCTTTGAGTATGATTGTCTTTTCATATGTTGGTTGTTGGATGAATTGGTTGCCTTATACTTGAGTCTTGTTGCCATTTTGCCATTTTAGCTTGTTCTCATGGATTATGGTAATTTTGTTGGTTTATTTGGAATTTGGATTATTATTGATATTGGAGATATTGTTGGATTGTCAGCTGAATATGCTCTTGCGTAGCCTTTCATATGCTAGGGTGTGTATGATCATTTGTGTGTGCAAGTTTGGACTCTTTGCCCCTCTTATGGTTAATTGGGTGTCCTACTTGTCTTGTGTGGCGTGGGCTAAAGTATTCAAGCTGGGACTAGGTCCTAGGTGAGTATTTCGGCCTTCGTCATAGATAGGCCATTATAGTCTTTGACGAGTGTATGTTCACCGCTTAATAGCCTTTGTGTCTTAGCTTGGTGGGTTTATATCCAAGTTAGGGTATGACTTCCTGACGTACTCTTAGAAGTATGTAGTCAGCTTAAGTACTAGCCAACCCTTTGGTGGACTCCTTAGAGGTACTCATGTGTTGTTATAATGGGTCTTGGATGCGGTAGTTTTCCGCATGTCGCTAGGTCTGCGCAGGTTTAGGACTAGGGTGTATACCTTACCTCGTGGTATAGACTCGAGATTCTGAGTGACTATTGGTGTACTAGGAACTTATGCCTGTCTCTAGATATATTGTCCTTTCTTGTTTGATGATTCTATGAATCATAGAAGGTGAGATGCAAGCCGGCTTTGGTTGATAGAGTTTGGATTCCTGGATGTTATGTGATTCACATGATAGTGTAGTATGAGTCGGTCTAGTATTCACATGCTAGGATTATGTTTGTTATATTGTTGTTCACATGATAAGCACGATTGTCTAGCATCTATATGCTAAGGCTATGTGTTATTCATATTCATATTCTTATGTTTACATGTTATATTAATTATGACATTTCGTGGCTGGGAGAACTCGGAGTTACTCCCCACTGACTGTGGCTTTCGTATTTGTATAAAATGCGATCGACAGGTATGGTGATGCTTATATGGGGTTCATGGACGAGCTAGCGAGCAAAGTAACCTTGGGACTTACTTAGATTTGGTTTTATTTGTAGAGACTCTTATACGAGTTTTTATGTCACATACATTTTAGGGACATATGTCTCCCTCTTTACATTTGGTTGTATAACTTTGCTATTCGCGACTTTAGCGATGGTTACGTTATGAAACTTCTATTTAGACCTTGTATGTTTTGACACCCTTCAATTTGGATATCTTTATAACAGGTTCAGGTTTTAAAAATTACAGGTTTTTACCCAAATGAACCTATTACAAACATATCCATGCAGTTTTATTCTAGAATTACGTGTTTACTTTTCCGCAATGAATGAGGGTGTCACACACTTTCTCCATAATAGCTTTAATTTGGCAGTTAGAAACTTCCACTTATCCACTCGTTTGAGGGTGGTAGGCAAGGGCGGTTTTGTACCGCACCCCATGTGTTTCTAGCAAAGCCTTAAATGTGCTCTTACGAAAATAAGACCCATCATCGCTTATCACTACCCTTGGGGTTCCAAACCTTGGAAACATGGTTCCTTTGAAAAGTTTCATCACAACCTTAATATCATTTGTTGATAAAGCCACCGCCTTAATCCACCAGGACACATAGTCCACCGCAAATAGGATGTACTCATTTCCGCAAGAGTTTGGAAAAAGGGCCCATAAAATCTATGCACCAACAATAAAAAAAGCTCGATCTCCAAGATGTTTGTGAGTGGCATCTCATTTCGCTTCCCAACACTATGCCAAATAAGACCTTCAATAACGGTCAAATAATGCAATTACCGTTTTTAAATAGAAATTTGGGACCGTTATTGCAACGACGGTTGTTAAATATATACCACGGTTGTACAAATAACACGCGATCGTTATATAACATCAAGAACCATTATAAAATCTTTTAAGAAACCGTTATTAAATCTTAAGAACGGTTTCAAATCCGATGTCGTAGTTTACTATTGACAACGTCTTATCGTTCCAAAACCGTTGTTAAATATTATATATGATAACGGTTCATTTCGTTATCTTATTTAATTGAATGTCAAAATTTAAAAACGGATATATTGCATGCAAAACCGTTGTTATATTCATCTGTTGACAACGGTATGTAACCGTTATCTATTTTTATTGATGAAATTTTGACAACGGTTCTGCATAAGTAAATCGTTGTAAAAGTTTTGAACTCGACAATGGTTATCGTTCGTTATCTTATATTTTTGGCGGTTTGAATGGGAGGAAAAATATGTCAACGGTTATTTATCTAAATAAAACTGTTGTCAAATAATTGTTTGCAACGGGTTGTTTTTAACCGTTATCGTTTTTAATTTTTTTTTTTAAAAAATGATTTTAGCTTGTTCTAGCAGCTGCAAAAATGCTATTTTTTCAGCTGCTACTGAAAAATAGCATTCCAGTAGCTGTGTAGTGTAAAAATTCAATCCTGTATCAAAATATTACACCCCGCGATCAATTAAACCCAGTTTAAAAACAGTACAAATAGGATGATCAAAAGCCAAAACACAACTTCCTCAGAAAAACAAAAGCCAATACATAATGGCTTTATATATACACACTCGTACATAAAATATGAGAAAACTATTGAGACTCCGCTAATGAAATAACATAAATGACCCACATATTTCTCATTTGGTTGATGTCCTCTGGCAAATATTCTGGGATTTTGTTGAGTATTAGTGGAAACTACAATTCAAAATATACATAATCAAAATATATATAATACATGGAAGTATACAGAATTGAACTCAATTTACGTCTGAAATAGTTTTTAAATCACACTAACCGGTATCGGAATGGTAGATAGTTTTCTGTTGATACCCTTCCACATGGACTGACAAACGTAAAAGGCGCATTGTTTGTCGTCTGGTGCTTTAGGAGACTATTATATAAATCACACACAAATCAGCTAAATTAGATAATCAACTTCTCACATAAACATTAATTAAATGATACGAGTAATTATTAAGAATACACTTACTATTGGCGTGATAAAATTGGGAACAACGTTGCTTTCATATTTCCCAAGTGGACATAATCTTTTTTTTTGCTTCCAAAACACTAATTCATAAATATACACACATGCCATTATTATTTTCATATATATGGCTCAAGTCATATAATAACAAATGACATTATTGAAGGTTGTAAACTTACTCAGTTATCATCCTTACACAACTGTCAGAGGGTTTGCCTTCGCGAGAGTCAATCAAGTACATTGTTTTTATTTCCACTTGGATTGCCAGTAGCACCCGATGCTTCCTATTCAATTTGGGACATTGAACTGTTTGTTCATTTACACGCATTTAAGCATGTTAATAATAAATTTATAGAACCGTGATTCATTACAATAATCACGTACTATACATACATATTCTCATTGTAGGGGGCAAGCCATAGGTTTTTGGACGACATCAACCGACGAGCGATACTATTGATTTGTTCTTCGTATGAAATTCTGTGCACAGAGAACACCTTAGGACTCAAGAATCCGTAGGCGTGAATTGGGAACTTCCACTCAGCGATCTGATTATTCAGGTACTTATTACGCCACATGGAACGAAAAATGTTATTGTAATTGATAATTTAAACAAACATCATTATTCGTAAATGGAAATGACTAAATAGTTTTATTAATAAAACTTACTTCATACAAATCAAAATGTGAACAACATCTAAATTGTCAAGGTCAACAAATTCCATCCGTTGCTTCGGGTCCAGTACGGCTATATCAGCTGCGCCCATAATTTCCTCTTCAATGTTAATCATGACTACATCCCCTCCAGGTGACTTCTTTACAGCCAGGTTATGCAAAGCCTTTGGCGAAGCAGTTTTCATTTTTTTCTTATATTCACGCGATTCATAATAAGAATCATAAGCAGGCTTGACTGCAACAACTTCCGTTGACGTAGTAGTAATTACTTTAGCTGTCGCCATGGCTTTGCTTACCTTCTGTAAATGTAAAGATTAAAGTACTTACAATGTGTTAATATTCGTACCCTAATATATTTAAAGAACAAGTAATAATTAACGTCTGCGTATATGTACCTCGGGGATGACAACATTGATGAGGTTGTTAGGCCATTGCACATAAGAGCTTAGGGCTTCTGTCAAATAAGTGATCTCCTCATTAGGAAATGGTACTTTTACTTCCCCATACTCGTCTTTATATAATTGGGACACTTCCACTTTCCTGCAATTGTGACGAAGGGTTATACCATGAACCTTAACTTGTTGAAGCCGGTCGTAAGCGAACACGTATCCCCTGGAAACAACAACTTTCTGTTTCCCCTGTAAATAGAACAGACGACAAGCCATCTTGCAATCGCCCTTCACGACAGCTTTAATCAATTAGTACACATACATTCACTACCTTTAATAAATTTCATAAGTAAAAAACATGTACTGAGATGAATAATTATAAACTAGCAGCTATTACCTTTTTCGGTGTAGAGAAGAACGTCTGATCATCAACTACCTCAATCTCATCCTGTGTCACGGCCTTCCTGGCTTCCTCTTCCTCTTCAACTGCTTGATATCGATCCTCGACTCCCACCTCAGTCTCCTTTGCCATTTCCTTCTCGCTTGCCATGTCCTCCTCGACTTCCTTCTGTATATTAACACTTGTCCATATAACACGTACTGATTTTCCAAATCATATAACATATTGTATATATATAAGACATAAATATTATTACCTCTTTTTCCTCCACCTCCTCCTCCTCCTCCTCCTCCTCCTCCTCCTCTGCTTCCTTTATGACCTCTTGAACCATATCCAACTCTTTTTCTGATGGCTTTTCCCCAGTTTCCAACATTCTCACCATCAACCTGGCTATTTTTTGTTGCTGTGTAGTAGAAATTAATGTTAGCATATATAAATATAAATTACGTTGGTTCAAATACAGTATTTATAGATTACCTTCTTTGAATCATCACCACTTCGAGTAGTTTTCCCAAAATACTTAGTGATACCAACATGCGTCGATACCCCTCTCACACGACCTGGATGCTCTGCTTTGTCGATCGCCCTAGAAAGAATGTCATCACGTCCTTCAGGCTTCCATTTTCCTTCATGTACTTCCTTCTCACATATCCTCTACATACACATAAAACCATTAAGCAACTCACAATTATATAACTCCGACCACCAGTGGTAGGAGTGACATATTTATTCAAACTTACAATTTTCTCTTTGATGTCCTTATCATATTCAGTTTCCGTCTTTCCATTCTTAGGAGTGCAACCTCCCACCCAAGTGTCGTGACGACTGAATTTTCCAAGCTTTGCCTACAATTCATTCATCACATTGATATCCTCTAAAAATATGTATGATTATTATGATCATATATAACATCCGACTAAAACACCTAATAGTCTAATACTACAAGAATTATGTACTTACAAGTTTCTTCTTAATCAATCTATAACCACCCCGCAAGCTGTAAAAGACGGTCTTTTTCTTTGAAATGTTCGTCTTGTTCCTCTCACTCATAGCCTTCATCAAATAAATTGTATCAAGAAACGTAAGAGTGACCAAACACTAAACTAAGTATACTTCTTTACTTATTATTATTAAGTTACCTTAAACTTGTCAGACTGCCTATAAGCGAAATAGCTATCCCAATGGTCTTGACTGACATACGGCTACTTCTTTGTTGGTGGGTTCTTGTTTATCTCCCCGATTTCCTGGTTGAACAAGTGCTTCTCAGCAATCTTTAACTTCCAAGAACTGAGCGCTTCCCCTATCTTTTTTTAGGTATTTATCATACTTTTTGGGGACAACGTAAGCTAACTGCATATATGATGAGCATAGTTGGTACAAGTGTTTCGGCTAATACACATATCAAGTAGTAACTTAATTTCAGCTAAAACATGTATTATTGTATATACATACCTTTATTCTATTTATTAGCATGGTGTTCCGTATTTTACTCAGTTCACTGATACGCGGCGTACCGAGAGGCACATACTGTCTTACACAACAACCAATCCAACTCGCAAAATACACGGGTTTATCACCATATGGCTGCCCCGTATCTTTATCCCACTGTAAAGGATTAGGTATCTTTGAATTTATTGCTTCTAGGGAAACCCTGTGGTGCATTCGACCCGCAATGTGTTGCAAATTATTCTCATCACCTCAGTCGTCGCCTGACGCATTTCCATCGTTTTTTTTCCGCTTTTCGACCATATCTAAAGCAGAAATTAATAAACAAATAATAACAATGCATACTTATAATAACAAACAAATCTCTAGAGAGGAGGGTATATTACTTCTTTAAAGAGGAGAATGCGAATTCATCGTGCGACGACAATGGCGATGATGACGATGACTGCGACGTCGATGGGGTAGGCTGGTGGTAGAGGGGAAGTGACACGGCTGTCGCAACCCTATCAAAAATAAAACCAACTGGCTCTACTAATGCAGCAGAGGTAAGTCAGGTATCGTATCCACAGGGAGGCGGTCACTATCTACTTGTCATTCAGTCTGTCTAATGTCACAAAACGGGGGGTTTGAGTATTTGAACTAAACTAATTAAAGTAAGGGATAAAGTAGAAGATTGACCAGATAAAGAGAAATATGCCAGGATGTCGGTTCACCATAATATTATACAAATCAGCTAAAGGTAGGTCAGTCGGTCTGATGTGAGAAGGGTAATAGAAAGGTCCTTTTGGTCTGCTTTCCGCCCTAAAATACAGCTAGCTTAGCTTTCACCCTCACTAGTGTAGTCTATTGCTCATAACAGGTCTATTCATTCTAATCTTTCGATATTGGTCTGAACTTAACAAGATTAACTAATTCAGTTGCATGCATTCAACTAAACGATTATAATTATATTGTTAATGAAACAATTATGACATTAAATCTCCTAAACCAACTATCGCATCATCGCTATACGATCATGGCTCCCCTAATCCTAGCATTAGGGGATTAGCTATGCATAAACATAACAAGAACAAAAGATGAAGAAATAAACATCGCAAATGGAAAAGAGTAAAGAGAGAATTACAAATTAAGATCCAGTAAAGAAGAGCAGTCGAACAATATGAAAAGCAGCAGAAAGAGTGATTAAGAGATGATCCCCCCAAAACCTAATTATGTCTCTCTTATTTACAGGGGAGACAATTATTCAACATAAAACATAAAAGATCTCGCGAATTAAAAGCTAGTCACTCGATCGAGCATTTTGGAACTATTCGATTGAGTAACATTCCCCAAAAACATCTCGATCGAGTAAATAGACTCCTCGATCGAGGAACTACAAAATAACACTTCTCGATCGAACATTTAAGGTATTCGATCGAGTCTTATCATCCTCCAGAAGCGTTCGATCGAGGATTATGGTCAGCAAAACATCTCGATCGATGATTCCCCACTGCAGCAGCTCATTGTTTCGTTAATTTAGCTTCCGAAGCTGCTTCACGTATCCCAAGACAATAGTATTTCCGCTCCAATTCAACCCATCTTCTAAATGCAAGCAAAACGGACGATAAAAGGCTTGATTCTGCTACTTCCGGGTCCATTCTTGCAAGTAAAGCAAAACAAACCAAAGTAGAATATTTGGGGCATTTCGTAGCATAGAACTACGAGAACTACATGGAAATACGTGCATAAGAGACCTAAAAAGGGCTATATAAAATGCACGTATCAAATCTCCCGAAACCGAACCTTTAATCGTCCTCGAGTAAACTAAATGCAAAGTAATAGAACGGAAAAGAAAGCTCAGAGCAGGCTATAAGTTGTCCACTTAAACCGATTTAATGCAAGCAAAGTAATACTTATAGCGAAGCAGTCAAATGGAAACGAGTTGTAAGATGTTTATAATAAAGCTGAATTGTCGACCTTGCAAGACCTTTAATGATGGACTCTCACGGGTCACTCTTCTCTCATGAACCAAAGGGTAAGCATATGAATTGTCAGAGAATAAGAGAAATAGTCGCTCACCTAAACTACGACCCACATAAACATGCATGCAACTAATATGATAGACAATTCTAACTACCATACATACATTCCAACCAAACGAGGTCCGTCACAGCCGAGGGCTTACAAAAATATGGTAAAGTGAGGTAATGGGTAAGAAAAGGCAAAACATTTGTGGAAATGTGAGGGTATAGGCGGCCAAGCTAGTACCTGAACAGAACCAAATGGAAACATCCATCTCTTATCCATCAAAATTAAGCACAATGCCCATTAACTCGGCATACAAACTCACCAAACCGAATAGAATCAACTCCTCAAAAGATATAATGATCGCATAGGAGCAAAACCGTCAACAATCGAACTTCTTTTTTTTTTTTCATCATTCATTTTTTTTCATTCTTTTCTTCACGTTCTTTTTCTTTTCTTTTTCAACTTCTTTTTTCTTCTTCTTTTTCCTCCTTCTTTCTTTCATAAATTACCAACTCCAAGTAATCAGATACAGGCGAAATTTGGCACAATAAATTATATACCGCAAAACATACACTAACTAGCTTGACAAGGCAGGCGAAATCTGGATGTAGTTAAGGGTCAAAAGGCAAATTTGGTTAATGTGGAGTTAAATGGGTAAAAATGAAATAAAGGGGAATGTAAGCGCCTCCCTGCATGTGACACCAACCACTAACCCGAATGTATATAGACAAAAAGCAATTGAATTTCATATACGTGCAAATTAATGAACATGTTATGCAAGGAGTAACTACTCACAATCATACATGAAACTGGTCATATATGACACCACTTATTAGGCTCTAAAACCTTAGAAATTATAAGTAGTTTGCCAAAATTATCAGGTCAAGTCTATTTGTTCAGCTGTATTTTAACATTAACTCATAGATATGAAATAAGACAAAGCTAAAAGATAACAGTTTTATGCAAGGCTTAAGTAAAAGGATAAATTATAGTGCAATTTCATCATTGAAATCTACCATTCCGAATCAACCTATATGCAAAAGTAAAAATGAAATTTTTCTATTTTTTGAAATTATCCAATTTTTTGAGATTTTTGCATAATGAAATTAAAATAAACAATGCATGCAAAAATTAAACGTGATAACAGAAATGCAATAAAAACATAAATGCAGACACAGATATGGATGCATACCCTCCCCAAACCAAACCGTACAATGCCCTCATTGTACCCAAAAATAGGGAAAGGGAATGCAAACTGAAGAGAAGAGAGTGAAACTGCCGAAAAACTCACAAAAACACGCGAAGTAGGGACCTCCCAAACCGGCCCCCAAAGAACATGGGAGGTCGCAAAACAGCTCTTTAACAGCGTCATTGGAAGTAAATCAAAACAAGCGAACTCGATCGAAAGGATATAGTACTCGATCGAGGAACAGGAGCTGCAAAGCAAAAGTGGTCGATCGAGGAAAGGGAAATTACTCGATCGAATGGTCGTCATACTGTAGTTGCTCGATCGAGATGAGGAGTGTTCGACCGAAAGGCTCAAGCACTCGATTAAGCAGAAAATTGCAAGATCAAAAGCTCCTTATTGCGCAAACACCTAGGCGTCAATAAAACACCTGCAAAGACGCAAATAGCTACCACAAAAACGATCAAAAACCAAGTCTAAATTGTTCACAGTCTATGGTTTGAAAACCAATTATTACACACAAAAAAACCGAAATGTTCGAAAATCAACTAAAAAGCTTAAACTCCGGGTTGCCTCCCGGACAACGCTAGTTTCAGACAGGTCCCAGCTCGACCTTCTTTTCTTTTCTTCAACAACCATTCCAATTGAGCCCAGTCAAAACAACTCAAAGCTCAAAGCACGCAGCAACCGATCAAATAATTGCGCATGCGCTACACAAAACTGTAAGTAGCACCATAATATAATAATAACATAGGAAATTGAAATGTACAACCGTTTAAGCCTAACGAATTTCCTATAACAGCTTCCAAAATTATCCACAAAATAATTCTACCCTCCAGCTACGCGCGGAATATAAAAGCTCAAATTAATCGTAGGTGGAAAATAAGAGAGTTCAGGAGCATTTAAAAGCAATCTAAGGTACCGTCTCAACCTAACAAATTTCCGATGGCAAATATGGTGAAACATTATTAACTTATTTGTCCAACCAGGAGAGGGTGGAGTATCAAAACAGAAAGCAGAAGTCACATGAGGTAGTTTACTATCAGTAATAACAATAATCAAGAAATTATCAATATCTACCTCAGGTCGGTCACTCCTAACGTCGGAATCATTGGCAAATGAGTATATTACCTCTACCGCGCTAGGAACAGTCACTGACTCAGCTACCTCCTCGTACCCCTCCTTTATGGATTTCATCCCGTAAATTACAGCCTCTAAAGCGTCCAGCTCGGCTTTCCAAATGGGTGATTCACCATAACCATTGTTTTCGTCCAAATCGTCATCCGAAACGACCCAGATGACATAGCAATGCTCTTTGTGGCCATTATGTTCGATCGAGCAAAGATAATACTCGATCGAGAACTCACCTCCTGAATATTACTCGATCGAAAAAACAAATCTGCTCGATCGACGTCTTCCTCGTGAAAAGTGTTCGATCGAGCAATGTAATCCATTCGATCGATCGCTTCCTCATATAATCCACTCGATCAAACACTGTAACTAGTTCGATCGAGTGATTGTTGTTGTACAGTGCACAAGTCTTTGTATGATGCCTCGTTTTCAGATAGATCTTCATATTCCCAGTCATACATATCATTATTGTCAATAGGCAACTCATGTCCTTCATAGGAAAGACCGCTTTCGGTGTAGGTAGCGCAAACCTTCTCTGCGTGCCTAAAGTTCAACTCAGCAGCTAACTGAGCTATTTGAGACTCAAGTTCACTGATTTGATCTTCCATAAATCTATCATCTTCTTGCACTTGAAGTGCAAGTGCCTTCACCAAAGACTTCAATTCAGTAATCTCTTCTTTCTGTTTATCAAGAGGAGCTTGTTGTTGCGGTGGCCAAACGAATGGAGGCTTTTGATAGCCTCGTTGCTGAAGTGGATGTGGTGGCACATATGCATAGGAGTTACTAGCTTATCTATGCTGCCTAAAAGCATAATCTTCGTCGTTCCCCGCCAAGCAAATAATAGCTTCGTGCCTAGCAGTACCACATCTCTCACAGTGCACCACCTGTTGCGCCATAGGATGGAACATAGGTGGAAGATCAAAGGTACTCAAGCCTTCTTTTTGATGATCTTTTACCTAGATCTGCCTAGGTAGGACCTGTAGGACCTATCAAAACAACACTAGAGGAAAAGATAAGAACTGCTTCAAGGAATAAATTCCTTGAGACTAAAGACAGACAAAAATAAAACAAGCAAATAAAATAGTTGCCTCCTCGGCAACGGCGCCAAAATTTGATACGGCTGTCGCCACCTATCAAAAAGAAAACCAATTGGCTCTACTAATGCAGCAGAGGTATGTCGGGTATCTTATCCACAGGGAGGCGGTCACTATCTACTTGTCATTCGGTCTGTCTAATATCACAAAACGGGGGGTTTGAGTATTTGAACTAAACTAATAAAAGTAAGGGATGAAATAGAAGATTGATCAGATAAACAGAAATATGCCAGGATGTCGGTTTACCATGATATTATACAAATCAGCTAAAGGTAGGTCAGTCGGTCTGATGTGAGAAGGGTAAAGGAAAGGTCCTTTGGGTCCGCTTTTCGCCCTAAAATACAGCTAGCTTAGCTTTCACCCTCACTATTGTAGTCTATTGCTCATAATAGGTCTATTCATTCCAATCTTTCGATCTAGGTCTGAACATAACCAGATTAACTAATTCAGTTGCATTCATTCAGCTAAACGATTATAATTGTATTCCTAATGAAACAATTCTCACATTAAATCTCCTAAACCAACTATCGCATCATCGCTATACTATCATGGCTCCCCTTGTGGACACGGGGACCATGGGGGGCACTTGGAATAAAGCGTTTGCATTTATGGAGTCGCCACCAATTTTTATGGGAAATTGGAACCGTTCGAATACCTCGTGTCATGTCAAGACACAAAGTAGTGACATGAACACTAAGAACTCGTTAACTTTAGCATTCTATGTCTAGAATGACTCTTGTGGATGCCAATGAACACGGATGTTCACATAGATCTGGAGTAAGGGGTGAGGGTACATATTAGGAAGTCCTTTTACTGAACACCTAATCCCGCCCGCCTCGATAGCGGCCTCTACTAATGATTAGGAAAATCGTTCGTAGTTGATATGCTGTCGATTATATGCATGCAATGCAACATCCATTGTTTTAATCCTAGCATGTGTGAATTAACTAAGTTGGTGATCAAGTAATTTAACACTCATTAATGTCGAAGTAGGGTTTAGATTAATTACATGTGAGAAACAAATAAGTAAATCATCCATGATAAATAAAATAAATAAATGCAATAAATAAAATTACAATAACTACAACGGATTTAATGATTTACGTCAAAAATATATTTAAGACGGATAATTTGAGAAAAACAAGAGAAAATAAAATAGAAAACGCGGACAGATTAATGGCGATACTACGATTATTAGTCGATTAATACGTAAACTAATGAATTAGGTCAAAGCAAGAACGGAAGTTCAGAGACATAACTCAACCCGAAACAGGCGCATCACTGCTGCGTCCCTTGGAAGAGGCGCAGTGGTTACTGCGTCTGTTCCTGAGGTGAGTTCTGGCTGTGAAGCCAGAATTGCCATTTGTTAATGCTCGTTAGTGTATTTAATGGTTGATTATGGATATTTGACTGGGATGAAAGTGATTTAACGTATTATTTACATATGAAATTGTCATAAATGCAATAAAACATGGGTTAAAACGGATTAAAACTAATTAAAACGAATTATAATTAATTAGAATTAACTAAAACGAATTAGGTTAAATTATCAAGATGGAAACGATGCGAAAGACGTGATAGACACGTGAAAACATGTACAAAAGTCGAATTCCAGAAACTTGATATGAACAAATCGAATCTCTAGAAATCCGGCTTTGATTTAATGACGAAAACCCGCAAATATTGATTATTAGGGATTTAACTCGGAAGTAAAGCATGACAAATATTAAAAATATGTTAGAATTATTTTATAAGAATGAAATAAGAAGAAAATAAGAAAAGACGAAACAAAAGAGACGAAATAACAAAGAACAAAGGAAGAAGAAGAAAGGCAGGAACTGCGGCAGCCTCAGGAAGAGGCGCAGCAGATGCTGCGACTCTTCAAAGAGGCGCACCAGATGCTGCGACTCTTCAATGAGGCGCAGCAGTTGCTGTGTTTCTTCTCGACGTCTGTCTTCTGTTAATCCTAAAAACAGTTTAATAAAGGAATTTTAGAAGTCGGTTTTAAACATACTTTTGACGTAAATCTTACATTAACTGGTACAAAAATAAAAAAAATGCAACAAAGATGGGATTTACACCCTCAGACTTACATGTTTGACGAAACGAGATTATTTAAGTTAACGTTTTAATGATTGCTCGACTCGAATGTATGAAGAAAGTGCCCTCGTAAGAGGATTTAGACTAAATTGATTGAATTGATTATGGTGTAGTGGTCAAATTGGTCGGTCATGCAACGTGACTGGTACTCAGAATGATCTGAGCTTACGTGGTTGATTGATCAAGCACGTAGACGTCAATAAGCTTAGAGCACGGTCTTAGAATCCAAAGGGAGAAGAGAAGGGCGGACACTCGCATGAAAAATATGTGGAACGAAGGTCCCTATTTATACTATAAAATATGAAGAGTTATGGAATGACTCCAACTTTGGAAACAAATCACGGAAAAATCTGAAAATACGTAGAAAAGGGCTAGGGAAGAGGCGCAACAACTGCTGTGATCCTTCGAAGAGGCGCAGCAGGTGTTGCGTCCTTTCCCCAGAGGTTTCCTCCTGCGGAAGAAAGATTTCCGCGTTTCTTTTATGGAATTGCGGTAGATCTCAACTTCCTTATTCTTTAAAATACGATTTTTGAGATATATTTTACCAAAAGATTAAAAATTAAATTATGGAATAAGAAAATCCAGAATATTCTAGAACATTCCGACTCGGCATTTTAAACGGTTTATTAGAAAATGAAGCGGTTTTTGACCCGGACTCCAAATGAACTCTAATTACTGTCAACACGACCGTATCGGCGCGTAGATGACAACCAAGGGGTAGGCACAAGTATTTGAGCTATCACTTGACGATGAACTTACGAAATGTCATAAATCGTTCCGCGGACCAAACATGCGGCCCAATCATCACCGGGTGGCTTGCGGGAGGTGCATAAATTTTAGACTCTGTCGACTATCGGGGAGGGTCGTTTAAAGTCCATTAGACTTTGTGAAGAGGCTCGCCAACCATAAGAAGAGACCATACCTGAGACACCCCTGGGTGAAACGAGACTGAAGGTGCTTCGACAAAACTCTTTGATCTGAAGATAACTTGGTTTCTGAAGACGTTAGTGGTCACAGGGATTCTGAAAGTTACTTGAAAGGATTATCTGAAAATTTTCTGAAAGGATCATGATATTGCGAACAACAGGACTTCGGTAGAAACTGCTGGGGGAATCTGCTTGCGTCGGCTTCAAGCGAACTCTCGTTGGGGATTCTTGTCTTTGATTGAATCGTTTCAGGGAATCTGCGGGCGTCTGCTTCCAAACAAACTCTGTCTCTCGAGAAGTATAATCGGTTGTCATGGACTCTCGGTGGACGAAAAGGGGAAATCCGCTCGTTGTTGCAAGCGAAGTCTTGATGAAATACTGCGACGGTTCACAGTCTACTTGAAAATAAAATATTGCGACAGTTCACAGCCTGCTTGGAAATAAAATACTGCGACAGTTGACAGTCTGCGTCAAAATAAAATACTGTGACAGTTCACAGTCTGCTTCAAAATACGGGTCCGGACCAAAAATAAATGTCCAATAGACCAAATATATGATATATGGTGTTGAAGAAGAAGCGCACCAAAGATGGGCCCACTTATAACTAACTTATAACGAACTTTTGAAAATTGAACTGGAAAGGTTCTGCGAAAGAGGCGCAACAGGAGCTACGACTCTTGGAAGAGGCGCAGAAGATGCTGCGTCCTTTTCTGAGTTCGTCCCCGTCTGAGTAAAAACTCGCGAAAACCCGTGTTTTATTCATTATAACAAAACACAAATTCTTCTTAAACTCTCTCAAATTCCAACCATATTTCATTAAAACTTAATCAATACACTCCATTAATCATGACTAATTGAGGTATGTGTCTTATCTTTGCTTTAATTCGTGTATTTGCTCGATTTTGATTGAAGAAATTAGGGTTTTTAATACCCAAATTTCAAAAATTTGGGGCTTTTCCCCCAAATGGATTTGTCTTGTGAAATTGACATTAGAAATGGATAATAGGCAATGTTAGGAACATAACCATGTATTCTTTTTGAATTTTCGTCGAGTATTGAACATTTGAGCGAATTTGAGACGGTTTCTCAGCTGTTTCGAAAATTGCTTCGGAAATGCCTTTAGGATTGCCCATTTTTGATGAAATTTGGTTTTTGGAATCCTTGGGTGATGGGTAAACTTCCTACCATGTCGGATTTTATATTTGTGACAGCTTTTTCAGGACACTTTTCTAGGGCATAATCGCTATTGTAGCGAAATGCTGCCGAAATTTCGACTCAAACCCATGACTAGGCTTAGACTTAGACTTGACTTGACCCAATTTCCCATATGAATGGTCAGGTTTCAAAAGGAATGGCCAAAGATGGCGATAGAATGCCCTTTTCTGGGCTTGAAATGGCTTGAAACCACCTTTATCGAGGCTTATTGTCATTCGACGTGGCCTAATTTACTTTGAGTTTGCAGGTGACGTTCCTTCTACATCGGGGAGGGCTCCCATGGACGTAGAATTAGACTTTGACCCCTCTCGTACTCTTGAGGAGGAGGTTGAGGAGGTAGTGCAGGAGGAGGTTTAGGAGGTCCCCAGGCGGGCCAGCGTAGGGCGTGGTGGTCGCCAGCTGGTGGGGGCGGCCGAGTGGGCTAAGAAATGGGATGGTCGACATCTCATTTGGGCGGCAGAGAGACATCTGTCTTACAGGACGGCTCGGAGTTTGGTGAGCTTCAAACTTATCATTTCTTTATCGTATTTCCTTTTCGTTTGCCGTTTCATTTACTCGTCGATCTCGTGGTAAAGATAGCTTCTGAACTGGATTAATGCAGGTGGCCGAGAACTTGAGGTCTTTTTCCGGCTACACGACGATGATGGAGGCCTACGAGAGTTTGACGGAGGAGGAGAAGGCCATCATCGAGTTTGGAGCCTTCAGAGCCTTAGTGGGAGCATGGAGGGCGATCAAGGAAAGGAAGCTTCGGGCTAACCTTTGCCTGATCCGAGCTTTCCTCGATCGGTACTGGGACACGACCTCGACCTTTCACATGCCTTTTGAAGAGGTTGGGGTCACTTCCGAGGACTACGGCATGATCTCTGGTCTGCCGTGTGGTGAGGAGGCTGTGGTGTGGCCATTGATGGCCATGAGGGTGGACTCGATTGAGGCCAGGAGGCTGATCGGTTGGAACCTGTCAGAGGGTGCTGCTAGCGTTCTCAGGTTAGTGCCGAGTACATACGTCAGGGACTACTTCGCGGATAGGACCCCGACGCTGGTGACGATGGACGTGGGGAGGGTGGCCCCTCCGGCTTGTACTACGGAGCAGAGGGTTCGTTTGTGTCTTTGGTGGTTCTTGTCTTCACTTTACCTTGGAGACAAGGGGGATAGGCTATCGACGAAGCTTCTTCCTTTTCTTGCTGACTTGAGTGACCTATGTTGGTGGGACTGGGTCACTCCTGGTTTTGCGGTTCTCACTCGCTATATGAGGGCCATGGTTCGTCCCGAGTTGTTGGAGAAGGGGACTTCTCCTGCTACGGTTGGTCCTGGGCTACTATTGGAGGTATGAATCTCCGTTTTGCATTATGAAAGATCATTAATTCTCCATGTATTTCTTTTACTTCTATCGAATCATGAAAGATCATTATCGATTGTCTTGTTTTGCAGGCGTGGGTGTACTCCTACTTTTCGGGCTTCGCGCCCAAGAGGACGGAGCCGGAGCCGAGGGCATACCCAGTTGTGAGGGACTGGGTGGTGTGTCGTAGGAAGAGCCAACGTTCTTCTTACGATGTTTGTCGACGGGGCGTGAATGCCTTGAAGTTGAGTGACGTAAGTATCTTCAACCACCTTTCTCTTTATTGTTATCTGCATTTAGGAGCAAGCATAGGAATGACTCCCCTTTCCCTTTTAGAGCCGATCATAGGAATAACCTTTTGTTTACTTGTTTTAGTGGGTGCCCAGACTTTGGGTAGACTACCCTGCACTCCGGCCTTTGTGGCTGAGGTCCTTCGACTTAGGAGCTTGAGTCGGTTGCTGCTGAGGACGTCCATGGGACCGGTGTGGTACCTGGGCGAGCGTTTGACTCGTCAGTGCTCTCGTAACACTTTCACGGTTCCCATCGATCCTCCATGGACGATGTTTAGGGAGCCTTCTGACGCTGAGAGGGAGGCTGACTTGACGGGTGCTAGCGGCGAAGGTGAGGAGTACTCCGAGTTCGTCCACGGTAAGTTGGCGTACTGGCCGATTGTGCTTAGTACTTTACTTTCCCTTTTTGAGTTATTTTGATGAACTGACGAATGATCGCCAAATGAAGAACTTCATTTGAACTTGCAGGAGATCGAGGTGGTAGGCGTCGAGCCCCCAGCGTACTCAGAGACTCTTGAGTACATACACTGACGCGGCGGGGAGGACGACGATTTCCGAGATCCGTGACTTCGGTGAGGAGGTGACGGATGCTGGCCTAGAGGAGTGGCAGCACTTGGTTAGGAGGGTAAGCCCCTAGCTTCGGTTACCTTTTGCTATTTCCATTGCATGAGAATACATTTGTTTATTGCATAAGAATGCATTTGTTCTTCTGAAAATGTTTTGTTTACTGAAATGCAGGTGGCGCCATCTCGGCACGTGGCGTTGTGGAGGATGGCCAACCGGCTGCGGGCCACGGCCATCGAGGCACTCGTAGGCGGCCGAGGGCGACAGGTATGAACCTCTCTTTTCTTTATTTCAATTCACATTCTATTGCCATTTCTTCTACTTGTTTTGAAATGATCGAAATGAGGCATTTCTTTATCATTTACAGAGGGAGCGTGACCTGGAGCCCGAGCTGGCGCAGTCCCGAGAGGAGACAGCTCGCCTGATGAGGGAGTTGGTGGTCCGAGATGCTGAGATTGCTTCCCTCGAGGCGACCGTGGCTGAGCTAGGTGGCGATTAGGAGTAGCGACCCTTCTTCTTTGTGTTGTTGTCTTATATATACTTTGTACATTTCGGACTTCATTTTGGATTTTTTCGAACTTGTCTCAGGCGGGAGCCCCCAGTTGGATGTACATATCGTTTTTGGTTGTATATATGATGGCCTGAGTGCCTTTGCTGCTGGTTGTTTGTTGTTCCTGCAGGTGATGGAAGGTGTCGTCGTGTCTTCCAATCAAACACATTTATAATTCTCAACAAACAACTAGTTAGTGGTTAAGTCGAGGTCGATCCATGGGACGGTGTGCTTTGGGTTCTAAGTCTTTCTATCTCAATTTATGCTAGTGTCACGATTGATTTTGGTTTGTAGTTGTGTTCTAGACTAATGCAAGCAATAAAGTAAAACAAGCAATAAAAGGAAGGATGTAAACAAATGACTAAAAGTACTAGGATATCATGGGTTCATAGGGGATTCATGAGAGTTGACCATACAAACATGTTCACAAAGTTGCAAGCAATTAATGTTGTAAAGGAACCGAGTTGGTTTATGTCTTACGGCTCTTAGGAAGAGTTGGGTCCCGGAGCCGAATCGATTAGATTGTACAACACCTACAAGTCGACTTACTTTCCTCCTAATCACTTCTATGCATGGTCTAACGAGACTCGAGTTGGTTTATATCTTACAAGTCAAGTTGAATAGATAAGAGATGGTTATAAATGCAAGGATTCATAGGCTTAGCATTTCATCAAACATAACATGTGCATAGGTTGACATCACAACAAGCAAGCAATTTAATTATGAAAACATATTAGATTAAGCATGATTAGTCCCATGTTTGTTTCCCCTAATTACCCACTAATCCTAGTTTAGTAACTACTCACTCATTATCATGGAGAACATGTCATTAATGGTGTCAATCATTACAACAAGTGTAAACATGATAAGAGAATGAGGAAATAAACAATAAAGAGTAAAGGGTAAAAGAGTTATACCAAACTTGAGATGATCCAAATAATAAAGCAAGAATAAAAGAAGAGAACTTGATTAATTGATGAAGGGTTGTCAAGCCTCCAATAATAACCCAATAATCTTCAATTACCCAAAAGTAATAAACTTGAACAATAATTAAGGAGAGATTAATGTGAAATTTGTGGAAAGATTAAAGAGTAATCTAATCTAATCTACTCCTAATCTATTCTAAGAGGATTTTCTAATGTGGAAGCACCCTTTTGATTATCATCAAATGGGGTATTTATAGTAGTACATCATTAGGTTAAGCAAGGGTAAATTAGTAAATAACAATGCTAATTGTTGAGTAGGGAAATGCTCCCCTCAAAGAAAGATGCTAGTCTCTTTTTTGCTAGTCTTTCAGAAATATGCGCATCTCGAGTGGCACAAGGAAGAGGACGTTTTGCACTGTGAAGGAATCCGAGCGGATTGTGGTCGGGACGCTCGGACTGTAGAAGGGTGAGACGAGCGACTGGGCATCGGGACGCTCGGATTGTTGGAGCAGAGGACGAGCGGCTTGGAGCTTTGGACGCTCGGATTGTTCTTCAGAGTACTTAGCTTCTTCCTCTCCTATACTTCATATTCTTGCAATGTTGGTCTTGGTTCTTGCCTCTTCTTCCATACTCGTTTAACCAAATTCATCAATGTCCTTCCAAATAAGCTCAAGAGACGGGGATTTCCGCCTAATTACCTTCTTTTCTACAAAACATACGAAATGCACTAGGAAAGCAAAATAGAGAGCATTTGATGGATAAAATGGCTATAGAATGTTATAATAGTATGCAAGATAGGCTCAATTAGGGGACTAAATGTGCGCAAATATGAGTCACATCAGCAGGTTAGCTTAAAATACAGGTTTGGTAGATGATGGTTTGCGCCGTCATGCTGCCGAAAGTTACACAGAATTTACTCGTAAAATATACATAATGTAAGTGGCTTAAATTAGCGCAAAATGAGTAAAAAGCATAAAAGTGCCCGAAAATGAGCAAAAACTGACTCGAAATGTTAAAAAATGACTAGACGGTAGGGAGGGCTACCCCCTAAAAAAAACGATAAAAGAAATGTATAAGTTTGAAATGTAGTGAAAATGAGGAGTGAAATGATTCCACAAAGAAAAAGAAAATAAAATAAAATGGGTAAGTGTGCTTGATTGGCGAAAATGTCGATTTCGTCTCGAAAAGCGAACCCAATAAATTAGGAAACATAAAACAAATTGGTAATTTGACGGAATTACCAAAAGAATATCCTATAAGAATAGGAAATTATAGCCAAAACCAAATTAGAAAAGATCCAAATCTGAATTCCACGGAAATCTGGCTGCGGAAGAGGCGCAGCAAGAGCTGCGAGTCTTCGAAAAGGCGCAGCAGATGCTGCGCCATTTCCCCAGTTGGTCTGTTCTCAACCGAAATTAGGAAATTGCGTTTAGTATAAATAGAGACCTCGGGGTGGTTTTAATTCACACAATTCCTCCATCTTTATTCCGCCTATCTCATAAATACTCCCATACCTTCTAAAAAAATAAAAATTATGGATGCCTTCGAAAACCGTCTCAAGGAGTGGACAAATGAGTTCACAAGTGTGGAGAAATATGACATGGGTGCATTTAATTTGGGATCGATTTTGAGCCATAAGTTAGTGAAGATTGTGAAGCCATTCTTGGATGCCTGTCTCGACTATTGGGACCCTAATTTCCATGTGTTCGCCTTTCCTGGAGGCGATATATGTCCTTTCCCTGAGGAAATAGCTGCTATAGGAGGATGGGATCCGGAGAATGCACCCGCTGTTCCTCTTAGATCTCAAGGGTATAAGAGTAAATTCAGAGACTTGCTCGGACTGACCAAGGCTGAGGTTGACCGTCTTGTAATCTCGAAAGGAGTCCGCATGTTTGACTTCATTGACCGATTTATAGATAGGACAGATCCTTCTATTTCTTATGTTGCAAGACGCACGGCGTTCGAGTTCTGTCTATTGCATTGTTACGTCCTTCGAGGACATGTTGACAGTGAGATGAGAGGGGATCCCCGTTTCTTGAGCACAGTGGAACAAATGGAGCTGCGCAAGAGTCCAGCGTGCCTTTGCTTAGGAGAGAGCATTCTGGGGCTGGACAACAGAAAAGCCAACCGCGAGCTTCCTTATTTGGGAAGTCATGTCATTCTATAGATAAGAACCTATTTTTCTTCGTTTCAACCGTTTTCTCTCTTTTCTTCTTTTTTTATTTTTCGTTTTTTTTTCTTTCGGTTGAAATTAATTCCCGTCATCCTTTGTAGGTTTGGCTGATGGAGAGGTTGCGGTTGATCGAGCCCCCAGTTAATGTGCCAGGATACCATGCTCGGTCGATTGCAATGAGAACTAGGCTCTACATGGTGGACTTCACTCGGGTTTGCAACTATTGGGAAAACAAGCTGAAGAATGAGGCAGGTCCCTTGATCCGTTGGGTGGTGCCATGGTGGCATCTTAGGTCAGTCACTGGAGTGTCATCTCTAAACCCGACTCGGTCAGTTTGCGTTCCCGGCTTGGAGTTCATGATCTGTATCTATCCTGAGAGGTTGATCAGGCAAGTGGGCCTTAAGCAGAAGATCCTTAAGCTTGACACTGTTCCTCAGACTGCGTTGGCGCATACTACCGAGACTCATTGAGAGTGGGCCCTCAAATGGGCTCAAAGGAACATGTGGTTCATACCTACTCCTATTAGCTCCTTATGGGTATCTGACTCGTACCTGCAATGGAGGAAGGCTGCTACTTTCGAGGAGCGGGAGAGACTGAGGAAGCACGAGCCTGTTGACTACAAGATTCGCGAGGTAGCAAAGGAGAACCAGAAGTACCTGAATTAAGAGGAAGAAGAGGCCGGATTCTGAGTCGTTCATCCGTCGAAGAAACCGAAGACCGCTCCTGCCGTACAAATGGTGGTGGATCGAAATGGCAAGTCTAGACCACGAGAGAGACCTTTGGTGATTAGGTCTGAGATAGCACAAGAGCGCCCGGCTCATGGTCGAGACAAGAAGTATGGCAAAAATGACAAAGGCAATTCAAAGGGAAGATGGAAGAATAGCCTTAGTCGTATTATTATTTATTATTATTGTTATTTGTGATAAACGGCGGGGTTTATAGAATCCTAGCCTAGCATTTATTTCCAGCATTTTATATTATGTGGCATATTATATTATTTATGGAAAAAAAAGTGAATAAAAGATTAATTAGTTTAGAAACCATTGTCATTTTCTTTTATTATTCTTGTCGAATTTCAAATGTAAATGCAAATGTCCTTCTATTTATATTTTAAATAATGGGTTGTATCATGTGAAGGATTGCCTACGTATTCATTAAAAAAAATGAAATCAAACCCTTGCGCGTAGTTCGAGTAAATGTAAAAGAAAAATTGTTCGAAGCAAGAGCTTGTAATGAACTTTTTAGAAAATAAGCAAGAGCTTTACTTACTCCTAAAATACATTTCAAATTATTTGATGACGTGAGGATGTCGAAATGTCGAAATGCAAGAGCATAGTGACATAAGCTTTCTTTCAGCAGGCCAAGGGCCATTTTATTTCGTGTCGCACGAGCGACACGTGGGTGTTACGCGAGGCGCGTTTCTTGTCCTACACTAGGCATAATATCGTTTCAATTGGTCAAGGTTAGTTGGGTTAGAAAATTCATTCCCATCTAGGTCTGTAATCTTAACCGCACCCCCCGAGAGTACGGACTTGACTAAGAATGGTCCGGCCCAGTTGGGTTTAAACTTTCCACGCGGGTCGACAGGTAGTAGAGCTCTGACTGATTTGAGGACTAGGTCTCCTTCTTTGATGTTTCTGGGTTTAACCCATTTTTTGAAGGCTCATTTGATACGTGCCTGATATGTTTGCACATTATGTAATGGGCGCAACCTTCGTTCATCCAAGAGGATGTGTTCTTCATATCTCTCCCTTTTCCAATCAGCTTCTGTAATTTTACTTTCAAGCTAGATGCATAAAGACGGGATTTTTAATTCAACTGGTTGCACGACTTCCATGCCATAAGTCAAGTAGAAAGGAGTAGCCCCAGTGGGCGTCCTGACTGATGTGCGATAACCCCATAATGGGAATGGTATCTTGCTGGGCCAATCGCGATAATTGTCGATCATTTTCTTGAGGATAGTGACGACATTCTTGTTTAATGCCTCTACCGCGCCGTTAGTTTGAGATCTGTATGGCGAGGAATGGTGGTGTTTGATCTTGTGTTTGGCTAACAATTGCTCTGTCTCAGCCTGGAAATGTGATCCATTGTCACTGATGATCTCATGTGCGCAACCATATCGACAGATGATATTGGTTTGTATGAACTTTGCCACGTTCTTGGCGGTGAGGCTAGTGTAAGATGCCGCTTCGAGCCATTTAGTAAAATAGTCGATAGCTACCAAAATGAAACAGTGGCCTCCTGTTCCGGCTGGAGTGATTATCCCGATGATATCGATTCCCCAAGCAGAAAATGGCCAAGGAGATAACATGGTGTAAAGCAGTGAAGTGGGAACATGTTGCACATTCCCGAAGATTTGGCAGTTATGGCAGTGTCTGACGTACTTGATACAATCCGACACCATCGTGGTCCAGTAATAACCTAGACGCGTGATTTTCTTCGCCATCATGGGTCCACTCATGTGAGGGTCACATTCTCCATCATGAACTTCTTCCATCACTTTTTGTGCCTGTGAATGATCGAGGCAACGCAAGACTACACCAAGAGGCGTTCTTTTGTACAATTCTCCCTGCATGAGTAGGTATTGAGAGGCTAATAGGCGTATAGCACATTGTCCTCTCTTGTCCATATCTGGTGGATACGTACTATTGAGCTTAAAGTTTAGAATGGCTTGAAACCAAGGTTCCCCTGGATTTTCTTCCTCATCTGTAATTTGGTATACATAGGCTGGTTCTGATCATCGTTCAATGCATAAAGGCATTTCCACCATGTTGTCTGGCATATTAATCAAAGATGTAAGTTTTGCAAGAGCATCTACAAATTGATTCTCTTCGTGAGGTAGGTGTAGATAAGTGACCTGATCGAAGAATTGTGCAACTTGATCTATTCTAGCTTGATAGGGTGTTAGACTTTCACTTCGAATTTTCCAAGATCCGGTAATTTGGTTGATGATCAAGGATGAGTCTCCGTGGACTCGAAGGTTCTTGATGCCTAAACTTACTGTCGCTTGTAGACCAATGAGACAAGCTTCATATTCTGTTGCGTTATTTGTCACCTCGAAGTCGAGTTTGACAGAGAGTGGTGTATGCTCACCTTCAGGAGAAATGAGGAACACTCCTATCCCAAATCCTCTTAGATTTGATGCTCCATCGAAATAAAGGTCCCAAGAGTCTATACTAGTTTGTAATATGTCCTCATCTGGAAATGACCACACGGCTATCGCTTGAGTGTCATTGATAGGATTGACTGCGAAGAATTTGGCAACGGCGCGTCCCTTTATAACTTTCAGAGGTACATATTTGAGATCAAACTCTTAGAGCATTAAGCTCCACCTTGCCAATCGACCATTGAGAACATGTTTCTCGAAGAGGTATTTGACAGGATCCATTTTGGAGTACACCTTGACAGAGTAGCTAAGCATGTAATGGCGTAGCTTCTTTGTCGCCCACACAAGAGCGAGGCATGTCTTTTCGAGAGGTGTGTACTTGCACTCATATTCTATGAACTTCTTACTAAGGTAGTAGATAGCTCTTTCTTCTTTCCCAACAGTTTGTGCGAGCATAGCCCCCATGGCAGTTTTGGTCACGGTGAGATATAGACCAAGAGGTTGATCTCGTTGGGGAGGCATTAACACTGGTGGTTTGGCTAATATCTCTTTGATCTTATCAAATGCCTTTTGACAGTCGTCGTCCCATATGGTGTGATCTGTTTTCTTGAGCTTTTTGAAAATGGGTTCGCAGATTATAGTAAGCTTTGATATGAATCGGCTTATATATTGGACCTTGCCTAGAAATCCCCTAACCTCCTTCTCTGTCTGGGGTTGTGGCATTTCAATAAGAGCCTTGATCTTGGATGGATCAATTTTTATTCCTCTTTGACTGACGACGTATCCCAGGAGCTTTCCCGATGTTACCCCGAATGCACACTTCTGAGGATTGAGCCTCATGTTGTACTTGCGCAATCTTAAAAAGAACTTGCGAAGGTTATCAATATGACCTTTCCTGTCCTTGGACTTGATAATCATGCCATCGACTTATACTTCTACTTCTTTATGCATCATGTCATGTAGCAAGGTGGCCGCGGTGCGTTGGTATGTAGCTCCAGCATTGATGAGCCCAAATGGCATAACAGTATAACAATAGGTGCCCCCATTGAGTGATGAAGGATGTCTTATGCATGTCTTCTATGGCCATTTTAATCTGGTTATACCCTGCATATCCGTCCATGAAGGATAACAACGCGTGGTCTAATGTATTATCCTCCAGTATGTCAATGTGCTGTAGAGGGAAGTCGTCTTTGGGACTTGCTTTGTTTAAGTCTCTGAAATCAACACAAAATCTGATTCGCCCATCCTTTTTGGGTACGGGGACTATGTTAGACACCTAGTTTGAATACTCGGAAACTTTGATGAACCCGGCTTTGAATTGTTTATCGACTTCTTCTTTGATTTTAAGAGCCCATTCGGTCCTCATTCGACGAAGCTTCTGCTTTACAGGTTTGAAACCTGGTTTGATTGGAATTCTGTGTTTTGCAATATACTTGTCGATCCCTAGCATGTCTTTGTAGGACCAAGTGAAAACGTCCCTGAACTCGTGTAGGAGGTCTATGAAATCGGCCCTAAGTTCTTAGGGTTCTAGTTCGGTTCCTACGTTGATGGGTTCGGTGTTCTCTATAACTGGTGCCCTTTCCCCCTCTTGTAATATTTCTTTAACTATGTGGGGAGGTAAGTCAATTGAATCTGGGTCAGGATCATCCTCATTGTCATCGTAAATAGAATTGCATTCAGAATAACACAAAGAGTAAGCAGAATTTGATTTGTTCATATTAAATTTTGAAAAGAGTTGAAACAAAGAAGCCATCTGTTCAGTGGTCAGTGGCGATAAAGGGACAGCTGCTGGGACATTTCCCAAGCTACTGTTACTACTCGATGCTATGCTAGGAGAAATAAGGGGATTGGGAGTGACGACAAGAGGAGACACTCTAGGGACTTCTCTAGACTCAGACTCTGATTCCGACTCTGACTCCGACTCTAACTCGATTCGTTTTCTACAGGTTCTCCATTGAACATCTCTCCTTCTCCAGTGGTGACTTTAAAGAGCTTTCCTTGGTTATTAGTCCACTTGATAGACTTTCTCCATCATTTCTGCTGATTTGAATTGGCTTCTATGATCAATGTTGTGGGTTTGAAGTGGTCATCCTGAATTATCATGGTAATGATATCATCCTGTGCTGCTCTAACGAATCGGTCCTCTCCAAACAGAAGGCTAACAACCTGTTCGTCTAAACAAGGTGTTTGGCGAGTTTTGACGGTAGGAACCATTTCTGGAGGAATGAAGTAGCAATCGTGGAAGACCTCGATTCCAGCTAGTTGCATTCCTTTGTAGTGGCAAGGTTCGGGAAACCCGAGGAAGTATTCTTGACTCCCCTCTCTAACGAAATATCCATTTAGGGTAGGGAGGTAAGATTGCATTTGGATTCCTTGGTTCTTACGATTCTAAAATTGAGTGAGCATTTCCAACGCTTCTTCTTTCGTGGGTTTGTACCCTAATCCTAGTGGTATCCTTTGAGAGTTTCCTTCTTTGTAAGGTGCGAAGGTATTCTTCTTGGTAGGATTCAATGGCATTCCCGGGAAGTATCCCTGAGACTTGAGTATGTGGTTGAGCACTAAATTGGAGTATGGGTTGAGGTACAGGGGTGCCAATTCGCTCTCTACGAGGTTTATGCTTTGAAAGCCCCCAAGCTCATATACTGGATCTGTGACTACTTGGTTGCTTGACAACTTCTCTATTACAGCCTTGATAGGTGACGAAGTGATCGTCACTATTTTGCCATCTAGTGAAATCTTAATCTTCTGGTGTAAGGTGGATGTTACTGCTTTGGAAGCGTGAATCCAAGGCCTTCCTAGAAGTATGTTGAATGATGCTTCGATATCCACTATTTGAAAATTAACCTTTCGCTCAATCGGTCCTGTGGCTATAGTGAGGTTGACTAACCCTACTACTTTACGTCGTGTTCCATCGTATGCTCAGACACCTTGATTGGTAGGAGCCCAATCTGATTCTTTCATGCCTAGTTCATATGCTGTCTTTAGTGGTATGACATTTACTGCAGAGCCATCATCTACCAAAGTCATTGGTACATTCTTCTTTAAGCATGTGACGGTAATGTATAGAGCAAGGTTATGACTGGCGCCGAAAGGAGGCAAATCCTCATCTGAAAACGTAACTGGGTTAGTTAATGTAACTGAATCTTGGAAGACCAAGTTGACTATGTCGTCAGGTGTGGAGTTGTGTGCTACATTCAATTTAGCCAAGGCTTGCAACAAAGCTTGACGATGGGGAAACGAACTCACAACTAGTTGCCAGACTGAAAGATCAGCCTTTGTCTTCTGTAGTTGTTCCAGCAAGTGGTCAGTAGATGTATCCTCGCCATCATTTGGTGTGATGACATTGGTGTTAGTAACTGGACCATTAGCTAGAGGGCCATTCTGAGAAACATTTTGATATGGACGCCTTGAACGAGTAAGGTGGTCTATATCTTGATCTTCACTAGCTTTGACTATATCCTCACTAACCTTGACTAGATAGTGTTCGGTGAGGTATTCATCTTCATCGTCATCGGCCCATATTCTATTAACGATAGTAAGCTCTCTCAATTTGATGATCTCGGCTTCTAAACCGACTATTTGGTCGACTAGACTATCAACCATGGCGACTACCTCTTGCATTGTAGCATCTCGAGATAGGTTTAGTGGCACTCTTTCCTTGGGTATGGTACGTGGATTGCGGAGGGATGCTACTACTCCTTCCAATTCTGAGACTTGCATATGCACGCTCTTTGCCTATGCTATAAAATCAGCGATGGTAGGAGAAATGGTGGAATAACTCCTCTCATCTTCTAATGCATGAATCTCATCTTCGATTGGATAAATGAGGTGAGAATAATCCAAGGTGGACTCTTCATTCCTAATCATCAGAACTCCAAGAGGATTCTAAGTATAATTAGGCTTACCTCCAGGAGGTATAGGTAGACGACCATCTTCGATCATGTCCTGAAGGAAATGTTTTAGCTTGAAACATTTCTCTGTGTCGTGTCCCTTGCCTCTGTGATATTCGCAGTATGTATTCTCATCCCAGAACTTAGACTTCTTTTCTGGGTCAGGTGTAGGTCCTATGGGTTGGAGCTTACCTTGTTTCATCAACCTTTTCAGGGCATTGGAGTATGTATCGCCAATGTTTGTGAACTTCCTTTGTGGATTATTCTTCTTAGATGATTCGACAACGTTAACCTCATCGGTCTTGCTAGTAGAGCTATAAGAACGACTCGTCAAGCCTTGATATCCACGACCTACCGTTTTGGACAAGAGTCCTTTACGGATGTCATCTTCAATCCTTGTTCCTAGTACAGTTAGGTCTTTTAAAGACTTTATGTTTTGATATCTCAAGTGGTTTGCTTAAATGGGTCTAAGGTTATCCACGAACTTTTCCACAAGAGTGGCCTCGTCTGGGCGTTCGACAAGTTGTGTGCTAGTCTTCCTCCACCTACTTAGGAAGTCGGTGAAACCTTGTTTTTCATTTTGGGTAAGAACCTCTAAAGTACGCATGTTGACTTGGATCTCTGCATTATCCGCGTATTGCTTAGTGAATTCGATTGCGGCATCGGCCCAAGTAGCAATCTTCTTATATTTCAGAGAGTAGAACCATTGTTTAGGAATGGTGTCGAGAGATGAAGGAAATATCCTTAAGAACATCTCGGGTTTGATGCCTTTGATAGACATGTAGTCTTTGAAAGCACGAATGTGGTTTAAGGGGTTTTCATGCCCCTTGAACTTTGGAATGTCATTCATGTTGAAGTTGTTTGGCAATTGACCATTCACGGCCTCACACTTGCGATTATTCTCCCTGTAGATGTCATCTCCCTTGAGGTACATTAGTTGCTCCTCCAAATATTGGAGTCGCTTTTCAGCTTCAGTAGGACCTATTGGAGGGTTGGTTTCTTGTTGCCCAACAAAGGGTGGAAG
Organism: Silene latifolia; assembly: GCF_048544455.1. Classification (NCBI taxonomy): domain Eukaryota; kingdom Viridiplantae; phylum Streptophyta; class Magnoliopsida; order Caryophyllales; family Caryophyllaceae; genus Silene; species Silene latifolia. The sequence continues at coordinate 92,880,000 of NC_133532.1, read as the reverse complement.
GTTGTTATGCATGATCTCGCTAGGAATATCATCTTCTGCGGGAGGGAATCTAGTTTCAACAGCAACAATTTGGCCTTCAATGGCGTTGAGGCGATCATAAGCTTGGTCTTGGCTTGTTTGGAGACGGGCGAGCGCGGCTAGGATTTGATCATTACCATTTGGGGGTTGTCCACTGGCACTCGTGGTACTAGTTTCAGGCATCTTGGAAATTGGATAAGAGATCGACGACGAATCAAAACACGATCGACCATTCTAACACACTTACTCAAAGAAAAGACTCGACTTGTGAAGTAGGAGTGTGCCACTTGTGTTAAGTGAGGTTTGAAAATGACAAGGTTTTGAAATGTTTGTCCTAACAACTGTAGTGTAGCTGTAGGAGTGATGACTCGAAGTAAGGTTTTGAAATGGGTTTTGAGGTCCGAATTTTGACTGGAGATTTGGACAGAGTTTCGACCCATTTTGCGCTAATTTTGGCTAAAAAGGTTTACATTTTAAAAGTTTTTGTTTTTTACAGAAATTTTGTCATGGTTTTGTTTACAAAAGGGTGATCGCATATGATATAAGCATTCATACAGGCATTATAATGGTATGCTGAGTGCATTTAAAGGGTTTTGGCTTAAATGGTGGGATGCCATACCAAGCAATCAAACCCTGGTCTGTAGAGAGGTCCATGCCAAACAGGAGTAAGGTCGATTCCTAGTCCATTTCCTCGAGTAGTGAAAGCCCTTGATACAAACAGGAGTATGCATCACGGTATGGTTGACGTCAATCGCTATCTATCCTTAGGCCCAGATAATAATTTGGCTCGTCCAGATGGGACGATTGGTCGAAAGGGTTGGGTTGGGTTTAGGAAGGCCGAATAACGACCTAAGAAGGTCGAGTAATGAGAACCGACAACAGTCTCGTATAAACTATTCCCTTACCTTGTTCAAGTTTCACCCTTGGTAACACGTAAGTGTATTACTCCCCAGCGGAGTCGCCAAACTGTGGACACGGGGCCCACGGGGGGCGCTTGGGAACAAGCGTTTGCATTTGTGTAGTCGCCACCAATTTTTATGGGAAATTGGAACCGTTCGAATACCTCGTGTCATGTCAAGACACAAAGTAGTGACATGAACACTAAGAACTCGTTACCCTTAGCATTCTATATCTAGAATGACTCTCGTGGATGCCAATGAACACGGATGTTCACAGAGATCTGGAGTAAGGGGTGATGGTACGTATTAGGAAATCCTTTTACAGAACACATAATCCCGGCCGCCTCGATAGCGGCCTCTACTAATGATTAGGGAAATCGTTTGTAGTTGATATGTTGTTGATTATATGCATGCAATGCAACATCCATTGTTTTAATCCTAGCATGTGAGAATTAACTAAGTCGGTGAGCAAGTAATTTAACACTCATTAATGTCGAAGTAGGGTTTAGATTAATTACATGTGAGAAACAAATAAGTAAATCATCCATGGTAAATAAAATAAATAAATGCAATAATTAAAATTACAATAATTACAACGGATTTAATGATTTACGTCAAAAATATATTTAAGACGGATAATTTGAGAAAAATAAGAGAAAATAAAATAGAAAACGCGGACAGATTAATGGCGATACTATGATTATTAGTCGATTAATACGTAAACTAATGAATTAGGTCAAAGCAAGAACAGAAGTTCAGAGACAGAACTCAACCTGGAACAGGCATAACACTGCTGCGTCCCTTGGAAGAGGCGCAGTGGTTACTGCGTCTGTTCCTGAGGTGAGTTCTGGCTGTGAAGCCAGAATTGCCATTTGTTAATGCTCGTTGGTGTATTTAATGGTTGATTATGGATATTTGACTCGGATGAAAGTGATTTAACGTATTATATACCTATGAAATTGTCTGAAAAGCAATAAAACATGGGTTAAAACGGATTAAAACTAATTAAAACGAATTATAATTAATTAGAATTAACTAAAATGAATTAAGTTAAATTATGAAGATGGAAACGATGCGAAAGACGTGCTAGACAGGTGAAAACATGTAAAAAAGTCGAATTCTAGAAACTTGATATGAACAAATCGAATCTCTAGAAATCCGGGTTTGATTTAATGACGAAACCCGCAAATATTGATTATTAGGGATTTAAGTCGGAAGTAAAGCATGACAAATATTAAAAATATGTTAGAATTATTTTATAAGAATGAAATAAGAATAAAATAAGAAAAGACGAAACAAAAGAGACGAAATAACAAAGAACAAAGGAAGAAGAAGAAAGGCAGGAACTGCGGCAGCCTCAGGAAGAGGCGCAACAGATGCTACAACTCTTTGAAGAGGCGCAGCAGTTGCTGCGTTTCTTCTCGACGTCTGTCTTCTGTTAATCCTTAAAAACAGTTTAGTAAAGAGGTTTTAGAAGTCGGTTTTAAACATACTTTTGATGTAAATCTTACATTAACTGGTACAAAAATAAAAAATACAATAAAGATGGGATTTACACCCTCAGACTTACATGTTTGACGAAAAGAGATTAAGTAAGTTAACGTTTTAGTGATTGCTCGACTCGAATGTATGAAGAAACTGCCCTCGTAAGAGGATTTAGACTAAATTGATTGAATTGATTATGGTGTAGTGGTCAAATTGGTCGGTCATGCAACGTGACTGGTACTCAGAATGATCTGAGCTTACGTGGTCGATTGATCAAGCACGTAGACGTCAATAAGCATAGAGCACGGTCTTAGAATGCAAAGGGAGAAGAGAAGGGCGGACACTCGCGTGAAAAATATGTGGAATGAAGGTCCCTATTTATACTAGAAAATATGAAGAGTTATGGAATGACTCAAACTTTGGAAACAAATCACGGAAAAATCTGAAAATACGCAGAAAAAGGATGGGGAAGAGGCGCATCAGCTGCTGCGATCCTTCGAAGAGGCGCAGCAGGTGCTGCGTCCTTTCCCCAGAGGTTTTCTCCTGCGGAAGAAAGATTTCCGCGTTTCATTTATGGAATTGCGGTATATCTCAACTTCCTTATTCTTTAAAATATGATTTTCGAGATATATTTTACCAAAAGATTAAAAATTAAATTATGGAATAAGAAAATCCAGAATATTCTAGAACATTCCGACTCGGCATTTTAAACGGTTTATTAGAAAATGAAGCGGTTTTTGACCCGGACTCCAAATGAACTCTAATTACTGTCAAAACGACTATATCGGCGCGTAGATGACAACCAAGAGGTAGACACAAGTATTTGAGCTATCACTTGAAGATAAACTTACGAACTGTTATAAATCGTTCCGCGTACCAAACATGCGGCCCAATCATCACCGGGTGGCTTGCGCGAGGTGCAGAAATGAGGTATCTACACCCCTAATCCTAGCATTAGGGGATTAGCTATACATAAACATAACAAGAACAAAAGATGATGAAATAAACATCGTAGATGGAAAAGAGTAAACAGAGAATTACAAATTAAGATCCGGAAAAGAAGAGCAGTCGAACAATATGAAAAGCAGCAGAAATAGTGATTAAGAGATGATCCCCCCAAAACCTAATTATGTCTCTCCTATTTATAGGGGATACAATTATTCAACATAAAACATAAAAGATCTCGCGAATTAAAAGCTAGTCACTCGATCGAGCATTTTAGAACTGTTCGATCGAGCAACATTCCCCAAAAACATCTCGATCGAGTAAATAGACTCCTTGATCGAGGAACTCCAAAATAACACTTCTCGATCGAACATTTATGGTATTCGATCGAGTCTTATCATCCTCCAGAAGCGTTCGATCGAGGACTATGGTCAGCAAAACATCTCGATCGATGATTCCCCACTGCAGCAGCTCATTGTTTCGTTAATTTAGCTTCCGAAGCTGCTTCACGCATCCCAAGACAGTAGTATTTCCGCTCCAATTAAACTCATCTTCTAAATGCAAGCAAAACAGACGATAAAAGGCTTGATTCTGCTACTTCCGCGTCCATTATTGCAAATAAAGCAAAACAAACCAAAGTAGAATATTCTGGGCATTTCGTAGCATAGAACTACGAGAACTACATGGAAATACGTGCTTAAGAGACCTAAAAAGGACTATATAAAATGCACGTATCAAATCTCCCTAAACCGAACCTTTACTCGTCCTCGAGTAAACTAAATGCAAAGTAATAGAACGGAAAAGAAAGCTCAGAGCAGGCTATAAGTTGTCCACTTAAACCGATTTAATGCAAGCAAAGTAATACTTATAGCGAAGCAGTCAAATGCAAACGAGTTATAAGATGTTTATAATAAAGCTGAACTGTCGACCTTGCAAGACCTTTAATGATGGACTCTCACGGGTCACTCTTCTCTCATGAACCAAAGGGTAAGCATATGTGTAGATACCCAGTATCTGCTGAGACTCTAACAAACACCCGATGATTATCGGACTATAACATGCTTTGGAATCGTGGCGTTTGATCGACAGTTCGTGTACAACTTTACGTTGGAAAACTTAAAACGATTTCGAAAATAAAACATTTCAAAACTTTTCAAAAGTACCTGGAGTGTTTAATGCATGACGACGTGGTCGCAATAACACTAACTAGAGTCAAAACCGACACCGGACCAAAAACCGACGTGGCATGGTCAAGTACCAAACATGTGCATACCAAACATGTGCATACGAGTCAAACCGAGTCAAACACAAAAAACAAACCATTCAAATGCTTCCATGTTAAGATTTCCCGGGATCATGCATGACCAAGTACCAAACATGTGCATACAAATCTTAGGATAGAACAAATCATGATTGCATTTGTGTGAAAGCGACAAGACACCTCGAAGACCCGCGACGTGGCTCGCGCTTCTTTGAGCAGCCCAGGTGGCCACGTCGCTCAAAACTCACACAACCACTCATTTTCCTATAAATACCCCTCAAATGCCCCCATTTGAGAACTGACGTGAGTGTCCGCCCCCTCTTTCTCCCTTAAAATTCTAGACTCGACTTCCTAAGTCACAATCCGACGCGTATTTACGACCTACCGATCGTATATACAAGCCTTACACATTGTTTGGTGCCGTCATCGTGCATTAAATCACTTGACCCACCATTACGACCACTACACCATCACTAAAATTAATAAAACACTCTTTTTACTTGCTAAAACGGTTTTAAACCGAGTCTTTACCGACCAAACGAGTTGATACACTTACGTCGGTTTCTCGCCATAACCAAACATGTAAGTATGAGGGTGTAAAAATCCTTCTTTTATCATGTATTTACTTATTTCATGACCATAACATGCTAAATCACGCATAACACGATCCAAATATAGGTTAGACGAGGCAAAACTGAGTTTTGGCCTGAGACAGAAGCCCCTTGTTATGTACAGAGGCTCGCGCCTCAATGGGGTGTCCAGGTCAGACTCAACCATGTTTGTTCTTGTCTTTCCTCTTTAATCTATTTTCATATTTGTAATCAGTTTTTACCATTTCAAATATTTTCAAACCCTTTTATTTATTTTTACAAGTTTTTAACCATAAAACATTTTTCACCCTTGGTTCTTAATACCATGACGGTTTAATCCGTGTTTCGGTGATAATATTTGGTTAATTACATTTAAAAGGTATTTTAAAACCTTTTATTTCATTTCTTTACATTTTGGAAGGTATTTTAAAGCCTTTCATCATTTCTTTACATTTCCAAAATAAATGTATTAGTCACAAACACAAAGTCATCCTTGGTTCTACATACCATATCGGATTTTAACCCAAGTACGATGATGAGTATTGACTAATTATATTCAAATAAACTTAAAACAATTAGTTCATAATTATTTTCAATTCTATTCATGTCAAGCTTATCAAGTCGAACCCGACACCGAATATCATCAAAATAATGATGATTATTCGAGTCTCGTTCCTCAAATCAACAAATACGACCTAAACGGTCCTTTCAAACCAAAACGGGTCCAAATACCCATTTTCAATACGTTTTATAAACGTTTTTCAATGGTCAGAATGCGTCTTATACCGTTGACTGACCCGCGCCTAAACATGCCATTTCTTTTCCTATTTCCAAACCAGGGGAGACCCCCTTATATCGCCAATAGGCTTGCGCCTCATCTGGCTGCCTGGTGCAGGGTCTGTTCCCCCTCCAGCATTAGTCTTGGACGACCCCGACTCCGGTTTACCCGGATATAGGACGGATCAGATGATTAATTTGCTCATTCAAAAATCATATTTGCAAAACGCCTTACTAAGACAAATGGATCGCGTTATGCACCATAAACCTAACTCGGTAAATAGATGTTTAATTTCCGTCTTGCATGCAAATCAATCATAAATCCAACTCGACATCTTATACTTGATACTTGGATTAAATCAACCGACTTAGAAAGCTCTCACATGTTAGGTTTAAATTATTGGATGCGCATTCATGCATTTAAACCGTTTTATCAACTTTTGCATTCAACCAACCAAGATCGATCAGTAGAGGCGCTACCATGGCGGGATTGGGTGTCCGATTAAAGGGCTTCCCAATACGTACCTTCACCTCTTACTCAGAAACTTTGGATAGTGGACGACCTTATCCAGGGCGTACGAGAGTCATTCTAGAGATAGGATGCTAAAGAGAGACGATTCCTTATCTTTAGTACCTATGTCAAACACTGCTTTGTGCTTCGTTTGACCGAGGTATAAAGTGGATTCAAACGGGTTCCAAGCATCCCGCAAATGCTTGGTGGCGACTCCGAACATCTCTAATCGTTTCGAGACCCTTACCGAGACGAAACCGACCGATCTAAAACGATCCGGTCGAAAGCATTTTTACGCCGCCGAGCGTGGCTTTCAAAAGACCGCTGCCATTGTCCACAGATCGGCTGGGCATATGCAGGTGGGCACGTGTCCACAGATTGGCGACTCCGCTGGGGAAAACTAGGACACTTGTGTCTTTGTGATCCCTAGATGGTGAGACTCGAACGAGGTCTTGGTTGGAATGCATTAATTGATATTACGGTCACGGTCGGGTTCCTTGTCCGGTCCCATAACCTAACCCTTTTCGACCAATTGGCTCGTCTCGTCGGCGTGAGTTTTCTCATCCCCGCATTTCGAATCCCGATTGAGTCAAGCATACCATTGACGTTACACATTTCTGTTTCGTCAAAGAGCTTTCATCACTTTCGAGCACGAGGCTAGGGCACCTTCCTTACACATTTTGTTTGGATTGGTATCCCTCTCGCAAATCGGGGTTTGATTGCTTGGTGTGTAACCCACCATTTTAAGCCAAAACCCGTGTCAGCATTAGCCAAAATATAATGAACTGTGAGTGCTTATGTGCTACTTGAGCATAAGTCCTTCCGTGTCATTTTAAAACTTTCAAAATCACCTTTTTACGCCGTTATGATGGCCGTTTCAAACCTCGGTCTTTTGCCGACCGTTGCCCGCCTTTCTAGGCCGTCGTAATGACGATTTTTAAACGCGGTTTTTATGACCATTTCAACATGCCTTTCTAGGCCGTCATAATGACGATTTTCAAACTCCGTTTTTACAACCATTTCAAATCACCTATTTCCGCCGTTATAATAACACGTTTCGCGCCGACAATGGCTCTTTCATAACCCAAGAAAATCACACACCCCTTTCTCGAGACACTTTCGAGATCCCGAGGACCATACACCGTCCCCGAGATCTCTTCAAACATTTCAAACCCGATTTTCAAAACATATAATTTTGAGTTTCAAAAACCGTCTTGGGACACAGTACATTGTTTTCCGAGCCGACTCAAACTCAAAACCGTCTTTTGCAAACAAACTTAAGACAACCATTTCAACTGACCGACTTGCGGAGATCTCTATCTTCAAAAGCCGTCCCTAAAGCGATAAATGAATCTTTTT